>NC_141371.1:17388444-17920229 GCF_963921425.1 Dryas octopetala
TGTACAAAAAGAAAGTGAATGATATGACATCAGTACGAATTATTTATTTGTTTTATTACTTTATTAAGTATTAACCTTTGATATTTCTTGGCCAAAAAAAAAACCTTTGCTATTTTCCCTAAAAAAAACTTCTGCCATTTTACTATTTCCAAATCGTGTCATACATGCATAAGACTCATACTTCTATTAATTATATGTTAAATTGAAAAGTATATGCAGCTTGCAATTGCACATAATACTCCTTAGCTAAAAAATAATACTTTTTCATATATAATATTCACTACCCATTAGATAATAGCAAGGAGTGTAATTTCGATTTCGAGGAAATTTTCGATGGAAATTTCGATGGAAATTTTCGTGAAAATTTCGATTAAAATTTCGATTTCGATAAAATTAGACAAAAACGACGGAAATTACTATCAAAATACGGAAATTTTGAATGAAACTTGACCATATGTTTATTTAACATATTATCTACTACATAGATAAAAAATATTGAAGAAACCAAATTATATAGTAGGTTTCATGTGATATAAGATGAATATAATGTGCGCTGGATGCAAATATTATTAGAAAAACAGGTCACTGATTAATAATTATATAAATAACACCTCATACCCTAAACCCTAAACTATATACCCTCTATATACCATATATCATGTAAGGCTATAACCCTCCATAGACCCTATACCATGTAAGGCTATACCCTCTATATACCCTATAAGGCTATACTCTCTATATACCCTATACCGTATATTATTAAATTTACTCAACCCTACCTTCTCAACCATGAACCATCAACAATAAATCACTCCCTAAACCCTAAATTATATTAAACTTATATACTTACAAACTTATATAAAATTATAAACTTAAATACTCCATAGTGATATTTAGTTTATAAACTTATATAAAATTACTAAACTCATATTATAGTTTTTCTAAAAAAAAAAACCATATAAGTTTATATTGTTTTAAACTTTTAATTAGGTTTTATTACATTTTTAATACCCTAATGTCTGACAAAAAAACATATTTATAGGTAGGCACAAAAACGAAAGAACTGGTTCTTTTTCCTCCAAACTTAAATTTTTTTTTTTTTTGGTGTCACACTGCCACTTAATACCCATTTCTTAGCATCCAAATTTTTAAAAACTTCTCATTTATAAAGCATGAGTATTAATCCAGATTTTTTATTATTTGTTTGTGGAAGAGAGTGCACACTCCACACAGGAACACATGCAATTTTGACTTGGAGATGATCAATATATGAAATTAAAGAAAAGAAGTTTAATTAAACAATTTAAACTAGCTAGCTATGTCATGGCCGAAAAAACAAAAACTAGCTAGCTAGGTGTGGTGAGTAATCTTAGGCATGAATTATGAGCCTGACATGAAAGTGACCAGCTAGCTTAGCTAAGATGCAGACACATGAGTTTGTGGTTGTGTATGGTCCAGATACAAGCCTTCTTTTACTGTTCTTCAATCTTGCAATTATTCAAAGTCCTCACAAGTGTGTACCCGAGCTCACTCACCTTCAGCCTTCAGACCCGAGCTCTCTCTCTCTCCCTTTCCTCACCTCGCCTCCTCCTCACCAATCGAACTGCCACTGTCCAGCGGCGATGGTAGGCGAGACCACCGGCCATCTCTTCCTCTTTCTTTCCTCTCTCGACCCCAACCTAACCTAGGCAGAGCCGAAGGTCTACTCATGCGATCTCCTAATCCCAGCGGCTTCGCGGCCCAACTCCGAGCTTAATGGGTTCCTCTCTTCGAGCTGAGTTGATCCATGGCCTCCCTTTGCCACGAAAACCACGCAAGGTGAAGTTTTGAAGCTGGAAAACCCGCGACCTTCTCTGTCATATTCCGGAAGTTTTAGCGGCGGGTTGGGTTCGAAATTTCGACGAAATTTGGGTGAAATTTCGCCGAAATTTCGCCGAAAGTTTACAAAAATTCATGTGTGGCAGCTTCGAAATTTCGGCGATATTTCGGCGAAATTTTCGAAATTTCGCCGAAAAATTACCGAAAATTAAGGGTAGTGTGATAAAATTTCGGGATCTCTAAAAAACGAAAATTTCGGCGAAATTTCGCCGAAATTTTCGAAATTTCACTCCTTACTTACAAGTACTTTTGCATAAACCACTTATAATTTTTATAAAAATATATTTGTGCTTCTTAACAAAAATGCTTCCAGTAAAAATACTAACGAAATTTAACCACATAATAAATTTAATTAAAAGGACAATAAAAGACGACTAGACTTGAGGTATAACCGTATAAGCCTTTTCCTAAAAAATAAATAAACAAAAAAGAGGGGGGATAAGAATTATAATTTATAAATCATTATCTTTAAATTTTATAATCCTCCCATATAGATTCCTCTAATTAACTTGTAACAATCAAGTCTCTAAAAAGTCACGACTTAACTAATCGGTGGATTCTTAGACTTAACTACTAACCAAACGGTCCAAACCTAGCCACATAAATTTAATTAAAAGGACATTAATTAAAAGCCTAATGTCCTTTTCTAAAAAATAAATAAATAAAAAAGAGGGGAGCAACCAACGTACTGGTCCATATGAGGTACCACCCGAATAAACCAGCAGTTTGGGGAATTGGGAACCCCTCGTTTTCATAAGAAACAAACATTGGGTGATGCAATTAAGTAACAACAAAACCAGTGGCCAGTGGGCTCTTACTTTTTAATGTGCCAAAACATTACAACCCAGAAACCCTATATATATATTGCATATATAACCAGCTGTAGTGTATAATCTTCATCATCAGTCATCACTATATATCAAACTTGAATATCAAGTCTTCAACTGCGTTGCAAATTCTTGGTTTGATCGAGTTGGGTACAATTAATACAATCGATTAATTTGTATGGCTTCTCTTGTGCTTCTGTTGTCTGTGCTTGTGCGTCCCCATAACAACATATATGATCCTCCACCTAATTTCAGTGCCTTCAAGTCCTCTTCTTCTTCAGCTGCTGCTGCTGCTGCTGCCAGAAAACAGCTGATCAGAAATGGGAGCAATAACACACAAGAGATTCAAGAAATGATGGTATTTGTGGAAGATCTATCAGAGTCAAGGGTTTCTGTAGACTCTGTTTGGCCTTAAATTAGTTAACTAGAGATCCATATCCACGGCCTTTATTAGCTCTATTTAAGTTTTTGCAGTACTGGTGTGTAACAGTCTAAGTTTATATATATTGCCTTTTTTGGTCACTAAATTGGCTTTTATAATAAAAAAAATCAACTAAACGGCTAAACCCATTTAGAGCATCGCCAACCGTACTCCATAATCCCAAATTTGGAGTTGGGTGAGCTACACCTATAGGCTATATATCTCACACTTTCTCAAAAAAAATTTTAGCGTGAGAAAGTTTTAAGCTTTAAGCCAGTTTTGGCGTTGAGAAATTGTTAACGCCATTTGATTTTCATTTTTTAATATTTCCTTATTATCCTTGTTTTCCTAGTTAAAACATTCTTATTTCCTTCTATGTTCTTTATTATTTTTAAATAATAATAATTATTCGTTTATAATTTTTTATTGATAAAAATTATATCATCAACAAGATCTCAATGGAATCTTTAATATGAGACCAAACTTGAATATATTTAAATATTTTTAATATTCTCTAATTCTAAATCCTTCCAAAGTTATCAATTAAAATAAATAAAAAACTAAAACAAAAAAAAAAAAAACCAATCACCAGCAACACCACATCGCCGACGGTTGGACTGTTGGGTGGAATGGGCTGGGAGGAGGAGGAAGTGGTGGGTGGCGTGGGGTGGAGGGTGGACTGTGGAGATGTATAGTTGGGTGAGGATGATTATTTATTTTTTTTTTTCAATTTAAAATTTGATAGTTGATTTCATTTTTTAAATTATTTTAGAAGAGTTTTTTTAATAAATAATTTGTCATGTTAGTTGACAAAAATATCCTTATGAGTTAACAAAAAAGTGAATGAAAGTGGATGGAGGTGGTGGATTGGCATTTGGGAAAAAGTCTTTGTACGTGGTAAATCCACAAAATTATTTTTCTAGGTGGTGATTGCACACATGCCTTAAAGTATAGGTGGTATTTGTGCAAATTTCTCTAATTACAAAATCATTAACTCCAACCATCAAAGTAATCAATTTATTATGCTCTTCTTTATTCCAAATAAAACAAACCACAATATATAAGAGATTATTTTCCATGTTACATAAGAAAGAAATATACGTGAAGAAGCATTTGATTAATTTAAAACTATTTCTTGTTCCAGTCATAGCAAATGTCATACTTATTGGTATCAACATTGAACATGCATGGACCTTTGGATACTATACTCCACAAACAATCATTACACTTTTCAATGTCTCTCATTGCTTTGTATATATCAAAATAGTAAGAAGCACCTTCCCAGTCAAAACTGCAATAATATAGTGTTGACCTCCAAAAGTTAGGTCGAAATTTAAACTCAAAGAAGCCATGATCGGGGAGAATTTGGACACCAAGATCATCGTCCTTGGATTTACAATGAATATTGAGCTCTCCACGCAAATCATTAGTGATTTTAACATGTGCTTCTGGATTACCAATTGCATTGCACATAGTTAAGAACAATACCATCACGATCAGCACCACTGGCAGCAGTACATTTCTATTGAACAAAGCCATATTGCGTGTTTGAAGTGTTTTTGGCAGAATGCACAAGGTTTTTTTGATGATAGAGAAGGTGCATCATGTTCTTTTTATAATAGGTTTTCTATGGTCTAATCAATGAGTTTCATTGAACCTAATAATAATTTAATTCTTGATGTAAAAGGAAACTAATTATAAGAAAAATGGAAGAATATTTTTGCTTGCTCAACATTCCATAATAATGGTCTTAAAATGTTAAAAAATCTGGACGTGAATCCTCTGCTTGGATATGTGGGTGCTAGGAAATTATATGAAATGGATCCTCTGCTTTTTAACTCCCTAAGAGGTAATTTTTCTTTTAATCAAAGCCCATTATCTTTAGAATTGTTAGATTTTCTAACATAAAAAATAAAAAGCAGAATTCTTGGGTTTGAATAGATGTGATTCTTGTTTTGGGTATTTGATTCTTATGAAAAAATTGTAGGTTTGTTTTTGATTGAGTTGAGTTTTGATATGGCCCTTTTTGTTTGGGTTTATTAGGTTGTTAGGACTTTATGCCAACTGATTCAAAGGTAAAGTCCATGTCGCCGGACGACAGATCGAGCACGCGCTGGCGACAACCGCGCGGGGAAAGAGCGCACAAGCATATGAGAGAGAGAGAGAGCTCACAAATGAGAAAGAGAGAGAGAGCGTGAGAATGAGAGAAATACAAATGGAAAACTAATTTTGAATAACCTAGAGTTATAATAGGAATATTAAAACAAAAAGGGGTCAAACCTAACTGGGTGTTAGTTGACCAGGGGGTTTTGGGAGAGATTGATTTAGGGTGAGGGTTATGAGAGAACCTAGCTCTAAATAAGGGGTTAGTAATAATTTACATCATTATATATTATTAGATTCTAACATTTGAATTTAAAATATCAACTATCTCATTCCATATTTTGTTTTCATTTTAAACTTTAAAATTTTCAAAAGATTAATTAAAAGAGAAAGTTTGGGTTCCAAAGGCATTTTAAACTAAAACCCAAATTTATTCTTAGATGCACCCTAGTGAGACACCCAATACCAAACTACAATTAATCTAAATCGTGAAATACATGCAACTAGCTAGAGTCAACCCTACCCCATCCCATTAAACTAAGAACATCAAAATGAATTCGTTGTAGATTAATAATAAGATAAAAAAACTTTACAATTGAAAACTCACCTTGCTAGGTTATAGGTGATCTAATTAGAAGTTGTGGGAAATAAACTTGATAATCCAACTATCAACAATAAAAGAGAGGTAGAGTCCACATGTCATATTCCAGAAAAAAAAAAAATGAATATGCCATGGTGACAGTTAATTTTTATCAAGAGAAGCGTATGTTGTTGGAGTAGTGTAGTTAGAAGGGCCATAATTACTCCCTCTGCACTTAAGTTCAATTCCCCTCCTTCTTGATAAAAAAAAATCAAGAAATGTATGATTTATCAAATCATATGTTTTTTAATTGAGAAATTTAACTTGATCACTCATAGCTAAGATTTGATAAATAATTAAAGCATCCATTCCTCAATATTAAAATTAACAAATTACAAAATCATTAACTCCAAACATCAAAGTAATCAATTTATTCTGCTCCATAAAGTACAAAATCATTAACTCCAACCAACAAAATAATCAATTTATTATGCTCTTATTTATTCCAAATAAAACAAAGCATATAAGAGATTATTTTCCATATTACATAGGAAAGAAATATAAGTGAAGAAGCATTTGATTTGAAGCTATTCCTTATTCCAGTCGTAGCAAATATCGTACTTATTGGTATTAAAGTTGAACCTGCATGGACCTTTTGGTACTATACTCCACAAACACTCATTACAATATCCAAGGTCTCTCTCTGGCAAGTATATATCAAAATAGTGAATATCACCTCCCCAGTCAAAACTGCAATAATATTGTGTTGACCCCCAAAAGTTAGGTCGAAATTTAAACTCAAAGAAGCGATGAATGGGGAGTACTTGGACACCAAGATCATCGTCTTTGGATTTACAATGAATAGTGAGCTCTCCATGCAAATCAATATCATTAGTGATTTTAACATGTGCTTTTGGATTACCAATTGCATTGCACATGGTAAAGAACAATACCATCACGATTAGCACCACTAGCAGGAGTACATTTCTAATGAACAAAGCCATATTGCGTGTTTGAAGTTTTTTTGGCAGAATGCACAAGGTTTTTTTGATGAGAGAGAGGGTGCATCATGTTCTTTTTATAATAGGTTTTCCATGGTCAATCTAACAATGAGTTTCATTGAACCTAATAATAATTCTTTATATAAAAGGAAACTAATTAATTATAAGAAAAATTAATGGAAGAATATTTTTGCTTGCTCAACATTCCATAATAATGGTCTTAAAATGTTAAAAAATTTATTCTGTGATATAAGTACCCAAATATTGTTTTTGGTAATTAATATTGTTCTAAAATATTATAGGCAATATTACGACCAGTTACAAGGTAGAGGCTTTTATTGATAAACTTTTGTTTTTATCCGTAGTTGGTGGGGTAACATAGATGGAAGGATCATAGCATTACCTTCATTGCACCCAATTTCAATCTTCCATTCCCTTAATCAAATTTAAAAAAAAAAAAAAAAAAAAAAACTGTTTTTTTTTTTTTAATTTTTTTTTATCCATACACTTGCATTTTATTTGTGGAAAGACAGTTGCATTATATCTATCTCTTTTGAAACTTCCAAAACAATTTTCATATTAAATTTAAATTACGGACTATTTGATAAGAAAAGCATATATTCCTCAATATTAAACTAATAAATTACATGTGAAATCCCGAAGATTTTTATAATTTATTTTGAAGTAATAGTGATTTATTTATAATTATCTTATTAATTTGGTGACATTAGAATTTATTTAAAACATTTTGGAGGTTAATGAATGGATATATTTGAGGTTGTAGAAGAATATAATTACTCGAGAGGAGTTCACAGGATTTCACAATACGTTTTTCAGACCTCGAAGCTAATTTCAGTAAATTATTTGGAATTTAAATGATTTTTGGTGAACCGTTGAGGAACAATAAATATTTTGAAAAGCCTAGCTTTAATTTTAGTCGATCTTGTTGGAAGGGTCTCGAGTTTAGGAGCGTGTAGGCGTGAACGAGACATGATTTGGAGTTACAGACATTTAAAGTTCTAGTGTTGGAAATATTCTCTAAAACCAATGATAATTGGTTAACCAAACACCTTTGGTTGAAGTGACTTGAAGAATATTTCAATTAATTAATGTGTATTACACATTAATAGGTCATAAACAATATTTACTATACTGGAACTTTAGGATCCTCGTGTAAGTGAATGAATGCGTCTATGAATATCTAAGGGAAGAAACATGATGAGCTCGGAGGCCATTGAAACTATCATGTTATCGGATACTTATGTTCCTAAACGTTCCTAGTTGATGAAGGGAATGTTAACTTGACACTAACATTCCAATAAGTCAAGACTAGCACATATGCTTGCTTACTTTAGGTTGGTGAGTCTCATGCCATAGTGTAGGGATAGTGCTAGAGCAGGTATATATATATGTGGGTTTGCTTTGGATGCATTTTTTACATATAAAAAATTTCATGAGAATTCCTGTCAATTCTCTTAGATTTTGATGAATTCTATGGATTTTAATGGATTCCAAAGAAATCAAGGTGTCTCTAACTCAGATTTTAATGAATTCCAATGAAATTCAGGTGTCCTAAAAAAGTCATGAATTTCATTAAGTGAAGAATTTTAATGGATTTGGATGCATTTTTTACAAATAACAAATTTCATGAGAATTTCAGCCAATTCCCTTTGATTTTGATAGATTTTATGGATTTTAAAATCCATTAAAATTCATTAAATAAGTCTTTATCTAAAGAATTCATCAATAAGTTAGACATATATAGACTACAAGCAAGGGCGAAACAAGAAATTTTAAGAAAGGGGGGGGGGGGAGGGCTATAATATTACCTTAAAGCCTAATGCCTTTTCTCTTTTTTTTTTTTTTTTTTTTTTTTTTTTGTCTTCTAAGTATAATTATACTATAGTCTTCTTAAAAATGAAGACCTAAATAAAATCTTATAAAACAAACTCCATTATAGTACACGTTAACATAAAAAAAATATAGTGCCTAATTTTAAACCCCCAAGTTACAGTAAAAATTTGCATCCACCCCCCACCTTTTAGGAACTCTCCCAAAACTCCCTAACACTTGTATTTCCTTTTCTACCCTACTATCGGCCCATGCATCAGCTGACGCAAGCCCACTACCTCTGCTCTTGAGCTCACGCTAAGCAGCTAGCAACCTTACATTAATTTTCTTATTATTTTTTAATTTTTTAACGGACATGATGCCTGCTACCTTAAGTTGAGTAAAAAAATTGATTTTGGCTTCAACTGGGGATTAAACCCGAGACCACCAAAGGCATTTAACAGTCACCCTACAATGGAGGTTTGTGACTTGTGTGTTAATATAGATAATTAATGATATTTATAAACATTTTAACATATTTGAAATCTTTCTTATTTCAATGTTTAATTTTATAAATTAAGTCTAATTATTTTTTTATTGCAAATTTAGTGTAATTTTTTTCATTTTTATTAGAGTAATTTTTTTATTGAAAATTTAGTGTAACTGTTTTTAATTTTGCAATAATTGATTTTCAGTTTCAATGATCGATTTTCAGTTTCAGTGACCGATTTAGTTTCAGTAATTTTTTTTTTTTTTTTAGTTTTAGTTATCGATTTTTCAGTTTTAGTGATCATTTTTTCAGTTTCAGTTATCATTTTTCTAGTTTCAGTGATCAGTTCAATTTCAATTTCAGTTATCGATTTTTCAGTTTAAGTGATCATTTTTTTCAGTTTCAGTTATCAATTTTTCAATTTTAGTGATCATTTTTTCAGTTTCAGTTATAGATTTTCAATTTCAGTGATCAGTTATAGTTTTTTCAGTTTCAGTTATCGATTTTCAATTTCAGTGATCAATTTAGTTTCAGTGATTGATTTAGTTTCAGTAATCGATTCAATTTTAGTAATCGATTTTTTAGTTTTAGTTATCGATTTTTTAGTTTTAGTGATCGATTTTTTTTCAATTTTAGTGATCGTTTTTTCAGTTTCAATTATCGATTTTTAGTTTCATTGATCGCTTCCGCTGGCCCGTCCCATTGACACACTAGCATAGTCCGCTACTTCTTGAGCCACTACTTGCCATGCAAGCTCTACTATATAACAAGCCTTTATGTACAAAAATTATAAGAATCTGCACACAAAGTGACTCGAACTCAAGTCAAGCACGTACAAAAAATAGTTACACTACTTTGTAATAAAAATAAATAATTACACTATTTTGCAATAAAAAAAATAGTTAAACTAATTTTCAATAAAAAAATAGTTAAACTAATTTGCAATAAAAATAGACAAATTAGAATTAGAAATTAAATATCTATAAAACCGTATAAATATAGTTAATTCTACTACACTTACACAAGTTGCAACTTGGTTGAGTTGGTTGGCCATGCTTCCCACTTGTACAAGGTCTGGAGTTCAAATCTTGATTTGTTCATTTTTCACCTAACTCATTTTTTCAATTTTTTAGATATGGAATAGAGATGGCGTTGGACCAAGCTGCACCAGCTGGGCGATGTCAACGAGTGGATCATGCAGCTGGGCAATGTCAACAAGTGGATCATGCAGATGGGTGATGTCAGGGATGTGCACATGTGCAGTAATTAATTTTTTAGATATGGGATGGAGATGGTGCTGGACCAAAAAATATGGGATGGAGATGGTGTTGGACCAAGCTGCACCAGCTGAGCGATGTCAGTGAGTGGATCATGCAACTGGGTGATGTTAGTGAGTGGATCATGCAGCTCGGTGATGTCAGCGATGTGCACATGTGCATTAATTGGGAAGGGGCACAATCGAAATTATAACAAAAATAAAAGTCAACAGTAGCTATATATCCATTGACTAGGGGGTTTAGACAAAAATTTAAGTAAAATAGGGGGTTATGAATTAATTATTAAAAAGATTAGAGGCTATGAATTAACTAAAGTAGAATTAGGGGGTTTATAATTATTTACTAAAAAATATATATTAAATAAAAATATACAATAATACAACAAAAAAGAAACACACCATGTTGGGTTGGATGCAAATTGTAGCATATATTTAGTACAATATTAATTTCAAGAAGTTAAAAGGACTAAAAATTGGCTAAGACTCAATAAATAAGGCTAATTAATTATTAATTGGTTGGGCTATACATATATTTTTGGCCTACAATACATATAATATTTAGTTTTTTCCACAAAAGCTACCTGGGCTACAGCCCATGGTAGCCCAAGTGTGGTTCTGCCCATGACTACAAGGTTTTATTTTTGGGAAAATTTTAACTAAAGAACTTCAACTATACCCCATATCTCTATTCAAGATATCACAAAAGACTGAAACTTTCATTTTGTGTCAATTAAAGACCGTGTTTTTTTTTTTTTTTTCCAGTTTTTATCTCAACTTTGGCTTGATATTGGACCCATCAAACCTCTACCAAATTCAGCAAACTTATACTTGGTTTAAAGCTATGCATCTCCTTTTTACAACCACATATAGATCACTCAAATCAGACATTTGCAACTCCAGATAATTGGCCCCAAAGTAGGGTACCCAAAACTGTCTAATCGGACCTCTGAGAAAACATTTGGAAAATTAGACAGTTTCGGGTACCTTACTTTGGGGCCAATTATATGGAGTTTTAGAGCTCCGATTTGGGTGATCTTTATATGGTTGTAAAGAGGAGATGCATAGCTTTAAATCCAATATAAGTTTGCTGAATTTGGTGAAGGTTTGATGGGTTCAATATCAGGCTAAAGTTGAGATAAAAACTAAAAAAAAAAAAAAACATGGTCCTTAATTGACATAAAATGAAAATTTCAGTCCTCAATTGACACAAAGTGAAATTCATATCCTCAATAGAGACATAGGGTATAGTTGGAGTCCTTTAGCTAAAATTTTCCTTTTATTTTATAAAGCCAAAAAATACACTAATGAATAAGAAAATGTGTTTTTGATTATAAAAATAAAATAAAGAAATGTGCTGAAACATTGTTAAGGTAATTTATTTTTAAGTTTTCGCATTGAGCGTTCGAATGTTTACGCAATTGCCTAGCTATAACACTGTTATAACTGTCCATAAGTGATAACTCATATTTATATATAAAAAAAAACAAGTCATTCACTTTTATTTTTTACATGTTTCTTTTGAAATATTAATCTAAAACTACAAGAAATTAAGTAATACACACAAAAAATTTTAAAAAATAAAAATACGATTGTTATATGTTGATCAATACAACATAAGGTTGTCATTGATGAGCAATGAGCATTAAGGCACACTAAGTAGTGTTCGAATGCTCGTTGAAAATTTGCAACTGTAAATTTATATCGTGGACATATTTAACATAACAAAAAAATAGGAGTAAACCTATTTAAAAGAAAAAGAAAACATTAAAAAAGTTAATAAACAATTAAAAGTTCAAAATGGACTTATAAATCATTATCATTATCTTTATGATCATCCCATATAGATTCGTGTAGTTAACTTGTATTAAGAATCAAGTCTCTAAGTCATGGCTTAACTAATCGGTGGATTCTTAAACTTAAATGCTACATAAATTTAATTAAAATGACATAAGAAGACGACCGGATTTGAGGTATAACCGTATAAAGTCGTTTTATAAAAAAATAAAAAAGAGGGGATCGAGCAGCCAACTGCTCCATATGAGGTGCCACCCATGCCATTGTTTTCCTAAGAAATAAACATTGGATCATGCAAGGAACAACAAAACCAGTGGGCAGTGGGCTGTGGGCTCTTACTTTAATATGCCAAAACGTTACAACCCAGAAACCCTATATATATATATATATATATATATATATATATTGCATATATAACCAGCTGTAGTGTATAATCTTCATCATCAGTCATCACTATATATCAAACTTGAATATCAAGTCTTCAACTGCGTTGCAAATTCTTGGTTTGATCGAGTTGGGTACAATTAATACAATCGATTAATTTGTATGGCTTCTCTTGTGCTTCTGTTGTCTGTGCTTGTGCGTCCCCATAACAACATAGACGATCCTCCACCTAATTTCAGTGCTTTCAAGTCCTCTTCTTCTTCTGCTGCTGCTGCCAGAAAACAGCTGATCAGAAATGGGAGCAATAACACACAAGAGATTCAAGAAATGATGGTATTTGTGGAAGATCTGTCAGAGTCAAGGGTTTCTGTGGACTCAGTTTTGCCTTAAATTAGTTAACTAGAGATCCATATCCACGGCCTTATTAGCTATATCTAAGTTTTTGCAGTATTAGTGTGTAAGTATATATTGCTTTTTTGGTCACTAAATTGGAGAAGAATGATAAAATCATATATATATATATATATTAATTGTCATCATTGTTTGTTTTTGGTTCATCATATTGTCATCATTGTTCTTATCCTTACTAATGTTTTCTCTAGCTTCTCTTTCTTCTGGCTTCTTATTTTCTATTTTCTCTTTTCCTGGCTTTCAATCTCAGGTAGGCCTATGATTATTACAATTCAATTAGGAAGGACCATACTCAACTCACAAAGCACAAAATTATCTTAATACAGAGTATATACCATCCTAATTTATGAGCCCAATGCCATATTAATCACCCATTTGTCTAAGATCTTTACGATTCAAAAACTGTTTGCAAATAGACTCTAGGTTATTACTAATAACTTATTAGTGCTATAGGCTTATAGCATAAGGGTACTGATGGGCAATGCATGGAAGTTTAAGTTAATCAAATTAAACTTTTGATTTTTAAGCCCAATATAAATTTAGCAACATTAAAAGGGCCTTGAGCCCAAGTTAAAGTTCAGCTTGGTAATTAATAAAATCCTCCATTAACTGCTTCGACAGTTAATGGACAGGTGATTATCCCATAATTTCAGGGATCAACTCCCTGGAAGATGAACTATAATATAAAGCTTGGCGGAAGCAAGAGAAAAAGGAAACATTTTTTTGGCCAAACTCATTAATTTGAAAGAATATACAGAAGAATCCAATGACTAACTTTAGCATCTGAGACCCATTAAGGAGAAAACTCCCATTGGGTTGTTAGGACTCATTTGTTACATTTTACTTGGAAGTAACAAGGAGTTAGAAGAAGTTACAAAAAGTTTAGGAGAATTGAAGGTTCATTGTTGACGTGTATTTCAAAGGAAATTTGAACTTCATCAGTTGGCCTGTGGAAAAGAAAACAAATTTATTAATGGTGAATACTCGAAATTCAATTCTTGGTGATGCACGACATCCATAACCAAACAATGCACTAACGAATCAACAATTTGAAGCAAAGCAAGAAACACTAAGGTCTTTAACAACAGGACTACAACATGTGGTTCAAAGGCTAGACCAAATGAATCATGAGGAAGAGGAACCCTCGCAAAATCAATAAAGGGAAGAATGAGGAGAAATAGAAGCGAACTCTAGTGGGATGGTATCTCCTCCATTGCAGCCCATAGATTTGAAAAGTCCATTGGTTGGAGAAATTCAAGCATATCCAATGCCACCAAAGCTGAAACTTCCAACAACAGAACTCTATGATAGGCATTCATACCTAAAAGATCATTTGGAAACCTTTTGGTTGCAAATGAGGCTCTATCTAGTACCTGATGCCATAATGTGCCAAGCATTTGCAACAACCTTGAAAGGAGAAGCCAGGGTTTAGTTTGGAAAACTACCTCCGAGTAGCGTGGCTTGCTTTGACCGTCTTGCTGGAGCCTTTGAGGCTCAGTTTATAGGAAGCATGCAAGAAAACAAAGCGGGGCTCAAGTCACCTTTTGTCTATCAGGCAAGGTGAAACCGAGCCACTTCACAAATACCTTCAGAGGTTAATGTTGAGGCCTTGGAGGTAGAAGGAATACATGAGGACTCTCTGATCCAGGCCTTAGTGAATGGACTCTAGCTAGCAACCAATGCAATTTAGTTATTCCCTAGGCATGGATAAACCTGAGAGCATGAAGGAACTTCTGGAGAGGGTAGAAAAATATATGAATGCAGATGATCTCTAAAAAGTTCAAAAGGCTAATGCGAAAGCTGCAACCTTGAATGACAGGGCATCAACTTCAGTTAGTCAAGAAAAAAGAAGATCTTCGGTAGTAGGAGGTAACCGCTTCGGGCACCTTAAGAACAGATCCTTATGGAGATCTCTGACACGCAGTTAATTCAAAGACCAAAGAGAATGTCCACAAATCTTGCAAAAAGACCTCGAGATAAATATTGTTGGTTTCATAAGGATCATAGACACAATACAGAAGGCTGCTTCGAGCTTAAAGAGCAAATCAAAGGCCTTATTAGGAAGGGTTACATAAGGTGTTTTGTGGAGGATCATTCAAGAGGTCCTCAAAGTGATAGGCATACAACCATGCTATTGCCTCCTTTGTTAGAAAATGATCATATAAATGCAGCGGGAAATAAAATTTTACACAATCATACTTCGAATTGAGATATGATACAATAATTTCTATGATTTACAAAATAGGATTCATACATTGTTCTCTTGATTGGAAGCCTACCAAGGTGCGAATCCACAAGCTCTCCGCCAGTTGGTCCTTCTAATCACACAAAGATGTATGACCTCTAATTAGTCAACGCTATGAGGAGATGAAGGGATTGAACTCTCTGGAGAATGAGAGTGCTAGTTCTATTTCTCAAGAATGGTCTTTTGGATAGAAAGAACGTAAATTGATTTCTCTAGAGTTTCACTTAGTTAGACAACTTGACTACAAGCCCATATATATAGACTTGAGTGGAAAACTAATGTTCCACTAATAGGGGGCCGGCCACCTAGTCTTATGGACCAAGTTAGTTTGTCCATATGACTAGGTAATTAACTATTTAATTATTTAATTAAATAATTAATAAGCCCAAAAGACCATCATTTTAATATTCTTTCTATTATCATTTAGGCCCAATTAATTAACCCATTAATTAATTCTGTCCAAACCCATTTCTAATACCATCCTACACCTATTGGGGTGTGACCTCTCTTAGGTTCCAATTAAATCCGACAGTGGATTGAAACATGTTTTCAAAATAACCTAATCTGGGTAAAATACCAATTTACCCTTAGGTTTCCACAAGTCAAGATTAACACTTAGCAGAGTGTCATGACTACCCGGATTAACCGGAAGAGAGAAACCTATTTCATCTTAGATTGCAATACAATACAGTTTCTATATCATCCTATGTTCCTGAATTATGGTCGGGTATAGAATTCTGTCATCCTTAGCATAATCCTTGAGACCCAACACTTATGTATAGATTCTATTCGACCATGAAATTTTTTTTTTTATGATCTAGTACTTTGGCCAAAGATTCCTGAATCTAAACATTTATTGTCTCTTGAAACATCTCCCTTATTACCAGGAGTGATAGATCCTGTTTTGAACACACACATGTCCCCATACGTCAATATCTATACCCAATCAGCATCTTTAACTAAACTTTAGGAATCTAGCCTTATGATACAATCAAAGCATGGCAACTGAACGCACATGGCAATTGTGGCATCTCAAGTCTAGAGACTAGTTGTATTAAGGCTTAACGAATTCCTGCTGACATGTGTGCAATACTCCATGACAGGTATTTGTTATATCGGTCACTTTTCGTGAACCATTTATTGGCACCAATGATCTTCTCCTAGTATCTCTACGCCGATAATCTGAGACCGATTATCCTAGACGTTAAGCAGAGATATATAGATCATATTGACTTCACTGGATTGATATTGTCCAGTTATCAATCCTATAACTAGGAACTGTTTAGACTTCAAGTACTAAGAGATATAAGTCTCACTGTCCTAGCATCTTTAGGACATTATTTTCTTAACATGAAATCATGGGCCTCTTTTATGCTCTATATATATATATATATATAAAGATGTAGTATATATATGAATGATGAAACATAAAAGATAAGTTGGCCCATTTTTATTAGAAATATACACAATACGTTTATTAAAATGATTTGCATAAGTGCATATTCCAACATCCTCTGCAAAAGCCAGATGGAGAGGTAATACCATTCATTCATGAGGGAATCCACAATGTGGAGAATCCGGCAACAGGAAAAAGAATTATATAAAGAAGGCTCGAACAGAAACTCAATAATGGGAGGTGATGCCAATACAACAACAAAAACTCAAACCAGTAAGTTTTGGAGAGCAGGATCTTCAAGGATTGTGTTTTCCCCACAATGATGTACTTGTGATCACGACTCTATTCATAAACAAGATTGTTAAGAAGGTCTTCATAGACCCAGGAAGCTCGGTTGATGTCATTTACTGGGAGACTTTGGAAATGATGAAAATTTCAAAGGAAAGGATGAGACTTTTGTGGGAGATAAGGCAGATTCCTTGAGAACCATCACTCTCCTAGTAACCTTAGGAGAAGAACCTCAAGCAAGCATGGAAATGGTAGACTTTATGGTAATAGATATACCAACAACATACAACGTGATATTAGGGCGACCAAACCTTAATACATTATGGGCGAGCACCTTGACCTATTGTCTAACTGTGAAGTTCCCAATACCGGCAAGAGTGGGAATAGTTCGAAGGAACCAATTTCAAGCTTGGGAGTGTTATGTGAACGCTCTAAGGGTTCAAAAGAAAAAAGACAAATCCCAAGAACAAGCCCAGAAGGTTAAGTAAAAGAATTTGGAAGCCTATTCAGAAGATAAAAGGGTAGGGCAGAGATAGTGGAGAAAACTTATTCAATAAATGTTTGTCCAAATGACCTAACAAAAACAGTCAAAATAGGGAAAGAAATTTCCATTAGGTTACAAAAAAAAGCTCAAAGTCTCTTTGAAAGAAAACAGAAATGTGTTTGTTTGGACGCATGATGATATGCCAGGAATTGATCTAAAGGTCATTAGTTATCACTTGAATGTTGATCCGAGCAATGCTCCAATCATCCAGAAAAGAAGGAACTTCGCTCCAGACATGAAGGTTGCAATAAAAGAAGAAATAGAAAAGGCGCGGTTCATTCGAGAGGCGGTGTATCTGAAGTGGATAGAAAATGTGGTGACGGTCAAGAAATCAAATGGAAAATGGAGAATGTGTGTGGACTTCACCGACCTGAACTAAGCATGTACAAAAAAAGGCGCGGTTCATTCGAGCGGCGATGTATTCGAAGTGGATAACAAATGTGGTGATGGTCAAGAAATCAAATGGAAAATGGAGAATGTGTGTGGACTTCACCGACCTGAACTAAGCATGTACAAAGGATAGTTTCCCTTTGCCTGGAATCGATCAATTGGTGGATGCAAACAGTTGGAAATGAAGCAATGAGCTTCATGGATGCCTTCTCAGGGTATAACGAAATTCGAATATTGTACCCACTAGACGAAGATGAAATAGACTTTTTTACTAATGGAGGGCTTTATTGTTACATGGTTATGCCCTTTGGTTTGAAAAATGCAGAGGCGACATATCGCCGTCTAATGAAGAAGATTTTTAAAGAGCAGATTTAGGACACCATCGAAGTATATGTACGTAGATGACATGCTGACAAAGTCACTTCGGGTTTCGTACCACAGGAAGCACCTGTCAAAGACATACAAGGTATTGCGAAAATATCACATGAAGTTGAATCCAGATAAGTACGTGTACCTTCAGAGTGACTTCTGGAAAATTCATGGGCTACATATATGGTGATCAAAAGGGGAATAGAGGCCAATCCAAATAAGATTAAAGTTATCTTAGATTTGCATTCCCCGAGGACTGTGTTGGACATATTTTATACCATCTTTTTATACAATTATCCCCTCGATTTAGCTTGATAGAAATCGATATTTGAAGGTTGGTATTAGGTGATTTAACTACCTAATCAATTTGATTAAAACCACAATCAGTAATCAGACCCCAATTTTTGTTTACATGATGATTCAAGGACTAATCAAACAGACTTAAATCTGGAGCTACAGATTGACACTCGAAAATCAAAATACAAATTTTGTAGCCAACACAAATCAAACACACACAAGGATTAAGTGACAACCTATAAACTCAGAGGACCCATCACAGTAGGCATCACAATGTTATCCACAACTACAGTGGTGTGTGATTAACTAGATAGTTCAATATAACATATAACAACATCAAGCATAAATATTCAAAGCAGATTTGTGTTTAAATGTTAAGTATGTCAGTAAACATCATGAAATAGAATGAAGAAGAAAGCACACAAGATATTCACCTATAAAAACCACAAAGAATAAAAACTCGGGGTCTTTTTCAGTTGACTGGGCAATCCACTATGTAGGAGGTTCAATACAAAGGCAGCATATAACACACAAGCTCAATCACTAAGTCCTAAACTAAGTGACAGTTTCTTACCCCTTTGTGCAACTTCCATAAGCTAGACAATTAGTCAATCATGAAGTAGGCAGCTCAATTTCCAAGCTCATCAACCCCTGACACCGATTCACACTAAGCACAGTGGATTCTTCAATGTATGAACATGAAATGTAGATTTGGATTCTATAAAAAATCAACCTCCTTAAACTAAAGACATGAAAAGGCTAATAGAGAACCAAGTACTAAAACTTAAATGAGAGTGTTTATAAATTTGTGAAAACTTTAAGAACTCACTCAACATTAAGAACTCACTCAACACATTCAGATTTTAGAAAATCGAAAACAAGTTAAGAAAATAATTTTAGTTTTTGAAATTCAAAACCATTTTATTATTTGAAAAGATGAGCTTTTACCAATGACCCCAAAAATCTCAAGAGCATGCACACCCAAAAATAATGCTCATCTTCACCAAAGAAAAGAAGCCGATTCAAACCTATACCCACGACACCAACATGCTTACCTATCTGTGCCACCTGGAAGCTAACCAATGGCTTTCCACAAAAGACAAATTAAAGGCATATTCTTGGTGTCTCAAAAAAGAATCCTAGCACAGCTATAGATGAATGTGGAGTTGTAAATCAACAAATTCCTGATTTTGCAAAATTTCCAAAAGAAGAAGATGATGAATAGTGAAAGAGATAGCCAAAACATGTCACAAACATGTGACTTCATTTAATTGATGAAAATGTATGTGCAGTGCATATGTAACCTATAGAGTAGCAAATTGAGAAGAAATTGCTTATGATGATTCAACTCTTATTTACGATAATGATTGTGGAGATAAGCGTGAAGAGATTAAACCTGAACAAGATGAAATCTTGGTGATTCAACGAGCTCCTACAACTCCAAAAGTAACTCATGAAGGGGATTGACTTTGTTCAAGTATTTTCAAAACCCGTTGCAAATGCCAATATAAGGTTTGAACTATTGTTATCGATGGTGAAAGTTGTGAAAACATTGTCTTCCAAGACATGGTCAACAAGTTGAAACTCAACACTGAGCCACACCCAAGTCCTTACTGGATTGCATGGTTTAAGAAAGGAAAAAAGGTAAAAGTCTATAAATGATGGCTTATTTCATTTTTTATGGGCAAAAATTATAAAGACCATGTCTAGTGTGATGTAGTCCCAATGGATATATGTGTGTCATATACTTTTGGGAAAGCCGTGGCAATATGATAGAGGGGTGATCCATGATGGGCGTAAAAATATATACACTTTTAAGATGGGAAAACAGAAATTGTTCGTCTGCGCATCAAAGAAGAGAAGGTTTCTTCCTCTTGTCAAAGAGAGGGTAATAACTTTCTTACCTTGTCCAAGTTTGTGAAGGAAAGTGAGGAAAGTGGCATTGTTTACATGTTGGTGGCTAAAGAAATGAGCAGGTTTTAAAGGTACCAAGCAATGTACTGGTTCTCTAGGAAGAAATCAGTGATATTGCACCTGGAGATTTGCCAAGTGGGCTTCCTAATAAAGTCTGTTACCGTATGAGCTCGAAAGAGCATGAAGAATTAACAGGCAAGTTCTTGAACTATTAACAGTGTGGTACTAGCTTTACTCAAACCAAAGAAGGATGGAACTTAGGGCCCGTTTGTTTCACCTTCTTAACAGGGATTGGCTTAGTTAAGACCCTAAGCCCATGTTTGGTGAGAGTGGGATTAAAAAAAGAGGGGCTTAGTGAATCCCCTCTAACTTAAATGAACCTTCTTAAATGGGCTTAGTGAAACCCGTGAGAAAGTGGAGGTTTAACTAAGAACCTTCTTGGCTTGTACTAGCTAAGACGCACCCCACCCTGTCCTTCGCTTCTCCCCCCCAACCCAGCACATCCCCACCCCACCCCCCAGCCCAGTCGCAACCCCCCACCCAGCCCCCCAGTCGCACTCCGCCTACCCAGCTCCGGCCTCATCGCACTCTCTCTCTCTCTCTCTCTCTCTCTCTCTCTCTCTCTCACCCCTAATCGAATCAGTCTCTCACTCTCTCTTCGGACTTGTCTCTCCTCTCAGTCTCAGACTCTCTCTTCTCTCTCTTCTTCGATCTCATCTGCTCACTGCTCAGACTGCTCTCATCAGTCATCAGCCCCACCTCAACGTCCTCGACGGCTCCCTCTTCGACAGTCGCTCATTCCCCATCGACCACCCCACTTTCAAATTCATCATCAGCAACTTTCAAGATCGGAGGTGGCGATCATGGAACTGCTAGTAGCCTTGTCCTTCTCGATCAAGCCGGGACCATCAAATGGACCTCTGCTTCTTCATCATCCAATCAAGCACAGTTGGGTCCTTCCCCTGTTGACCCAGTTGACCCAGTTGTGCAGCTTTTAGATTCAGGCAATCTCGTCCTCTAAGAAGCAAACGAAAACAACCCAGAAAAGTTCCTCTGGCAGAGCTTTGATTACCCAACTCACACTCTGCTCCCGGACATGAAGCTTGGGTGGAATTTGACCACAGGCTTAAACAAGTACTTGACCTCATGGAAATTCCCAGACGACCCATCTACTCCTTGGGAGTTGTTTTTGGTTTTTTTTTTTTTTATGTTTTTTTTTTCCCTTTTTATCATTATTAAATTGTTAAAACAAAAATCAGACTTGCACCCGAGGAGTTGGGCTTCTTTGGGAATTACTAAATCAGTGTAGAGAGAATTGGTTGGATCCCAAATTTGTTTAATTTCATGCATTTTTTACAATGTCATAAAAACAATATTGGAATTGTTCAAAAAATTCAACAGTAAATAAGAAAGTTATAGCATTTTAAAAGTGGTCACCCCAATTTATTGCATTGAAACTATTTTAAGAGATTTTATAATTTAATTATTTAGGTCTTCAAACTAAATTGAAATTTTTTTATAATTAATATGTTTAATTATTTTAAAAATTAAATATGGAGATTTATGATTTTGTTTCAAAAATTAATTTTCTAACTTGTTAGTCCTGCACTACACCAAACATAAAGGCAGTTCTTAGCTAGCTTAGTCCATGCCAAGCTAGTCCATGCCAGTCCCGATAGCTAGTCCATGCCAAGACAGTCCTGTGAAACAAACGAGGCCTTAGCGTATAAGTGTGGATATTCAAGCTATCAATGGTATGTGTGTGGAACTTGGCGTATGTGTGTGGACAAAGCCCAAGCCACATGAAACCTTGTATTTGTACTTGGCTACCTCGAGCTCAGTTGTGAGTTCGATGTTGTTCAAACAAGGTGAAAAAGCTCAGCAACCAATACACTTCGTCAGCAAAGCTCTGGAAAGAGCAGAGGCAAAGTATGAACTAATTGAAAAACATGTGTTGGCCTTGGTGGTAACGTCAAGGAAGCTAAGACCTTATTTCCAAGCTTATAGCATCAAAGTTCTCACAGATCAACCACTTCGCTAGGTTCTCCACAAACTAGAGGCTTTGGGACGATTAATGAAATGGTCGGTTGAACTTAGTTAGTTTGAGATTAATTATGTTCCTAGAACGTCAATTAAAGGTCAGGTGATGGCAGACTTTATTGTTGAGTTCACCACTTCAGTCGAGATAGAGAAAGTCCTGGATAAACCCTGGATTTTTAATGTGGATGGTTCATCAACATCAGTAGGAGGTGGAGCAGAGTCACTTTTGACCTCTCCAGAAGGAATTCAACACCCTTATGCTATCTTTGAAATTTAATTTCAGCGCAACCAATAATGCTTCGGAATACGAAGCATTGATTGCAGGATTGCGAATGACAAAGATAATAGGGGTTAAAAAAATCAGAGTTTAGAGCAATTCCCAGTTGGTGGTGAATCAAGTGAACTCGAAATATGAAGCAAAGGAGCCAAATATGGTTGAGTGCCTCAAAAGAGTCAAGAAATTGACATAGGAATTTGACCAGATCCCTGTTGAACAGATTTTGCGATCCCACAACGCACTAGCAAATTCTCTGGCATGGCTTGCATCATCACTTGAAGCAGCTCTTCCACTTCACATATTGGTAGATGAACTAGCCTAGCATAGAAGTTCAGGAAGTGATGATAGCATAAGCCTCGCAAGTTTCGAAAGACGAAGATTAGACCAGGTATATTAAGGAGTATATTTTGAATGGGGAGTTACCCTCGAACCTGGAGGAAGCATATAGTTTGAAAAAGAAGGCAGCTCGGTATGTGGTAGTTGGAGGGGATCTGTACAAAAGAAGTTTTTCTAGTCCTTTGCTGAAGTGCTTAGATCTCGCCGAAGCTAACTATGCACTTTGAGAAGTTCATGAGGGAGTATGTGGGGCTCATTTTTGGATCAAAGACTTTGGATTTTAAGTTATTAAGGCAGGTATTCTATTGGCCTAAGATGAGATAATAGGCTGAAGAACTAGTTCGAAAATGTGAAAAATGTCAAAGGTTCGCAAGTCTGAAACATCAACCTACCGAGCCTCTGGTACCAATGAGTACTAGCCCTTGTTTGTTCAATGGGGAATGGACCTTTTAGGCCCTTTCCCACAGGCATCAAGACAAAGGAAAATGTGATATTGGCAATTTACTACTTTACCAAATAGGTCGACGCAGAAGCATTAGTTAAAACGACTGAATTTTGTGCAGGTTTGGAATTCCAAGGATCATAGTTTTAGACAATGGAACCTAGTTCGACAATCATAAGTTCAAGGAATTTTGCAAGCGAATTTGGATTACAAAACACTTTTTCTCTCCGGCCCATCCACAGGCAAATGGACAAGCAGAGATCACAAACTGAAGCATACTAAGAGGAATTAAGAGAAGATTAGGATCAGCAAAAGAAAATTGGGCAGATGAACTTCACCATGGTGTTTGGGCTTATAGAACAACTGAAAAGACTCCAACAAGATAATCTCCATTTAGTTTGGCCTACAAGACAACAACAGTTATTCTAGTGGAGATAGATTCGAAAAGTTTGAGGGTTCAATAATTTGATCCTCAACAAAACAATGAAGCACTTCTAATGAATCTTGATTTGTTAAAAGAACTAAGGGAGAAGTCTCAACCGCAAACAGTGTACAAATGGAAAAGGGTTGAGTATCACTCCAAAAAAGTTAAGCCCAAACATTTCAAAATTGAAGATTTGGTTTTAAGGGAAGTTATGCCAAACAAAAAAGACCATGTAGAAGGAAAACAGTGACCAACTTGGGAATGACCATACAGAGTTATTGACATGAGAAGATCAAGTACTTATTGGTTGCAGAATTTAAAAGGAAATGATATGTCTAGGCCATGGAATGTAGAGCACTTGAAGAAGTTTTATCAATAAGAACCTTCATTAAATGTAAAATCCTATTGTATGAATTCGTAAATATTTAAATAAAAAGTGTCTTTCATTTCCAAATTCAAAAGAGCTGAAACTCATTACAAATTCCTTAAAAAAAAAACACAAACAAACAAACATAAATAAATATAAAACCAAGGGCACTTTCCCATAGGACCTTACATTTTAGTCCATTCAACATGAGGGAGATAGCCATTCTCCATGATGTTTTTTTGGGTTGCTCGAGGCTTCCCTTCAGGCAGGCCATGGGGCTCAAAAGCTTCCCAGGAATTGATATCATCTCAGGAAGTAGTGTAATCAGAAGTCACTGCTTTAGCATAACTCCTAAAGAGTTCGAAGCCCTCCTCAAGACAACGTTCATTCTCCTCTATGGTTACTTGACGATTTCCTGAGAGAGCTCTAAGTCGTCCCTCAACATGTCATAACGAGCGCAAAGGACCATGAACTTACTCCTCCAGGACATGCAGCGCCCACGAAGGTGAGTGGTGGTGTGGTGAGTCCCGTAGAGTTGCCTATGAGTTTCCATATGCGCGTTGAGGCAGCCTTTTTTTAAATGGCGGTTGGAATTAAAGTTGAGGGGTTGAGGCACGTTGAGAAAGACGAAGAGGTGTCTCAACCCAATCAAACCTTAAACTCCATAAAAGGAATTAATAAGGTTACTTAAAAAAATAACATATCTATGTGAATTCCCTTTTTAGGGGTGAAGGCCCAATTAAGTTCATACCATTTGGGCCGGGTTTAGAAAACAATTTATTTTAAAACCAGAGAGCCCAAAGGTAAGCCCACTTCGATGGGGCCCAAGAGGCAAAATCATGTTTTCTTATTAAACATGAGAATGGATCCAAATAATAAAACAAATTTGCGCACAACTATACAAAATAAGTTGAATTTGATTCCATTAAACTTAAAAGAAGTTCATTACAGACTAAGGCTACAAGGGTGTTTATCATCTTTATCTGGGGTAACTTTATCAAGCTGGTTTAAGCGCTGGCCTGTTGATTTTTGTTTTGAGTTGTGGGGGGTTTTGCTCGTCTCTGCAAATGCCTGTCAAATAGGCGAGGTTGATAAAGACTCGGTGAAGAGGATTACTGTAGATTAGGAATATTATATGTTATGCACCAATCAGGAAAGAGAGAAGAAATCCTAAGTCAGAAGAACAGGATTGCCGAGCACTCGCCAAAACCGCCGAGCTCCCATCAGCCTCCGCTGAGCACTCTCCGTGCGCTCGCCAAGGCTATGACTGTCTTGTTTCACGCGTTTTGCTATCCCAACAAGATCATTTCTCATCATTTGCATATGTCGGCTTACGTCACTGCTTATGTCATTGCTAATTGATCATAAATGGAATTGTGCTAGGATCTTCCTGCATGGTTTCTCGAGTATCCTGGTACTCGAGGGGGCCTCGAGAAAAATAGCTAAAACACAAATCTCTCTGTATGGTTACTCGAGTACCCCTCGAGTAGTACTCGAGGGGGCCTCGAGAAAAATGGCTGAAATATAATTGAATGGTTCCTTCTATATGGTCACTCGAGTACCCCTCGAGTAATACTGGAGGGGACCTCGAGTAAAATGGCTAAAACACATCTCCCAAATTTTCTGCTATTTTGCACAATTTCATCCAACAACAGGTGCTAAATTTGGGTATAAACATAAGCCCCCCAATTTCCTTGAGCTTCGGCAATCTTTGCCGACTTGGTTGAGGAAATGTTGATGTTTTTCAAATGCTTCTCGACACATCTTGGCAGACAATTCCCTCTTGGTACGGTGCCAATACTTGGTATCTGTTCCATCATTTATGTTTCACCGTGACTTCTCGTTCCTCATAATGAAAATAATGAAATCTGTTCACCAATACTCCACGCGCATCTCTGTTTTTTTTTTTTTTTTTTTATGAAATGGGCCAACACACTAAACTTATGGACCAACACACTCTTTATATATATATATATATGTGTGTGTGTGTGCTGTAAAATTTTATTTACTCGCAAATATACGAGCCTTGTAGTAAGGTTGTATACTAACAAGGTCGAACATCAATGAGTGTTACGAAAAGGAAACACTACATTAAAACTCTAGATTAATTTAAAACTAACCTAGCTTGGAAATTTGTTGGTTTGTGAGGTAACTAAAACAAAATGCAACTAAATTATAAAGCAATAAAGTAGACGAAGGAAATAAAGTAAATAAAGGGACAAGAATTTAAATATTAAAACTAGAGAAGAAAAATGACAACTTTTTGCTATTGGAAGTTAAACAATGGTATAAAAACCAAGGTTAGAGTTCCACACCACTATGAACACATATAATGAGGTTTTTAGTAATATCCCAAAAAGGAGGACACCCAAGAGTCAACTTGATGCCCTCTTCTAAAGATATTTATGATTTGAGTACAAAAATTGAATATTTAAATAGTAAACCTTGTTTTTGCTTAAAAATACAAACTTTAAGCAACCCAAGTGAACCAAAGACTAAGGAACAACTAGAGTTCAAAAAGGTTTGTGTTTAAAAGATTAATCATGGAGCAAAAATGTGGAAATAGGCTCTAACTACCCATAATATATGACATAATGAGTGAAAGATAGTTTGTTTCTCCTTTTTTAAACAAAATCTAGAACTTGTAGGATCTAGGCAAGGGAAAAATTAACATCAAAGCTTCAACTTGATAATATTCATGGTGGTGCTTCCCCCTTACCTTGGTAAGGAGGTTTAGTGATCACCCATGAGCTTAGAACTAAAATAAAAGGATAAGAAGAAACAAAAGAACATCTAAACTAAGAGAGAATAAGGATAATTAAATAAACAATTAAATATTAAATAAATAACTAAATTGTATAAAGTAAATAAAAGACAAAGAGAAAAGAGAAGAGAGACATAAATTAAAATTCCATTTCATTAACTAAAAGTGCAACAAAATAAATAACATTCTTATTCTTTCTCATACATCATAGCCAAAAGGCTTTAAAGAGAAATCATAGGAGTAGCTAAAAGAGGCAGAAAATAAAATGCAGAAGAAAAAGATGT
Organism: Dryas octopetala; assembly: GCF_963921425.1. NCBI lineage: Eukaryota > Viridiplantae > Streptophyta > Magnoliopsida > Rosales > Rosaceae > Dryas > Dryas octopetala. The sequence continues at coordinate 17,415,817 of NC_141371.1, forward strand.
GAGAAAGGGGTTGAATGCTTCCTTTTATAGGCAAGGCTTAGGGCAATGAGTGAGCAAAATATCTGATGATTTGGACATGTGTCACCAAGAGAGAGGGTGACAAAAAGAAGGGATAGACACGGAATGGAGGGGCTGGAGTAAGGCTAGAAATGACACGTGTCGCTGCATGAGTGGGTGAGAGCATGATTAATCAAAAGGGAATGCATGTTGGGCTTGTACGGAAAGCAGATGCATGCAACTTGGCTTGATGGCTGGCAGTTGAACAAGGAAAGAGAGAGAAAACAAGAAAGGGAGAAAGCGGCTTGCGGCGCGGCTAAGCTTGGGCAGCTCACGTGGGATGTATGTTGCAGGAATGAAAGAGAGGTAGAAAGAAAAGAGCTGGAAGCAGCTACTGACGCGTGGAAGAGAGAAAGGTGGAAAGGAAAGAGCTGGGAAGCTTCCTCCAGTTGTTGTGACTCTTCAACTTCCATAGGTTGGGCTTTGAGTAAGTGGGCTGGTTTGGGCGCAAGTGGGCTTCTTCTCCACTTTTTCTTCTTCTTTCTTCTCTTCAATTTAGGCTTTTTAAACCTACACACAATAAAAAGAACTAATTAATAAAAACAAAATAAAAATTGAAATAAATAAAACTAATAAAATCTAGGAAATGAATCAAAAGCTAATAAACCCACTATTTAACTAAATAATAAGAACAATAAGTAAAACACTAAAAATGCTAAAAGATATAGACACAAATATATGGTTTAAAGGATATAATATATATATATATTTGTGAAAACTGGAAGCTAATAACCGAAAATGAAAATTAAATGGATGCTCCAGGGGGTGGCCAATCGTTCTTGACCCCAAGCTTTGATCTTTCTGCCTCTTCAAGTTGAATCCCAATTTTTTGCAAATCATGACTATCGAGGCATGGACATGATTCTTAAAATAAAAATTTTGGTTTTCGGCCTTCAGCTAGGCCATGTTTTCTCCTAGCCCTTCGAGTGTATTGTATTCCCCAATTATTTTCCTCAACTCAAAGTCCGTCAATTTAGCCGATATTAGCTTTTCCAAGTGAGCTTTGTCTCCTACCACCATGTCAATTTTCATGGCTTCTTCATAGAGGCTAGCTATGTTTTGGTCTTGCTTGACCATGTCAACTTTTACGGTTGACTCACACATTCTAGCACTCATATCTTCATGGCCAACCAATATTTCTCCTTTTTTCACAAATTGAGGGCTCAGTGGCTCAATATTGGTTGGAGTAGAGATGACTTCCTCCGCAAAATTGACATGTGAATCTAGCCCTTCAAGTACAGCAAGATCAAGGATGGGCTCGTCATCACCATATATAGGAGTAATAAATTGGCTCCATGTCAATATTAAATCGAGGAAAGATAACCTCTTTGTCACATGCCAGCATGAGATCTTATTCCTCTACCTCTTTACGGCCAACAAAAGTTTCTTCTTCCACGTTTTCAACAAATGTAGGATGTGGTGACCCCATCTTGGTATGGTCTTAGGAAAAAGAACGCTCCTCCAAGCCATCACGAGGGTTTCATGGTCAGGTTCATGAAGTTGTACTTCCTGGTTAATTTTTTCCTCATTTTTTCTTTGAAGATCCTCTAGAGTTTTGTTGAGGACTTCCTTCAATATTTCTTCTTTCTCTTTATATGTGAGAAAGGTGAGGACCCATTGCCACTTTGAGTTGAATATTTGGCTCTCTCTTCATATGTTTCTCTATCGGCTTTAAACCTGGCAAGTACCCTGTCGAAAGTATCTACTACTTCTTGGTTGGCTTTCATGACTTCTTCCAACTGAGGTCGAAGAAAACTATGCATATCAATATAGCCATGATTTTGGCTGTGGGTTTCAATAGGAGTATATTGCCACATGGCAGTATTCCCATAATTGTCATCATTGACACATTGGCTTTCATCATATTGGTTGCCATTCTGGTCGAGATATTCATCCTCCGTCGTGCCATCTTACTCAAAATGGTCATTCTGCCCCCCATATGGGTCCACATAGTCATCATAGTCAACATAGTCATCATGACTATATTGGTTGTCATCATCTACATAGCCATATAGAGGAGCATAACTATTATTTTGGCCGTGGGGTTCAACTTGGGTGCGGTGCCCCTCAGCTGTACGTGTACTCATAATAGTCATTGTCCACATATTGGCTACCATCATATTGGTTGCCATTATGGCCGAGATATTCATCCTTGGCTGGGTTGTCTCACTCATAATAATTACCAAAATAATTTTGGTATTCATTAGAGTCGGGATGAACATAGATGGGCTCGTAGGAGTTGTGAAAATTGGCCATTGGTTGCTCATGAATGAAAAGTGAAAAACACGAGTCCCATCAAGCGTGCCAAATTATGTGACGATCATAGAATTTTGTATGGTCGTGGGACCAAGAAAAATTTGGCACGATGTGCTTTTAATAAGTCCCATTAGGCATGCCAAATTATGTTATCCTCAAAATTCATCGGGGCCTAGGCCTCAAAAATCTTGAATGAGGAACACTGTAGTCCTCTTTATGATTTGGCGATTGTGTGTTACGGGCGTGCCACTATTCACGGTCGAGAGGCCGGATACATAAATGGATCAAACTCAAACTATCCCAAAAGCCATTTCGTCGAGTTTGATGTGAAAGATGTTGTTATTAAATCAATTTTAGCCAAGAGGCCATTATTGAACCAAATTTGGCCGAGAGGCTGTCTGTAGTTTAATACTAATTTGATTTGTGCACCGTGATCTAATTTCTAGTCAGCAGATTGTACGGCCAAGCAAGAAACAATTTTATTGGCCTGAGTTCTTTTTTATGCCTGGCTTGGGTTTTTTTTAATGTCTTTTTCCACAAGGACTTTTTATATTGGCACCGTGCTCTTGGCAAGAAATACAATTAATAATGTAAAAATTAAGAAATTCACATTGTACTTAATTGAAATGGAAAATTGGAAACCTAAGCAAATATTTTATGACAAATGTATAGAAATACATTTTCATAAAACAATCATACCAAGACAGTTGTACCCTGGCAGAGCTAACAAAAAAGTTAAAACAAGTAGTGCTTGAATTAACTTAAAGCAATAGCTTAACATGAGCTATGAATTTAGAATGCTGATCTTGATGAACTGAGTGAACTAGACAGACTGTTTGGTGAGAATGTAAGCTTGTTTGTATCTATAAGCTTGAGAATGTCTCGAAGGCTTGAATAACCAGGAAGGCTGTTTGAAAGAGGGTGAGTGTTTGATAGGAAACAGCTTGACATGAAGGTTGTTTGAGTCACTGGGAAATTGAAAGAGGAGAAATTGATTCTCGGGAGACTCAGGAAGATGAGTGAGTGAGGGAGATTGGTTTTTGTTTCTGGGAAGCTCTGGCCTTTGTTGATTGTTTAGGTGTCTGGGAGATTATCAGTAGGATTGCTTGGGAAAGAGATGAGTAACTGGTTTCTGGGTGAGCGCTAGGCTACTTTGTTTTTGTTGTTTGAGTTTTTGTGGGTCAGTTGAGAGAGGAAGAGGATAGTAGTGTTTGCTGGGTTTAAACTGGGCTGTTGATTTTTGTTTTGAGTTGTGGGGGCTTTGCTCGTCTCTGCGAATGCCTGTTAAATAGGCGAGGTTGATGAAGACTCGATGAAGAGGATTGTTGTAGATTAGGAATATTATATGTTATGCACCAATCAAGGAAGAGAGAATGAATCCTAAGTCAGAAGAACAGGATTGCTGCGAACTCGCCAAAATCGCCAAGCTCCCACCAGCCTCCACTGGCGGCGCCACTGAGCGCTCGCCAAGGCTATGCCTGTCTCGTTTCATGCATTTTGTTGTCCCGACAAAATCACTTCTCATCATTTCCATTTGTCAACTTACTTCACTGCTTACGTCATTGCCAATTGATCAGAAATTGAATTGTGCTGGAATCTTCCTGCATGGTTTCTCTAGTATCCCGTGGTATTGGGCCTGGAGAAAAATAGCTGAAACACACATCTCTTTGTATGGTTACTCGAGTTGGAAGGGTATGTTGTTCGAGTAGCCTAGTTAGAAGGGACATAGAATTACTCCCTCTGCACCCAAGTTCAATTCCCTCCTCCCTAATTGAAAAAAAAAATCTCATAAATGTATGATTTATTAAATCATATGTTTTTTAATTGAGAAATTTAACTTGATCACTCTTAGATGGCATTTGATAAGTAAGTAAAGCATACATTCCACAATATTAAAATTACAAAATTACAAAATCATTAACTCCAACCATCAAAGTAATTAATTTATTATGCTCTTATTTATTCCAAATAAAAAAACCACAATAAGAGATTCTTTTCCATATTACATAAGAAAGAAATATAAGTGAAGAAGCATTTGATTTGAAACTATTTCTTGTTCCAGTCATAGCAAATGTCGTACTTATTGGTATGAATGTTGAACCTGCATGGACCTGTTGATACTATACTCCACAAACACTGATTACACTTTTCCATGTCCCTATGTGCTATGTATATATCAAAATAGTGAGAAGCACCTTCCCAGTTAAAACTGCAATAAAATTGTGTTGACGCCCAAAAGTTAATACAAAATCTAAACTCAAAAAAATGATGAATGGGGAGTACATGGACACCAAGATCATCGTCCTTGGATTTACAATGAATAGTGAGCTCTCCACCCAAATCATTAGTGATTTTAACATGTTCTTTTGGATTAAGAAATGGATTGTGAAATGCATTGCACATGGTTACGAACAATACCATCACGATCAACACCACTGGCAGCAATACATTTCTATTGATCAACAAAGCCATATTGAGTGTTTGAAGTTTTTTTGGTAGAATGCACAAGGTTTTTTTATGGGAGAGAGGGTTCGTGCATCATGTTCTTTTATAATAGGTTCTCTATGGTCTAATCTATAAGTTTCATTGAACCTAATAATATTTTTCTTGATATAAAAGGAAACTAATTATAAGAATAATGGTAGAATATTTTTTCTTGCTCAACATTCCATAATATGGTCTTAAAATGGTACAAAATCTATGTTGGTGTTGTGATATAAGTAATTAAAATGGTACAAAATCTATGTTGGTACTGTGATATAAGTAATTAAAATGGTAAAAAATCTATCTTGTTTTAGGTAATTAATTAATATTGTTTTAAAATATATAAGTAATTAAAATGGTAAAAAAATCTATGTTGTTTTAGGTAATTAATTAATATTGTTTTAAAATATATATTATAGGTAATATTACGACCAGTTACAATGTATAAGCTTTAATTGATAAAATTTTGTTTTTATCCGTAGTTGGTGGGGTAACATAGATGGAAGGATTGTAGTATTACCCTCATTGCACCCAAGTTAAATCCTCCCTCCCCATAATCAAATTAAAAAAAAAAAACAAACAAACAAACTTTTGTTTTTATCCATACACTTGCATTTTATTTGTCAAAAGACACTTGCATTATATTTATATCTTTTGAAACTTCCAAAACAATTTCATATTTAAAATTACGGATGATTTGATAAATAGAGCATATATTCCTCAATATTAAAACTAATAAATTCCATGTGAAATTTCGAAGATTTTTATAATTTATTTTGGAGTAATAGTGATTTATTTATAATTATCTTATTAATTTGGTGACATTAGAATTTCCTTGAAATACTTTGGAGATTAATGAATGAATTTGAGGTTGTACTTGAGACGACTTTACAAGATTTTACAATACGTTTTTCAAACCTCGAAGCTAATTTTGGTGAATTATTCGAAATTTAAATGATTTTTGGTGAACCGTTGAGGAACAATAAATATTTTGAAAAACCTTGCTTATATTTTAGTCTTGCTGGATGGGAGTGTGTAGGCACGAACAGAACATTATTTGGACTTACAGACGTTTAAAGTTCTAGGTGTTGAAAATATGCTCTAAAACCAATGATAATTGGTTAACCAAAGGTGTTTGGTTGAAGTGACTCGAGGGATATTTCAATTAATGTGTATTATACATTAATAGGGCATAAACATTATTTATTACACTGAAACTCTAGAATTATCATGTAAGTGAATGTATGCGTCCATGAATATTTAAGAGAAGAATGATAATGAGCTCAGAGGCCATTGAGACTCATGTTATCGGATACTTAGATTCTTAAACGTGCCTAGTCGATGAAGGGAATGTTAACTAGACATTAACATTTCAATAAGTCAAGACTAACACATACGCTTGCTTACTTTGGGTTGGTGAGTCTCATGCCACAATGTAGAGATACCATGTGGGTGCGTGCTTAGAGACACGTGACAGGACCGCCCCCGGATTCCACCTTGAAATCCGAAGTGATCTTATGATCGAAATCCAAAACTGTCTATTTAGTTTCTTTCTTTTAATTAGTCTTAATTAACCAAATATAAGAACATTCTACTAAAATTTCGGCATAATCTCCCCTAAATATTGGACTATCCCAACTTGTCGAACAAGGAAAAACACTTCTATAACACTTCAACCACCCCAAGAAATATTTTGACTACAAAGAGACACCAGAAGGACAGACGGTCAAGATTGTAGCGTTGAAACTTCGTGGTTGTGCTTCAACGTGGTGGGACAAAGTCCAAGAGATGAGGTTTCGAAAAGGCAAGCCTAAGATTTCCTCTTGAGATAAAATGAAGTCTAGACTCAAGGACAAGTTTGTAACTGTGGATTTTGTTGAAACCAGTTTCTCCCAACTTAATAATCTTTGTTAAGAACAAAGGAGTGTGCAGGAATATACTCAGGAATTTTCTAAACTCTTGGCCCGCAAAGATACTCAGGAAACTGAAGAACAATTAATTGGCTGCCCACTATGTTGGAGGACTAAGAATTCCAATTCGAGATGAAGTAGAGGTGCACCAGTTATGGAAAGACACTGATGCTTACCAACTAGCTTTGAAAATTGAAGCCCAACTTACTCGTCGTGGTACCAAGAGGTTTGTTGATACACTCAGGCTTTATCCATCTCCCAAGGGAGAACCTGCACATGTTACAAAGGACACTTCTAAAATTGAGAAAGTGGAACAATTTACTCCAAAGTCAACTTCTCAATTTAATCGTAGCAATAACCCAGGTGCTTGTTTTAAGTGTGGTAAGACTGGTCACCACTTCAATGAATTTCTTAAGAGACAAATGGATGCACATGTAACCTAAGGAGTAGCAGATTGAAAAGAGACTACTTATGATGATTCAACTCCTCCTATTTATGATAATGATGGTGCAGATGAGCGTGAAGAGATTGAACCTGAACAAGATGAAATCTTGGTGATTCAACGAGCTCTTACAACTCCAAAAGTAGCTCATGAAGGGGATTGATTTTGTTCAAGTATTTTCAAACCCCGTTGCAAATGCCAAGATAAGGTGTGAACTATTGTTATCAATGGTGGAAGTTGTAAAAACATTGTCTCCCAAGACATGGTCAGCAACTTGAAACTCAACAACCCAAGTCCTTACTGGATTGCATGGTTTAAGAAAGGAAATGAGTTAAAATTCTCTAAACGATGTCTTATTTCATTTTCTATGGGCAAAAATTATAAAGACCATGTCTAGTGTGATGTAGTCCCAATGGATATATGTGTGTCATATACTTTTGGGAAAGCCGTGGCAATATGATAGAAGGGTGATCCATGATGGGTGTAAAAATACATACACTTTTAAGATGGGAAAAACAGAAATTCTTCTGCGCATCAAAGAAGAGAAGGTTTCTTCCTCTTGTCAAAGATAGGGTAATAACTTTCTTACCTTGTCCAAGTTTGTGAAGGAAAGTGAGGCAAGTGTCATTGTTTACATGTTGGTGGCTAAAGAAAATGAGCAGGTTTCAGAGGTACCAAGCAATTACTGGTTCTCTGGGAAGAAATCAATGATATTGAACCTAGAGATTTGCCAAGTGGGCTTCCTTCTCTTAGAGACATCCAACATCAAATTGATTTAGTTTCTGGTGCGAGTCTTCCTAATAAAGTCTGTTACCGTATGAGCCCGAAAGAGCATGAAGAATTAACATGCAAGTTCTATAACTATTAATTGTGTGGTACCAGCTTTACTCAAACCAAAGAAGGATGGAACTTGGCGTATGTGTATGGATAGTCGAGCTATCAATCGGATCACTGTCAAATACCGGTTCCCAATTCCAAGAATTGACGACATGTTTGACATGCCTGCTAGTGCGAAAGTGTTTTCCAAGATCGATCTTAGAAGCGGATATCACCAAATTCGCATCAAGTCTCTGGTGATGAATGGAAGACCGCATTCAAGACCTGTGAAGGACTTTACGAATGGCTCGTTATGCCATTTGGACTTTCTAATGCCACATTCATAAGGTTAATGAATCAAATCTTTCTTCTTTATAATGGTAAATTTGTTATTGTTTTACTTTGATGATATCCTTATATATGTTCTAAGTAAAAGTGAACACATTGAGCATTTGATAGTTGTTCTAGCAACTTTAAGGGGTGAAAAGCTTTATGTAAACCTCAAAAAGTGTTCTTTCCTAAGGAATAGCCTAGTTTTCTTGGGCTTTGTACATTGGGGGAGTACTTAGCCAAGGGGGACATCCAGTGGCTTTCTTTAGTGAAAAATTGAATGAAGCAACGAAGAAGTATACTACTTATGATATGGAGTTTTATTCGATTGTGCAAGCACTTCGATTTTGGCAGTCTTATTTGATTCAAAGGGAGTTCATATTAAATACAGACCATGAAGCTCTTAAGCATATCAACAATCAAGGGGGCTTAAACCGCAGGCATGCAAAATGGATTGCTTTCTTGCAAGAATACACATTTGTGTTGAAGCATAAGAGTGGAAGGTGCAACCAAGTAGCAGATGCCCTTAGCAGGAGAGTGATATTTCTTAATTCTATGCATGTCCAACTTGAGGGCTTTGATCACATTAAGAATCTGTATATCCAAGATGAAGATTTTAGTGAGATTTGGAGCTTGTGCAAAAATGGTCCCCATGAAGATTACATTCTGCAGGATGACTATCTTTTCAAAAGAGCTCGCTAGTGCTTTCCAAGATGTTCCCTGCGAGAGTATATAACCAAGGAGCTGCATTCTGGTAGGGCTTGGTGGACACTTTGGGAGGGATAAAACAATTTCTCTTGTGAAGGAAATGTATTTTTGGCCTGCAATTTATCGAGAAGTCAACCTCAGAACAAACTCAGAAGTCAGAACACTGGTGTCATGTTTGTCAAGCTAGCAAAGGACAAACTCAAAAAAACTGGGCTATACATGCCATTGCCGGTTCCATCAGCTCCATGGCATATCGTAAGTATGGATTTTATAGTTGGTTTTCCAAGAACTCAGCAAGGTACTAATTCCATTTTTGTGGTTGTTGATCATTTCTCTAAAATGGCTCATTTCATTCCATGTAAGAAAAAAATGGATGCTTCTTATATAGCTGATGTTTATTTTAAAGAGGTGGTTAAGCTTCATGGTGTTCCAAAGTCTTAGTTTTGGATAGAGATACAAAATTTTTTAGCCATTTTTGGCGGTACTTGTGGAAATGAATGGGTACTAATTTGCTTTATAGTAGTGCCTATCACCCACAAACGGATGGGCAAGTGAATCGTTCCTTGGGCAGTTTACTCAAGAGTTTATCAGCAAAAAAACCAAAGCAGTGGGATTCGGCTCTTCCTCAAGCAGAATGTGCTTATAACTCCACTGTGAAACGTTCTACAGGAACGACTCCATTTGAGATTGTTTATGGGCAGTCTCCAGGTCATTCATTATCTTGATCTTGTTCCCATTTCTAGTCCATCAATAACCAGCAAGAAGGCAGAAGATTTTGCTATTGCCATGACAAGAATTCATGAAGATGTGAGGAATAAACTAGAAGAGAGTAATGAGAAAGACAGAGAAACTGCCAATGCTCATCGGCTTGTGAAAACATTCAGTGCATGTGATCTTGTGTGGGTTTATTTAAAGAAAGAACGGTTACCTTATGGAACTTAAAATAAATTGAAGGCAAAGAAAATTGGTCCATGTCAAGTTCTGGAGAAGATCAATGACAATGCTTACAAGATTGAGTTACCTCCCAATATTCATTCTACTTTTAATGTGCAAGACTTGTCCGAATATCATGGAGAGTTAGATGCAAACTCAAGGGTGAGTTTCTTCTCACCTGGGAGTATGATGCAGTGCACTAAGGCAGGGAGTATAATTGGGAATAAGTAAAGTCTTGGGTGGTGCAGAGCAGTAAAGTCAGATTACATGTTTTAGAGTGATTCATGTATCTTAAGTTATTATTTGAGTCTTTACATTTTCTTTAAAGAGAGGGGTCTAAAGGGATATTCATTCAATCAATTATCACAATTTCAGTTATATTGTAACTCAGTGTCTTGCTCATTCAAACATAAAAGACTCCTTCTCTTTGAATGCCTTAATTAGGGCCCGTTTTTCTTACTCAAAAAAAAAAAAAAAAGATTTTTTTTAAAATGTGAATTTTCAAAATCAATTTTTAAAATTTGAAAACTTTTTTGGTATGAAATTTGGAAACAATTTTTAAATTTAAAAAATGATGACAGCTAAGAAAGAAGAAAGTGTAAAAAAAAAAGAAGAGAAAAACGATGTTTTATCATTTTTTTAAAAAGACATGTTTTTTAATTTTTTTCTAAAAACTGTTTTTGAAAATAGTCTACCAAACACATTTTCTTGACTAAAACTTGTTTTTTTGTTTTTGAAAAAAAAAAAAGTTTTTTAATAGAATACCAAACCGGCCTTGTAATTTCTAGTTGTCTCTATTCTACACCTTGCATCTCATTACTTATCTTGTTTGGCAGGTCCCCTCCTCTCCTCTCAATCCGAAAAATCCATGTCTTTTACTGATTTAGTTAATCTTTAAAGACGTTAAGATCTGTTAGGGTGGTTACAAACTCAAAACCCTAGCGGGTTGGTATTTTCTTATAAATATTAAGTATTTCCCTCTTAAACATGTGCATATTATTTAGGCTTATTTACTAGTTTGCCCCCTGAAAGTAACTTTAAGTCTTACTTTACCCCCTAAGGTTTATTTTATATCACATTACCTCCTGAAACTAATTCTCATGTATCACTATACTCACTTCCTATTTGTACAAACTTTGGAAATTAATTAAAAATAACTCTGAACTCAGGAAAATACATGGAAATTTTCTATGGACTCGTCTTGACTAGTTCTAATTTACTATGGGGTCAAATTACCAATTTTCCCTCTGAGAGTTTCCAATAAATTTAGGAAGTCCAAATTTATTCTTAAAAAATTAAAATTAATTTTCCTCTATAAAAATTCTAAAATTTATGTAAAGTCTCGAATGAATTCTCAAAAATATTTTGAAAATTATCAAAAACCTATTTTAGAGAATTCTTCCAAGATTTTACGGAAATTCTAGAATTTTTCTAGAATTTATTTTATAGAGGAAAATTTATTTTCCTCTAATATCAAGAGGTCGTTTGGGTAGAAAGTGTTCACAAGAAAGGTAGTGTTATTGTTTAGAAGACCAACGGTGCAAACCTTGTGTTTTTTGGAGTTCGGGAGATTATCCTATGAATTTCCAAAGAGTCTAAAGTATTTTAATTTTCTGGAAACATTCAAATATAAAATTAGTAATTTGACCCCATAGTAAATTAGTGTTAATCAAGAAAAGTCCGTATGAATTTTCAATGTATTTTTCTGATTCCAGAGCTATTTTTAATTAATTTCCACCTGTAAAAATAGGAAGTGGGCAAAGTGATACACAAGAATTAATTTCATGAGGTAATGTGATATAAAATAAACCTTAGGGGGTGAAGTTAGATTAGAAGTTATTTTCAAGGGGTAAAATGATAAATAAGCCTATTATTTATTTCGATCCAACCTGTACTTCCTCTAAACCAAAATGCATGGCTTAACTCATCCTAAGGGACTCAAGAATATGATGCTCAGGGAGTTGGGGAATATGATCCAACCTGTACTTCCTCTATACTACGCATATTGATGTGAGATATCACCAAATTAGAGATTGGTTGGACTCAAGAGAGTTGAAAGTTCAGAAAGTTCCAACAACAGAGATCGCTTCTGATTTTTTGACCAATATTGTTACTACTAAAAAGTTCAAACATTGTTTGAGCTTGCTCAACCTCATCACATGCTAGAGATTCGGTGGAGCACCTCCTCACTTGAGCTCACTTGAGGTATATTGAGGCAAGAAGACTCTTGCTACGGTGAAGGTTCTTGCAACAGTTAGATTTTTGGTAAAGGCTTGCAATTGTGGAGAATATTATGTTTTGACTCGTATTCGGAGTTTTTCGGGTCAATGATAGTATTCATGGAGTATGAGGATGAAGTTGGGATGGAGTTCGGAGGCAAGACAAGAGAAATTGCAAGAGGAAGCATCAGAACCCACGGGTGGCACTCGAGCACCTCGCGTGGAGCTCGAGCATGTATATAGCATGTCAGTTTGAGGCTTGAGCTTGGGGTTGCTTGAGCATGTCACTGGGAAGTGCTTGAGCAACTACTGCGTCAAAACTTGGGATTAGTGAATGTTAACCGGAAAGTTTTGAAAGCTTATTATATTTGTGAGATTTGGGCAAAGTGAATGTTACGGCAGGGACAACATGTGTAAGGATGTTTTGAGCTACCACAGCTCGGATTTTGGTCAAATGAGCAACTAAGAAGCTAACTGTGACACATAATCAATCAACTTTGCACCAAAGTTTGTTTGATCAACCTCTGGAGCCAGAGGCGCAAATGATGTTTGATTTAGTGAAAGCTCCTTCCCCTTAACAATACATGCCATAATAATTCAAAATAAGAAATTTGGTTTTAATTTATAATATAAATTACTTAATTCTATTTTGATTCCACATTTATAATTTGAAGTTTTATGGAAAGTAAAGACTGACCATAGACATCTGGGACAACATATACAAATTCTGATTCCAATTTTAACAATATTTTTCCAACATTTCTTTACAACTGAGGACCTTGCAAGGAATATTACTCACTAGTTGCAAGGAAGTCACAGTGCAAGTAGGGTTTCAATTTTCAAAGGCGCTTCTACAAGTTTCACTGGCCTCTCTTAGTTCCACTTCTTGTTGCCTACTGGTTTCCCTTCTTGCTAGTTACAGGTTCCCCTGGAGTTCTTGGTCAAATTTTAAATATTTGCTATATTTTTCCACACTTTAGTCTTTAATCATTAAATTTTGGTAGCAGGACAAGAGTCGACCATAATCGAACAATCAGCATATATATCATTGACAGTCCTCAAGCAAACATCATTTCAGCATAACAAATGCAGAAATTCAAATACCTCCGGAGGGCAATGGACATTATCTCCAAGCTGCTCAAGCCAGATAACCCTTTCAGAACAAACAATTTTAGATAACCAAAAGTTAAGGCCAATGCTTAAATGGTCAAATTTGGTATGTTCATAATTCATTTGCAATACAAATGGCAAGACCTAGGAACATGCATGTGCACACACAACACACAATAATACCATTTGCAATAGGATATGGAGAGAAAAAAATAATATGTTTCAATGTTTCAATCATCAAGAAATTTCTCTAACACCCATTAGAAAATCGCCGTCATAAATTGCTGAATTGCAGCTCTGTCTCAAGGACAGGACTGAAAAAATGCCAACTTGAATCATGAAAAGCACCAAAATAATCATCGGAAACTGTCTTAATTCTAAACTCATCTGTGAATCTTCGAGCAGCCACAATATGCCCTGTCGAATTAACAATAGCTGAGTTCTTAAACTCTGACAGGTGCTGCTCATATGTCTCAAAGCTATTTCCAAACAATACTATACAATTCAACAGCTCCACTCCCCAATTTGCTTGTAAAAGATTATTATATAACTCCGCCTCACAATGTGGCATGAAGAAGAATGTTGGTTTTTGAGCCTGGCGCCGACCTTGCTCATTTATAGATAACACAGAGCAGCCGAGAGCTTCCAAAACCCGGGATTCTGTGGCAGAAAGAACAGGATCAAATACCTCTATATCTCCAATCCAACTAACTTTTCTCTTCAGCAAGATGGAAAGACTCAACTGCAGTCGAGGGGATTCATATGTTTCGATGCTGCCTATGCCATATATTACCATCTTCATCTTCAACTCAGAACTCAAAACCTTACGAAAGCAGTTCATCATTTCTGGAGATTGGATTTGATCCAGTAAATTAAGAAAGAATTGAGACATCTCCAATTTCTTTATACAGATCTGCATCTTCTGCATCAATTTTGATTCTCTGACAAAATTGATTTCAAAATCAGTTGGAGCCCAAGGTTGTTGTTGTTTCTGTACTAGAGTTTTCATTATGGGAGGATTTCTTCGTTGTCTACTACGACGAGATGAAACAACAGTCCACTCTCCATTTAAAGTATGATTTTCAGCAATGAGAGTCTTTGCAGAAGCTGCCATCGCAATAAGAATCCTTCTGAAACTTCTTCTATGATAAAAAGCTACATATTCAGGTATGCAATACAAAGAGCTGTCACAATTTGCCCAAAAACATTAGTGGTGGTGGAGGGAGGAAAAGATTGATTATGTCATCTAAGGTAATGGAAGAAACTATAACAATCACATATCATGTGGGATTTTAAAATTGTTGAAAAATATTTCGCCAGAAACAAATTCTTGTCATGACCAATAAACGAAAAAATTTTTTTTCCTCTTAACAACTATTTCTTTTGGAAGCATTTCCACTACACAAAAAAATAAAAAACATACAAAATATTTTCCCTCCTCCTACCCAAGCAATGTTGCTACCATATCTTTTCAAATTCACAAGAATTACATAATTTTAACCCCAAACCTGGATTGGGCGTGAGCAAAACAAGAAACAGATGCAAAGTTAAAACTAAAATAAAAAAATATTCAAAACAAAGAGCACCAGCAACTCTGATCATTGGTCAGATAATGTTCTAGAGGCCAAAAAACAGAGACTTGATTAGGATAACCATATTTCCCCTAGCTAGCATTGTTTTTCTATACTGTCAAACCCTAAACCCGAAGACATCACTAAAATGGTATGGTCATTGTTTTTCTTAACTAATTATTAAGCAAATATAATATTTCCCTAGCTAATCAAACCTTAAGGTGAGGAGCTCTACTGAAATCTAGGCAAAGTTCCATTTGTTTTTCAATCAATCCATAGTGTCTTAACCTGTAAACTATTCTAAAAATCCACCATCGCACCTACAATGGGATCCACTGCCCCCCAAAACCATCCACCACCAACATAGTATCACACCCCATTAGGTAGATAAATTGGGGGCTTGGGGCCCTCAGCTGCTGTTAATATTCAGTGATCACTTCAAATAGAAATTACAGAATGTTTCAAAAATATAAGTAAATGTATTCATAATATTAGATTAAATTACACTGCATACTAAATCTCACTAGGTCTTTATCTAAGTCCACCTCCTCAAGAAAATCAAGGAAAACACTAATCCCTTTCCAGAGATCCAGTCCTCAAATGGTATCAAGGGATGAGCTTCACAAACCCAGTAGAAAAGAACAAAATCATTCCTTATGTTAAAAATGCTAACCTAGCATGCATCTACAATGTAAAAATACACATGTACATGTGCATAAAACAAGAATCCAATTATATTTTCATTTTAAATTTAGCTCCAACATATACTCTGATGAATGTGAACACTTTTAAATTTTTAAGAGAACTGTTGGTCAAGAAATAAACTTTTCTTCTTCAAAAACAAAATTTTATTTGGTGAATACAACCTTCAAAGTTCCTATAAAAAAACACAACCTTAAATCAGATAAGGTACGAGTATTAGCTTGGATTGTTGCTCATGGAAGGCTGAACACCTGTGACTTGGTTCAGCGAAGAAGACCTTCTTCCTGCTTATCTCCTCATTGGTGCGTGATGTGTAGACAAGAGACGGAAAGTTTGGATCACTTATTGCTGCATTGCCCAGTCGCTTCATCTTTGTGGCAGAGAGTCTTTAGAGAGTGTGGGCTGAGATGGGAGTTTCCAGCTTCTACTACTGCCTTGCTGTCAGAGAGTTTTAAGTTTTTTGAAGGGAAAAAGAAGGGGATGGTGATGGGGAGATGTGCTATGATGGCCATTTTGTGGGTAATTTGGGTGGAGAGAAATAAAAGGATTTTTGATGATGCGAGGGAGGAAGAGGTGCATATTCTGTGGGAGAGAGTTCGATTATGGGCTTCTTTATGGGCATCAGTTACTCCAATTTTTAGGGATTTTTCATTTTCTGTAATCTTGTCTAATTGGGGGGGCTGTTGTGTATTAGGGAGACTTTCTCATAACTTTTGTATGATTGGTTTTTTATCATCCTAGAGCTTATTATCTAGGAAGGTGTAGGTTAGTGGACATCTTGTTCACTGCATTGTATGTTGTATTGTTCTTTTTTTCTTTAAATGTAAGTTTGTTTCTAATAAAAAAAAAAAAATACGACCAAAGTTATCTATTTCTTAAGAAGCATAAGACTAATGCTATCTATCATCCTCACACCATGAAGCCTTTTTGGTTCTTAAGAAAGTAAAATGAAAGAGCCAAGAGAGACCCTTCTTGGTCCAAAAACAAAAGGAGAAAATTAAACAGTCAGGCAAAAATTTAATCACATTTAGAATTGACTCAAATTATAATAATCAACACTTAAAAAGGCCTAAAAATATCAATTAAATCACCTTGCCCATGACTCTTCTCAACTAATTCACTTCATTCTTGGAAGTCATTAGAATTGTTTACGCTGAAATTTTTGCATCATTGGTATTAACTTCAGTTTCCTATAGCACTGTATCTTCGCATACTTTCCTTCATATTGAGTTGAACTTAACATTCCAAATTTCAAATAGATATATGGAAATGAACGTTTCTACTGTTTTCTTTTTCCATTAGCAGAAGCACTTTTATTACCAAAATCCAGAATCACAAGTGCCCGATCATCTTTCCAACGCTCTTCACCTTCTATGTTATTAAGCGAAGTGATCCTGAACTATAGACCTCAATCTTTAACCTCTATCAAAATATAAAGCATAAAACACTAGAGAAGACCAAGAATATTTTTATCTTTTTATGAAGCTTTACAGAATGGCAATTATTATATAAGTAAAATTAAACAACAGTGAAATAATCCTACATCATAGACCATTAAATTTTCTCTTTAAAATCTTTTTAACCCAATCTTAAGGACATAAATTATCCATAACTGCTATGCTAATCATATTTTTTTTGTACAGCCGCCATAATTTGTAATTAATTAAATACGAAAAATAGCAAGAAGAAATGAAAAGTATAAGAACCCAATTGCATTAATTAAAAAAATATAATAATACCCAAAATCCAAAGAGTTGTATTTTCAACAACATGAACTGAAATTGAAAGCGTGGCTGACCTTAGAATTCGTAGTTAGTTGGGATAGCAATTACAGCGACTGCAATCGGAAATCCCAAGTTGAAGATCCAAATTCTAGCGTTTCAGAATAAAACGATGACGTTTCGCTCAGCTTACTTACTGGCTTGTGGGCTTCTTCTTCTTCTTCCTTCTCTCTCAGAAGAGTGAAGACCCAACTCAAGCCACACTTCTTTTGTTTGCAGAGCTCTGCTCGCCATAAGTCGCCCAATATAACTTTCTACCACAAACAAATCACAGCCACTTCCTTTCAGATCGAATGGCTGAAAATAAATTACTAATATAAATTTTACCAAATTACAAATAAATCAATAAATAATTTGTAAATTACATTTTCAATACATAATTTGGTATCTCTTAATAGTCAATTGTTACAAATATAACTTTTACCAAATTACAAATAAATCAATAAATCATTTGTAAATTACATTTACATATTAGTCAATACATAATTTGGTATATCTTAATAGTTAATTGTATATTATCAAAAATTATATAATACTCAATGGCTCATGCCATTACTTTAATTAATTTAAATATTCATTATCTACAATTATTATTTTGCCCTTATGTTATTTTTCTTATTTTTACACAGAAAATTTTATGCCTCATCTCTCTCTCTCTCTCTCTCTCTCTCTCTCTCTCTCTCTCTCTCTCTCTCTCTCCCTCCCTCTCCCTCCCTGTCGGAGGGCTTCAGAGTCGTCATTGGCAACAACAACATTGACGACGATCTATGTCGCACCTAGTGGAGCGTGCCCATGAGCTTTGTGGAGCAGATTGAACTCTGTTTGGTTGCCAAGAAACCATAAGAAAAGAAACGAAAATTTCGTGATGGCTCTATTATGTATGTGATTGCTCAGACAAACACTATTCGACAGCGTCTATTTTAAATTATTTATTGTCTGACAGTATATGTTTCATTTAGTTTAGGGTTAAATACAAAAATGGTCTACAAACTTTACACTGATTCTCAATTTACTCTATTAACTATAAAAAGTGTAAATTTGGTTTACAAATTTTCCAAATTGTACCAAAGCAGTACAAACATTAACTTTCATCCGAAAATTAATGGAATTTGTCCCATAAAAATGTGATTAACAAATTGAAATGCCCTTAAAATGTGGTCACTTGCTGTGCACATGACTAGTTTTCGTTAAATTTTTCAATGAAAGTTAACGTTTGTACTGCTTTGATACAATTTGAAAAGTTTGTGGACCAAATTGACATTTTTTATAGTTAGTGGATCAAATTGAGATTCACTGTAAAGTTCATAGGTCATTTTTGTATGTAACCCTTTAGTTTATAATTTTGATTTACTAATTTGTTTTGTTATTTTGATTTTAAATTCAATTTATCTTGAATTTGTGTTTATAAGTGTGAGATCCCGTATTTTTCAAAATTTTATTTTAAATATCTTAAGAATTTATTTGGAACTTAAAAAGGTTTCGGAGTTATTTTAAATTTTGTTTTAAATTGAGATTGACCCAAAGTTGACTTTTAAAATTAGTAGACTTTTGATTTTGACTTTGGGTTCGTTGGATAGATCTCGAGCCCACGAGTTCGTAGACACGAAGCACGTATAAATCAGAGTTACGGTTTGAGAAATACGAGCATTTGAAGGGAGGGGCAATTTTGTAATTTTGCATGAGTGGGTTATAAATACCCAAAATTTCCAGAATTTTCTGGGGGGCATATATATTTCTCTCTCCTCTCGGGCTCTCGCCCCCGCGCGTCTCCCTTCTCTCTCCTCTCTTTCTCTCCGTTTGTTCTCCCTCCTCGGCAGTTTCGCTGTCCGGCCACCCCTGGACCAACGGCGGGCACCGGCGAGTTCCTCTCGCCGTCGCCGACTCCCAGCGGCACTCCTCATCACCGGCCGATCACCGTAGACGGAGAATCGGCGCGAGACAGAAAACGCCCTCGTCGGCGATCTGGGTTTTCCGACGGAGTTACGACACCGGACCACCTGGGTTTTCTTCCCCAGGCTCCGGCGAGTTCAGTGGTGTCATCCCCTTGCTCCGGTGATTGCTCCCGGCGGCGAATCGACGACACAAAGGCCGGCGGCTTCCGCCGCCGATTCCGGCGATAATTGGCCATCGATCCAGTTAACAAAATCGATCCTCTAGGTACGGGTAATCTTTCCCCTAAGGTGTTGATGTTCAATTTTGAGATTTTAGAAATTCGATTTTGGGGTTTATGTTATTTTCGAATATCTTGAAATTGGACTCAAATTCGTGTTGTTTTTGTGCAATTAAAGGTTCTATTATATGATTAGGATTGTTTGGAGTTGAATTTGGGTAATTTTAAGTTTGTGCCACCGCTGCCACCGTCGGCTCCGCCACTTGCGGCGGCGGGTCGGGTGATTTTCCTTGTCAATCAACCTCCCCAGGACATCTAGAGGCCAACTCTAGGGTTTTTTTGCGTATTGGTGAGTGTTTGTGTGTTGTTAAGGGCCGGGCAGCCACCGTACGTGGTGGTTACCGCCCATTTCGGCTGTTGAACGGCCAAGATGTGAATCCTATATATCGAATTGTTGGTTGTCTGGTCTTAACAGGTACCTTGGCTCGGGAGAATTTGTAACCCGATGCCATTTCAATTATAGAACCCGAAATCCGAAACCTGAAATCTTAATTTGGTCATTTTACGTAACCCTTGAGAAACGGAACGGAACGTGATTGAAGATGTTGAGAACAAGGAGTAAAATTTCGGTTTCGAGGAAATTTTCGATGAAAATTTCGACAGAAATTTTCGTAGAAATTTCGATTAAAATTTCGATTTCGACAAAATTAGATAAAAACGACGGAAATTTTGAATGAAACTTGACCATATGCTTATTTAACATATTATCTACTGTATTGACAAAAAACATTGAAGAAACCAAATTATATAGTAGGTTTTATGTAATATAAAATGAATATAATGCGCGCTGGTGGTAAATACTGTTAAAAAAATGGGTCACTAATTAATAATTATATAAATAACACCTCACATTTGCTCAGTCTGACCTATGTACCCCACTATAAACTCTATTATTTTATTAATCTTCAGATCCAAATACTAACTTGCTGTGTAGCCTGTGTTATGTCTTTTTTCGTTTTTTTACTAATATACCATATTATGTCTTTTTCAAAATAAATAATAGTAATGGACTAAGTTGACTAACCGACTAAGTACTATTTAGTATTTAGTAATCAAAGTTATCAAACTCGGACAAAAAAAAAAAAGTACTAATCAATTTATATATATTAATCACTGGGGCTGTATATGGAAACTGTAAATCCAAACTTAAATGAATAAAAAACTATCATAATGTTAACGAAGTGAGAACAAAAAGTGGGTCATTCTTGCAAAGGGAAATGGATGATAGTGAATCAGTGATACACTGTCAATGAGTCGATCAAATAGATGATAATGATACATTGTTGCACACAACTCTGGATATATCCTAGAAACACATCCTAACCGTCCATTCAACTTGAGCAAACATAACTTACGCCCCCAACCAATCCCCAAACCCCAGCCACCAATCTGAGCAATCATATTTAGTTTCCCGACTTCCAATTCACCCATGGAAAATGACTTTATAGCCCTCCAAGACCATCTGCGTCCATTCACCCATGGAAAATGGCTTTATAGCCCTCCTATGCGAATTTGAAACGAGATTAGAGTTTGGAGAATTTGGAATTGAATTTCTGCAAAATTGAAATCATTCATTTGTGTAGATGCTGGTAGAAGGAACGAAAGTTTCAGGGCGCGGAGAGACCGTGGCAGCGACGTTCGGGCCGCTCGAAGATGGCGCAATCATCAAGCACAGACTCCTCACCCGAACAACCACCACCAGAGCCGAGCCGCCATTAAAGAAGCTCCAGAAGAAGTTCACTTCCTTGTTCGTCGAGCTCGACAAGAACGAGGACAACTACGGCGACTGCGAGAAGCTCGCCAAGGCTTTCCTGCAGGAGCTCAACACGTTCGAGATCTCCTTCCTCAAGAGCAAAGCCGTGGTGGAGGCGAATGTCAGGGAGAAGCACAACTTCGACGAGTTGAGGGAGGAGATCAGCACGCAGATATTGCAGGCGCAGACGGATTCGTCAAATTTCGTAGAAATTTCGCTTAAATTTCGACGAAATTTCATAGAAAAGCACTTGCAGGGGGTCGAAATTTTCGGTCGAAATATAAGCGAAATTTCGGCGAAATTTTCGAAATTTCGCCGAAATATTATCGAAAATTAAGGGTTATGTGATAAAATTTCGGGATCCCAAAAAAACGAAAATTTCGGCGAAATTTTGGCGAAATTTTCGAAATTTCACTCCTTGGTTGAGAATACCTTGTTCTTATTTACCTAAATTAAATTGAAAAGATAATTGTGGGGAGTGAATAGGTTTTACAGTGTTGACATGTTGACATAAATGGACAAACCCCAGAACTTGTTTGGATGACGTTTTTGTGCTGTTAGTGCACTATATGAATTGCTAATGATTGACCATTTGATTGATGATGTTTTACTATTGATTTGGTGAGTGGATTTTCTTTTGCTTGCAAAGTTTATGGGTTTTATGGTTTTTTTTTATATTACCTTTGAAATTTTGCGTTAAATAATGAAATAATGAATTGAGTAAAGTCTGTTTTGCGTAAATAAATATTTTAAATCGATTGAATTATTTGCCATATCGATCTAAGGGTTATCAAATAATTAAATTAATTATTTGGTAGGCCGTCTAAGTACCCACCGGTTATTAAGTAGGTCTTTGGGACCCATCACGGCACACACATAGGCTTTGGGCCGTGTGCCGGGATGCCTCGCCCTTTGGGGGTAGTCTACGTGCACGTACGGCACTTTGGCTTGTTGTACGACGGCGATTCGACGGTACACGGGCCACTATAAGTCCACTTGTATGACGGCGATTCGACGGTACAAGGGACACCCTAAATCCACTCGCATGACGGCGTTGCGACGGTGTGGGTGGAAGGGAAATCTAAGTGCACGTACGACACTTTGGCTTATTGTACGACGGCGATTCGACAGTACAAAAGCCACCGTAAGTCCTCTTGTATGACGGCGATTCGACGGTACAAGGGACACCCTAAATCCACTCGCATGACGGCGTTGCGACGGTGCGGGTGGAAGGGAAATCTATGTGCACGTATGACATTTTGGCCTATTGTACGACGGCAATTCGACGGTACAAGGGCCATCGTAAGTCCACTTGTATGACGGCGTTGCGACGGTACAAGGGACACCGTAAATCCACTCGTATGATGGCGTTGCGACGGTACGGGTGGAAGGTTATGTAGACGGTCCACTTGGTACGACGGTTTTGTAACGGTACTAATGTGGAGTCTGTCAATTGGGTGCTTATATGGCCAACGATATTACTAAAAAATTTTATTAGATAAAAAAAAACATTTTTTAGTTATTCTTTTTATCAGTTCAAAACATATTTTAAAAATTGGGGGTTTTCAAAGAGAATGAGTAGTTTTATTAAATGGTTTTCAAATGAAAGGTTTTGAAGTTTATTTTGTCCACTCACTGAGAGTTTTTCTCAAAATTTTGTTTACGAAGTTCCCCCAGGTAGAAGCGATCACTAAGGTTGGACCGTACCACGTTGATGCAACGAGATCCATTTTAATTCGATTTAATCGTTTTCATACAATATTTTACATAAAAGTTTTGGGCTCACACTATGATTTATCAAAAATATTTATGTATTTGTTAAGTGCATGGCTCATACTTTGAAAAGAGTTTTAAAGGTCAAAGTTTCAGTATATTTATGGGCCCGAGGTTTGGGGCGTTACAATAAGGGTTTTAGGGGTGGTTTTGGGTGTAGAATATGCATGTCGGAGCTTATAATTTTTGCACATATTGTCTGTTAGTTACTATTTAACCTTTGGTGACTATCTTGAGTAAGGAAAGCCTAAATTTGGTTGTGAACTCTGCGTAGACCTTAGTAGTGTTTGTATTGAGTGTATTGATATACTTGGTTTTGGCAAGAGAGTCTTGAGTCTTGAGTTTTGCACAAAAATCTATTTTTTCTGGTTTTGGTGGTCTGACCCCGAAACAATGATTTTGAAAACTGTATTGTTTGACAAAGAGTTTTGATTTGGTTTTTGGTAAGCAGAAACTAGATACCCTAGTGGTCATTTCAAAACTAAGATCACCTTAATCGGACCTCATATGCATTATTTATGCATTTTCTAAGTTGACCCTGAATTTCTGAAATTTGTCAGCTAGCAACTATTTTATTTTGCATGTCTAAATTTTCTAACCTCTCTTGTGTTCCTTAAGATAAAGGCCCTCTCTTAACAGTCCAAGGTATGTGTAGGGCCTTACTGAAGTGTATTGTTTAAAGTGCTATTAGCTTTCCACTTGATTGGGATTTGAACTTAATTTTTCAAACATTTGTATTTATTTCTCTCTTACATTCCTTGGAAATGTCTTTCCTCCTAGTCTTTACTCCAAGTTTTAGAGAGTGAAAATGAGGATATCTACTAGGTTCTGTTTGGTTCTTTTTTGAATGCACACACCACTTTGCTCTTGACTCACTTCATAAACATTCACTTTATTTTTCTAGAACTTTGGACACTTGTTTCTCTCTCTCTCTCTCTCTCTCTCATTTTTTCTTTGGCTAGTTAAAATGGGAATATCTAGTAAGAATAGATTCTGTTTCAGTATCTGTGTCACAGTATTTGTTATAGTGATTACATTTACTATTTTCTTTTTTGTTTGAGTTGGACTATAAGTAGTAGTTCTTAAGTTGCACCTAGTTTACATACCTAAAATTGGCTATTTAAAATAGAATCAATGTTCATAATTATATAAATAAGCATAGAAACATCATAAAAAAATTACCAATTTAAAAATGGTGACTGTCATACAGTTACCAATTCAAAAACGGTTTATATATATGTTCCAAAGATACAGTTTATGTGTTTTTTTATCATTTCATATGATTTTTTTGTTTGTAAAATTGTTATGTTGGAGGTTGATTTTAGTAATTGGAAAGTAGATTAGCTTTTGTTAAGATGTTTGAGTTAGTTAGTGATTGGATTTTATTATTTATGTTTTAGTATATCTATGACAGTATCTGTATTTCAGTATCTGTGTGACAGTATCTGTTTCAGTATCTATTTAGATTTTTACTATTATATTGAAGAAATCTTGGCTTTTTCTACAGGCTATAGTTTCTAATTTCTCAATTACTCATATTTTCTAGCTGAATTTGTGTGCTCTATTAAGAATTGGTGAATGTGCGTTGTTTGAGTTAGTTTATGTGTTTTTTATCATTGCGTATGATTTTTTTTTTCCAATTTTTTTACTCAAACACCACTTCAACTATAGAGGGTGTACTCTCGTACTACCCAAACTTTTTTTTTTGGCCAATTTACCACTAGAAGTTATCAATATGTGTCAATGTGGCACCTACCATCCATATTTCTATTAAATCATCAATTTTTTTCTCAAATTTCCTAGTTTGCCCTTAAGTATAATTAAATATTACTTTTGTAAAATTCGTTAAAAATAACTCGGGTCTCAGAAAAAATCACCGAAAAATCATACGGACTCGTCTTAATGAGTACTAATTATCTAAGGGGTCAAATATTATTTTTGACTTCCAAACTATTTTTGAAAATCACAACTTCTTTAAATAAATTATTAAAATCACATAATAAATCTCAAATAAAATTTTAAAATTTACAAGGTCTCACATCGGGGGGTAAGGGTTGATTGGCTGGATTTTTTTTTTTTTTTTAAGTTTAAAGTTTTATTTGGATTTTAGTTTTAGTTTTTTTTTTTTTCAGATATTCTATAATATGAATTGACAATAGTACCCTTTAAGTTAATAGAAAAATTGACAGAAATAGATGGCAGGTGCCACATTGACACGTATTGATAACTTCAGGTGGTAAATTGGCAAGAAAAAAAGTTTGGGTGATATGGGAGCACACCCTCTGTAATCTAGGTGATATTTGGACAAAAAAGCCTTTTTTTATCTTGTATACTCGTTATGTTGTAGGTTGATTTTAGTACTTGGAAAGTAGATTAGGTTTTGTTAAGATGTTTGAGTTAGTTAGTGATTGGATTTCATTGTTTCTATTTCAGTATCTATTTTGGTGGTTTTGCATGTTCCATTGTAATGTAGAATTGTAATGTTGAAGTTTTTGGTTTAGTGTTTATTATTTTATAGTGGTGTAAATGTTGATTTGGTGATTGTCACACAATTACTAATTTCGAATCAGCAACTGTCACACATTTACTGATTTTGAATGGGTGACTATCACACAATTACTGATTTCAAATTAGCTAGTGACACACACTTACTGATTTCGAATAAGTGACTGTCACACAGTTACTAATTTTGAATCAATGATTGTCACACAATTATTGATTTCGAATTAGTGACTGTCACACAGTTACTGATTTTGAATTAGTGACTATCACACAGTAACAAAATTTAGGGTGAAATTATTGCAAAGTAGTTTAGGTTTTTACTTTTATTTTGAAGAAATCTTGGCTTTTTTGCTGCAGGCTGCAGGTTCCTCTTATTTTTATGAAATTTGCAAAGGGTTGGATCTTGCTTGGAATTTTCAGTTTCCAGTCATGAAGCGATTTTGTACCTGGTTCAATTGGGTTAAAATGAGAAGACGTTGTATTATGTGATGATTATATAGTTCCATTAGTTTCTTAACTAAATAGTATTAGTTTGTTAATTAATCACAGTTAGTTAGTTAGTTAGCTTTAAAAACGGTGACTGTCACACAGTCACCAATTTGATGTATATTCATTTTTTGCATTTTAGTTGTTTTCGTATATTGTTATACAGCTACTATTTTAGTTTTTAAGTGACCATTTTTTTAAAAATGCTTTTGTGGAGTTTAA
Source organism: Dryas octopetala (assembly GCF_963921425.1). Lineage (NCBI taxonomy): Eukaryota > Viridiplantae > Streptophyta > Magnoliopsida > Rosales > Rosaceae > Dryas > Dryas octopetala. The sequence goes on from NC_141371.1 coordinate 17,442,042, forward strand.
AAGTCATGTGGTATTCAATTAAGATTTTTAAAGACTTTTAAAAAGTTCGTAAAAGTTTATGTGTATTCAAGTAAGAATTTTAAAGAGTCTATAAAAGTCATGTGTCATTCAATTAAGACTTTTAAAGACTTTTAAAAAGTACATAAAAATCTCATTATATTTAAAAAGTCATTGACTTTTATGAAATTCATTTAATGATGGATTTTTATTGACTTTGAAAGACTTTTATGTGTATTTCAAAGTCATTATAAATCTGACATCTCCTCTGCGGATTTCTATACTCTGTAGAAATCAGTAGAAGTTTGTGAAATTCTGTAAATTCTGCAAATGTCTGTAACTTAAAAAAAGTCTATAAAAGTTTTTATAAATCTATATACACTACACCCCCCTTATTTGTTAATCACAATTAGTTAGTTTGTTAGCTTTACTTTGGATATGTGTCAACTTCTGGTTAGTTGTTGACTTTTTTGTAATTTTTAAAATTAGGATATATTGCTGACATCATCGATGAGTAAGCATAGTGGTAGTTGCAGCATAGATTGACCTTTTTGTAATTTTTTGAAATTTTTAGACGTTAGTGATGTTAGTGGCGGTGGCAATGGATGTAATTGTTAATATTTGTTATTTCCTCAGTGTATAATTTCATTTAATTCATTTTAGTCAATGATGACTGTTTTGGAATTTAAGAATTATTCATTGACCTATTTGTAATATTGAAAACTTTTATTGACTTTTTTGTAAATGGCCCTAAAAAGAAACATGGATTTGGTTTAACAATATGTGCATACAAAAAAAAAAAGGATTTAATAAAATTTTAAAATTTAAAAAACGGTATCTTTTTTCAACATGTAACAAAGATATATTATATTAGCCAAATAGTATGTGAGGTTATTTTGGAATTTTACAATTTTTATCATGCTGGTTTGTGATTAAAGGTTATGTGAAAATGTGTTGAAACTTCAATAACCTTTCTGTAATTGAGTTAAAATCTTAAAAGGTGTTTGTGTAATTTTTGGAATCTTAGGAGTTATATGAAACATAATAAATCTCAGGAGATGTGTTTAGAAATATTTTTATGATGATATGGTCAATTTTTGGGACAAAATTTTAAAGAAGAAATTATGTGAAAACAATTTAAAATCTTAGGGTTTCGTTGTAATTTTTGGAACATTAGAAGTCTACACAAAACCTCAGTGTTTGTGTAAGGCCTACCACTATGCACCGGCTTTTGTGACCCAAAAGCCCAAAATGGGTCACATTTGCCTCACATTCACTCACTGCGGGCCGGAAAAGGTGAGCCAAAATAGGGTGTAACCCACTTCTGGGTCACAGCTATGAGCCAAAAATTTTGAGAGCCAAATGCTGGCTGACCCACCCACATGAAGGAAAGCAAGCTTTCCACTTGCCTGCAGCCATACTGACACAATACCAAAACTGTTTGGGATAGTGATATACCAGCGCATGCTTGGAAATTGAGATGCACCAACGGTCCAAATGGCTTGACCGTTGGTGATGAGCGGCAAGCAAGAAACGGCCGTTGGGCCCTTTCTAAATTGCAGGGCCTAGATTAAAGGACCGTTGATTATCAACGGTCCAAATGGTAGCAAATTAGTTTTGTTTAAACAAATGATTTAAAAATATAAAAAAAAACACCCGAAATTTTTTTAAAAAATTTCAAAAAAATGTTTAAAATTGTCCAAACCTTCCAACAGCTATATTCTCAAATGGGTGTATATATATCATACAAAACTCATAGTTTTTCATCACAAACTACAACTTTTTTTACCAAATTTGCACAAATTTTTTTTTCTTCGTCATGGCTCCTAGAGGAAATGCTTGGGGCGTAGCTGAAGATGAAGCCCTAGTGATGGCATACCTAGAGAGGTCTCCCGACAGTTGTCTTGGTGCCCAAAATAGAGCCGACGTGCTTTGGGAACAAATTTATCAAATTTTCAAGCGTAACATGGGGGGTGAAACCATTCGTAAGGTTGGCGGCGTTAAAGCACGATTCAAAGATATTGCGCGTGATTGCAACAAATTTTATGCTTGCTTATTGGAAGCCGAGCGAATGCGCGCAAGCGGTGCAAATGATGCCAATGTGGTAAGTTTTTATGCATTTATATATTTGTATGATTATTTTTTGTTTTATCAAATTATCAAGCATGTATATATATTTGTATGATTATTATATGTTTTGTTTATAAATGAAGCATATTTATATAATTGTATTATTATTTTTTGTTTTGTTTATGTATCAAACATATTTATATATTTGTATGATTATTTTTTGTTTTGTTTATAAATGTAGCATATTTATATAATGATATTATTATTTTTTGTTTTGTTTATCTATCAAGCATATTTATATATTTGTATGATTTTTTTTTTGTTCTGTTTATAAATGTAGCATATTTATATAATGGTTTTATTATTTTTTTGTTTTGTTTATTTATCAAGCATATTTATATATTTATATATTTTTATTTTTATTTTATTATTGTAGTTTACGCAAGCACTTGAAGGTTTTCGAAATAAGACTGGATTCAAGTTTCCATGGGTGCACATGTGGAAACCAATAAAGGAAAGTGCAAAGTACGCTGCGGTTCATGCTCCTGTCCGGTTTAGTGATCCAGAGACCCCCGCCACCGACGATGCCGACACTCCCGCCGATGATGATCCTGAGGAGGCCGATCCAGTCATACCACTTGGCGAGGACGAAAACCCACCACCATTCCAACCAATAGGTTCATCGCGGCTAAGGCCACCAGGGAGAAACTATGCAAAACGGGCCAAGGCAACCGAGCCCGTCCAAACTCATATGGTTGAGGCAATAGATCATTATAATGAAAATTCAAGGGTTTTCATACAAACGAGACTTGATAGGGAGCGTGCAAGGAGTAAAAGAGACGCCGCAAAAGAAGCAAGAGAAAAGGTGAGGATCGAGAGGCAGCTAGAATGGAAAGAGCAAAATATTATGGGCCAAGACCTCTCCAAAATGAATGAAGGGCAACGGATGTATTGGGAGCAAAAGATGGCTGAAGTCATTGCAAAAAGGCAAATGCGTGCTAACCACAGTTCGGAGTACACTCCATCTGGATACTACCCGGATCTTTCCAACCTCAATCAATCAAACCAGGGGTACCCGTCTAATAATTAGAATGAGACCTTGTATTATGTTTGCTCTTTAATTGTGTTTTTTATTTTGAATGTTAATCTTGTTTTAAATTATGTTTGCTATTTAATTGTATCCTTTAATTTGAATGTCAATCTTGTTTTAAGTCATGTTTGCTATTTATTTAAGTCATGTTTGCATTTCCACCCAACATTGGATTCTAACTTATTATGGTACAACTCCAATGGATGCATGCATGCTCTACAGTAGATAAGACTAATGCATGCTATCATTACTGCATAATAGGCATACTGTTGAAAATGACTACTCAATCAAAGTACATCAAATGACTACACCATCATAAAGCAAATGAATGTGGACCATTCAATCCTGATCTCACATGCATGTGGTTTTAATATAAATACCACATAATCAACATGTTACACTCAATCTTATTTCAGGATCATTTTTCATTCCATAAACACTAAGATGAATCCTTTGTACATGTATTCATCCTCCTCCTAGTCTTCGGACTCTGATGTTGAATGGGATAGGGAAGAGGATGGAAGGGAGATGGTGGGTCAGTTGATCATGTTAATGGGTCATACTGTCGTCGCCGGACATCCAAGGCATGGCGGTACTTCTTCAAGTCGCCGGTACACACACCGGAATCGAGAAGCCTCCCACGAACGTCTCATGGACAACTACTTCATCCCCTCGCCAATCGAGGACACCGTGACTTTCCGCAGGCGATACCGCATGCATCAACCGCTATTCAATAGGATTCTCGAAGCGGTTTGTCTCCAGGATGAGTATTTCCGTCTAAAAGTTGACGTTCTCGGTAGAGCGGGTTGCATACCTCACCAAAAGGTGACTGCGGCACTGCGGGTGATGGCATATGGCATTCCGTATGATTTGGTCTCAGAGTCAATGACCATTAGCCAAACCACTATACGACAGTCATTCTTGAAGTTCGTGAGAGCCATCACTGACGTCTTCGGACCGGAGTATCTCCGGAGGCCTACCCCGACCGATTTGAGAAAATTTTTGTGAAAGGGGAGCCATAGAGGATTTCCAGGTATGATTGGTAGCTTGGATTGCATGCATTGGGTATGGCAAAATTGCCCAATGGTCGAGCAAGCTGTTTACCGTGGGCATTATCGTGTCCCAACAGTTATCCTTGAAGCCGTTGCAGAGTACGACACGTGGATATGGCATGCAAATTTTGGTATACCTGGGTCGAATAATGATATCAATGTGTTGGACTGTTCGCATCTCTTTGATGATATGATTTCCGGCCGGAACCACAGGGTGAAATTCACTGTGAATGGGATAGACTACACCATTCCATACTATCTTGCAGATGAGATCTACCCTCAATGGTCTACTCTTATTACTCCATTGCACAGTCCCGTTCTTCCCCACCACAAGTTGTTTGTCTCTCGACAGGAGAGATACAGGAAGGATGTGGAGAGGGCATTTAGAATTTTAAAAGCCAGGTGGCAGATTATAAAACTACCTGCTCGTTATTGGCGTCCGATTGAGTTTGGGTATATCATGAAGGCGTGCATAATATTGCACAATATGATCGTGGAGGATGAGCGCCATGAGGATGACTGTAGGGATGACCCAATAGACCCAGAAGCAAGCACTAGAAGGGCAGAAGCTGAATATGAAGGTGTAGAACCATGTCCGACCGGTGCCGCTCCATCATCATTACCTGAAATGAATATTTGTCGGAATTTGCTTAGGGACCGAAATGTCAACGAATCCCTAAAAACCAATTTGATATCTGGATCCGAGAGGGGAACCCACCACTTGCCCCAACCCATTGAAATCGGAATCATGGTTCATCAATGTTGTTCTCATTATCGTATGTTAGGTTAATCTTCGTTGTTGATCATGAAGTTTGTTATTTGTCTTTGTATTTGCCGTTTAAGTGTGTTTGTGTTTGTCGGTTGCAGTTTGTGAAATGAAATAAAGGCATTGATTTCTCTTAGCTGACATGACATGACACAACCATCACATGCTTGCAAAATAATTCACTGAACCAATGACAAGACTATACACTGACTCCACACTCCATCTCATGCACAACACTGTTGCTTCACATGTGAGATTCGAGTATCTGTGAATCCATCAGGGAATCCAATGGGCAAGTTATCATGCTTTTTTCCCTATAAATACCAAGATTTAACTATAAGGCTAACACATCCACATAATTATCGTTTAGAAATGGCTTCCTCTTCCAAGAAAAGTGTCAGTGAGAGCTCCAAGCAAGGCGTCGGTGAGAGCTCCAAGCAACAATGCGATCAAAGCTTGTGTAAGTGCCTCCCTAACTGTGCTGCACCATTGTGCGATTATTGTTTAATGATGGAGCGGGCAAAAGAACCAGACTGGAAGTTCTGCAAGTGTTCGGATGATATTTTGGTCCCTTTGTGTGAATTTTGCATGAGATTGGAGCTCAAGGATCTAGCCAACCACCCAAATCTTCGTCACTAATGGTTGAACCACTTGCCAGAGCCCAAACCACCCGTGCCATACACCTGCGGGAAGAACCCTCCGGTTCAACCATGTGATGAGTGTGAAACCGAACAGAAGATCTCAGATTGGTATAATTACGGGGGTGTCAATTCTTTGTCATCGGACTCCGAATAAGAAGTTCGCTTCATTTTCTGTCATGTCGAATGCAGTTGTTGTTGTTTTTTCTTTAAATCATCGTATTGTTCTTGTTTTTCTTTTAGTGATCGTGTTGTTCTTGTTTTTCCTTTAAATCATCGTGTTGTTTTTATTGTTTGTTGTTGTTGAAGTCCCGATATTGTAAGGTTTATATTGTCTAATTTATGAAATTTTCTTATTTTAAATATATTCAATATTGACCTTATTTTAAAGGTCTCATTAAAATAATTAAGACCAATAGATTAGTTTTTATTATAATTTAAATTTTAAATTATAAATTAAATATAAAATAATTAATATTAGTAATATTTTAAATATGTATAAAATACTGTGACTCAAAATAGATTACAACACCATTACAATAAGAATTGGGTCACAGCACTATTTGTGATCCAAAATGGGTTTTAGGTTACAAAAAATGGGTCTTAGCATAGCGGAAGGCCTAATAAACCCCAAGAACAGCACCAGGAGAGAGACGAACGCAGAGACACACCCAAACTCAGAGAGAGAAAAATTGATTTCGAGCTACTTTGTTCTGGGCGTGTCTCGATCTGTCTTCTAAAAAAGCTTAAGCGAATTGCAGCATGAGCATCGAGCAGAGTCCTCAGACATAAGACATAAGCCTACTTGCCAACTGAGAATTGAATCCCCCTATAATGCTTTGTTCACTTCAAAAATTAGCCAAATCTCGTGCTAACTACCTCTCCTCACTCGTCATCATCAACAACGGCGTCGTTTTGACTGGTTCAAGGCCATCATCATCGTCCACATTCCCAGCAAAGGAGGTAGTCCTCTCATTCAAAGAATGGTTCAACACCCAAAACGACGTCGTCCTCGACCGAATCTCCCAAATCCTCAAAACCACCACAAACGACGAGGGAGAAATCGGCATGCCGTTTCACCACCACCACCGCTCCTCCGCCGACTTGGAGCTCTCCCATCTCAACCTCCGCCTCAACGAGGCCTTCGTCCTGGAGGTCCTCCGCCACGTCAGCAACCGCCAGGACGTGCTCTCCTCCCTCAAGTTCTTCGACTGGGCCGGCCGCCAGCCCGGTTTCCACCACACGCGCGCCACGTTCAATGCCATTTTCAAGATTTTGTCGCGGGCGAAGCTCATGTCGCTGATGCTCGACTTTCTTTCCAATTATCAGAAACAACGGTACTCGTACAGGGTTCGATTCCATGATACTCTGGTCATGGGTTACGCGGTAGCGGGCAAGCCCGACATTGCGCTCCAACTGTTTGGTAAAATGCGGTTTCAGGGTCTTGACTTGGATGCCTTTGCTTATCATGTGCTTTTGAATGCTCTAGTGGAGGAGAATTGTTTCGATGCTGTTCAGGTCATTGCCAAGCAAATTGCTTTGAGGGGTTTCGAGAATGAGGTCACACATTCGGTTATGGTCAAGTGGTACTGCAAGAAAAACCTGTTAGATGAGGCGGAAGGGTATCTGCGGAAATTGATGGCAGATGGGCAGACCGTCAATGGGGATTCCGTGAGTGTTCTTGTGGATGCCCTTTGTAAGCATAAGAAGTTCCAGCATGCCGGGAAGTTGGTGGAGGAGTTTCGAGACTCGGGGGTGGTTATGATGGAGAGTGCTTATGGTGTGTGGATTCGTGATCTAGTTCAGGCTGGGAAGTTGGATGCGGCGTTGGAGTTTTTGCAAAGCAAGAAGTCATTGGAAGGGTATGTTCCCCATGTGTTTAGGTACAATGCTTTGATATGCAGGCTTTTGAGGGAGGACCGGCTTGAGGAGGTTTGTGATTTGTTGATAGAGATGAAGGAGGGTCAGATTTCCCCTGATAATGTCACCATGAATGCTGTCTTGTGCTTCTTTTGCAAAGCGGGAATGGTTGGTATTGCGCTGGAGTTGTATTATTCGAGGTCTGAGTTTGGGCTCTCCCCTAATAGTATGTTTTACAACTATTTAATTAATACTTTATGTGGGGATAACAGCATTGACGAAGCGTATGAGGTGTTGAAGTATTCTACTGAACAAGGTTTTTTTCCGGGTAGGAAAACGTTTTCTATACTGGCAGATGCTTTGTGCAGAGAGGGAAAGCTTGATAAGATGAAGCAGTTATTTATTTTTGCATTAGAGCAGAACTTTTTGCCGAGTTCCTCCACATACAATAAGTTTATTACAACTCTTTGCAGAACTAAGAGGGTAGAAGATGGTTATTTGATACATGGGGAACTCAACAGAACAAATAAATTTGCTAAAAAGAGTACATACTATATCTTGATACATGGTTTTAATAGGTTAAATATGGGGGATATTGCTGCCAGACTTCTTATTGAAATGCAAGAAAAGGGTCACTCACCGACTCCTGCATTGTTCAAAGATGTAATTTGCTGTCTATGTGATATGGAAAATCCAGACAAGCAATTTTTCAATTTGTTGGAGATGCAGCTGTCTTGTAGGGAGCCCTGTTGTCAGATATACAACTTTTTCATATATGGAACTGGGCATGCCAAAAGGCCCAAGCTGGCAAGAGAAGTATTTGAGATGATGCAGCGAAGTGGGATTGAGCCCAATCTGAGATCTGATGTTCTTATGTTGCAGAGCTATTTGAAGAGTGAACGAATTTCGGATGCTTTGAATTTCTTCAATGATCTGCACCAGAGAAGAAAGATGGGGAGAAGACTATACAGTGCCATGGTTGTTGGTTTATGCAAAGCCAAAAGGGCGGATATTGCACTTGACTTCTTGAGGGAAATGAGAGAGAAGGGAGTGGTTCCAAGTGATGACTGTTATGAGTTTCTTATACAGTTGCTGTGCTGGAATAAAGAATATGATACAGCGGTCAATCTCATTAATGACTTGGAGAAAGTTGGCCGCCATATTACATCCTTTATTGGTAACATACTTCTGTTGCATTCTTTGAAAACACAAGAGCTCTACAAGGCTTGGGTTCGTCTAAGAGAGGTGCAAAACGAGACGTCTGATAGTTCAATGCTTGGTTTGCTTATTGGTGTATTTTCTGGCCGAATTAGGGTGAACCACCATATTGACAACTTGGAAGAAGTAATTGAAAAGTGTTTTCCTCTAGACGTATACACATACAATATTTTGCTGAGAAGATTAAGTAATGGCAGGATGATGGACAATGCATGTGCATTGTTCTATAGGATGTCCCAGAAAGGGTATGAGCCTAATCGATGGACTTATGACATCTTAGTACATGGTTTTCTTAAACATGGGAGGACATCTGAGGCGGATAGATGGCTAGAAGCAATGTACCAGAAAGGGTTTAGTCCAACTAAGTCTACGATGCTATTCATTTAATTGGCATTCAATAAAGTCACTAGAGGAGTGTCTGACATTTACTAGATATCAAACATCCGCAAGGTATTTCTCTATTCTCAGGTGAGGATATCTTAGCTTTTTTCTCCATTCTCAGGTGAGGATATCTTGGCTTTTTTCTCCATTCTCTTTTACTTGTAAATTGCACACATATATATACTTTCTGTATTGGGTGCTTACTTTGTTTATATTGTAATATGCACTTAGGGGTTTGTTATATACTTATATGGTATATTTTTTAAATTTGAAAATGTAAGGGCTCGTTTGGTATCATTTTTTAAAAGTATTTTTGTAAAACATTTTTGCAAAATGAAAATAAGAAAATGAATTTACAGAAAATGAGAAAATGAAAATGAGAAATTGTGTTTGGTAACTGCATTTTCAGGCCTCCTCTTTTTCTCTCCCCCTATTCTTCATCTTCCCAAATACCCACACACAGACCACACACACAGATGCACATTAAAATCAACAAACAAACAAAAAATAAATTGTCTGTAAATGACACACACGTGGAAGGCAAGCTTATTACATATATACACTAGACGTATTGGCTCAGAATTAATGCCTTTTTTGCCACCGTCTTCTTCTTCTACCTTTCTTCCCCAATCTCCTCATCCTTTCTCTCTCTCTCTCTCTACACATCCTAAAAATAAGATCTTGAGACCTCTGAATCAAGGTTTCTATCCAATGGACTTGTTCCTTGCCAGGTGACTTTTGAACTCAGGCTGGCTTCTTCAATGGGCTGGAGTCTGGGCGGCAGAGAAAGAGGAGAGGGGTGAGGAGAGATAGTGAGGGGTTGGATTTCTTTCACTGGGTGGGTTGGGTTTCGGGGTTGGGGCTGGGGTTGAGGAAGGGAGGTTTTGGTGGTGCTAGTGGCAGAGAGAGAGAGGAGAGAGAGTAGAGAGGCGGGGAGAGAGAATGAGGCAGAGAGAGTGGCCGGCGGTCAAGGTTGGGGTCAGGGCGGCGATAGGGGTTGGGTTTCGCTGGGTTAGGGTCGGGAAGGAGAGGGGAGGGAGGTATGTAGGAGAGAGGGAGGAAGAAGAAGATAGTAGGGGAGGGGGGTCTATGGGAGAGGAGGAAGAAGAAGATAGTATAGGAAAAATAGAAAACGAAAAATAGAAAACGTCAAAATGACGTTTTCTGACTTACAGTGTAAAAGTTCAAAATGTTTTCAGAAAACATTTTCAATTATTTAGTAAAATGTGCTACCAAACACGTTTTTTGTCATTTTTATTTTTTAAAAATGAAAATGAGCATTTGAAAATGATACCAAACGGACCCTAAATGATCTTGTGTTATGTGGAAATTCTATGATGAATTTAGGGACTTAATATTGTTTCTTCTCTTTCCTTCTTAATGATGAATTTATGTTGACAAGTTATATTTATATAAGACCGCTGTAGAGATTTATTGGGGGACAATGTGGAGTCTTCTCGGGACAAAGTCAGATTTTGGGCTTCTTTATGGTCTTCAGTTTCACCAGCTTTTAGAGAGCTGTCAGTTTCTATTATTTTGTTGGATTGGAAAGCTGCACTTGGGTAGGGTTGCTTCAGGTCTTGTGTTGTTGTTAGGTTTCTATATGTGTTTTTCTCTCTACTTTTATATTTGTCAAGGGTTGAGGGCTGATTGTTGTTATGTTAAGATAGGTGGATATCTTGTCCACTACCTTTATATTTTATAATTATGTTTTGTTTTAATAATTTTGTTTCTCATAAAAAAAAAAAAATAGTAGTTGAGAAGTATTGGGTGTGAGAGAAGCATGACTAGGCACAATTGGGAATGTTTGTGGAGAATGGGAATACCTGCTGAATGTGTAAGACCCAAATGGTTTAATTTGATTTATGAACATGCTTGTTGATGTCAGAACAAATTAACTCTTTTTTCTTTTTTTCAAAAGTTTTGGAACTTAAATGAATGGATTTCTATTAGGTTGCCAGGAGTCCAAATTGGCTTTGCCTTAGTGCAGCCTTGAGACCGCATTGGGTTTCTTGATTGAAAAGTACTCCTTTGAGTGAACAAGTTTATTGTCTATGATTTCAGTAATCAAATTGTATGTCACTGTTAATTGTTGTCAGTCAGTAAGTAAAATTGGTAAGAATTCACATTTTGTATAATATTGACAAGTAATATAATCACCACTTTTATTACTGTACTTAAGGTCTTCAATCAGCTATGTAGTTCTATATGGCCTTTGTCTAGAGTGGTCTTGATACGTGTTATCCGAGTCTTTAGATTAGACAATGGCAATTTGGGTCAGGGCATCTCTTGCATGTTATGAGTTTGGCCATTTAGGTGGCCAAACAATCAGAACGTGGAGGTGTCATTGTATTACCATTTTGAAGCTATTTCACCTTGCAGGGTGATTTGAGGATTGAAATAACTTGGCCTGCAGCTAATTGTGGCTGCTAAGAAAAACATTGTTGTTTATGGTGAACAAGCTATGCTTCTCCATATGTTGCTTCCACTGAGAAATATAATAAAATTAGGATTATTTTCAGACCATCCTACTTTGATCCTAAAACTAAGTGGCAATTTGTATTTGATGCTGATTTATATACTTTTATGTTGGCATTGGTCATCATAGTTGGTTATGTGCTCATTGTGCAACATTAGGATGTACTCTTCCCCTATTCCTCAATTAATAAATGTATTTGGGCTCTATTTGGACATTGGGGACAGTAAGTGAAAGAAATTGTTTGCTTAAGAAATAAGGTGGCCTTTCTTAAACATTGTACAATTTCCTTTCCCTTGTCCTTTTCAAGACTTGCTCTGCAAACAAAAGAAAAAGTGTCCTGTGGAGGTCTAATCACCTCAGTGTGCATTTAATCTTGCTAGAGTTACAGGAGCTTTGCAGAGCAACTTGTGAGTCTATTTTACTTGCTGCTGCAATTTTTAAATGCTTAAGAATGACCTACAAGAGTATTACCCTAGGGTGAATTCATACTTTTTCAGTATTCTTTCTATATTATATTAGTGAAACATCTTATGTCCAATTCTTTGATTGTTTTTTAGCACTACCTACTAGAGTATCAATTGCTGCCTGAAATAAAATAGAATCCTTGTATTTAGCTAAACAATGTTGTGCATTCTTAAAAATTTTCTTTTACAGAGAAGAGAGAAACAGATAAGTGAAGTTAGAATTCAACATCTCGGTGACAGATAAGTTGTTATCCTTGCTGGTAATTCAGAAATTACTTGATTTCTAATGTTTGCATAATCATTTTCAGAGGCTAGGAGGAGAAAATGTTTGCAGAATAACCCAGAATTGTCCAGTAATGATAACCCTGTAGTTTTTGACACCTCCATTGTACCTTGGTGGGCATGGATAAAGAGATACCATTTACAGTTCTTATAACATTTACAGTTCAATCGTAGTTCAATCTAAGATGGTGTCTCTCTTAAATGTTTAGGAGGAAAACTGGCCTCTCTGAAGAAAGAAGCAACTATAAATAAAACAAGATTGATCGAGTGCCAAATTTCAATATATACCAAGTCCAATTAACACTTTTCAATAGTGTGTTTAGTCGTGAACAGGTGTATTGTGCTTAATTTCATTTGAGTTCCAAGTGGTTCATAGTCCAAATTGAAAAGATGGCCAACCGTATTTTTCACAGACCAAAAATTAAATTAAATAAATGATATTTCCACAGTTTATAATGCAAAAGAAAAAATGTTAAAAAGGAAAAAAAGAAAAAGAAAAGGCTGATGTAGAAAGAGATGGATGAGATTGCTATAAAGAGCTGAGTTCATACTCATTGTCTAATAGGAAATCCACCAACCTTTTGCCACAAAAAGTTAAAAACAAAACTCACATGGTTCATGGAGAACAGTCCAAACTATTACACATCACTATCTACTCAAAATGAATAGAATTAGCTTTTTTTTTTTGTCACTACACTCATACATGATACATTGAATACTTGTAAACCACTAGCACCACTTAAATGGCATGCCCAAGAAGTGAAAATCGCTTCCGTGGCCTCCAAGTCATGACTGCATTTATACGAGTCAATGTGCTAAGTATATGCTACTTCCGAACCACAGCTCTATATGCTCCTCTTATGTGCAGAAAAATGCTAACCATGTCACCCAAAGTTTTGAAATTGAATGCAAAGAGATTCATGATTCTTGGGGACGGCTAAGCCAGTTGATTCGGCCTTTGGCTCCTTTAAACCAGTTAGAAAGGCGACCGATCAGAGAAACTTACAAGGCAATCTATGGAGAGGACTTGGTAAGTAGGCTCCAAAAGGCAGAACTAGTGACTGGGGTTTCACCAAAGTTAAGTGCAGCCTTGTGGATGTGGATGATTGAGCAGCATGAAGGTGATGCAATTGTGGTGCGAGAGGCCCTGCAAGGTGATCATACAAACTATAACGCTCTTGTAGAGGTTTTTGTGGTTCGAAAATCAAGTCAAATCCTTGTCATCAAACAAGCATATCACACCCGATTTAGGAGGCACTTGGACCAAGATATCATGAATATTGAGCCTCCCCATCCTTACCAAAAGGTAATTACTATATTGAATATTGTCAAATCATTTTGGAAACAAATTTTGGTAAGTTCAGCAGTGCCAAAGGGCAAAGGCAGGGCAATGTACATGGCTGCTACACTGGGTTATAGCCCAAGGCAGCCTTTGCCCCAATTTTTTTCACCCCATATAATTTTTGTTTATTGACAGTTTAACCTAGACAGCTTCAATTTTTGGGTGGTATTTGTGCAAATTTCTCCAAAAAAGTAACAACAACAACAACACTTGACAACAATGATGGCAATGATACATCTTAATTTGTTGGTGGAAGCCATCCACGAAATTCGGTCAGTGGTTTTTATGTTGTGGGGGCCAATCATGGTGTCCTGAACGAATGGGCGCATTAGACCATTTTCCCAATCTTTGATCAATTTGTTGACTTCACAAGCTAATAGCAAGTTTACCCAGGAGAGCCTACCTTGATGCAGGTGCCTATGCCTATGCCTCTATCATTAGAACTACAAGACGTCGTCGTCCAAATCACAACAGTAGTCGCATAGAGTGAATTTGGTTCGATCGTCACACTTACACAAGCTTCAGTCTAGTTCTTGTTTGCATGGAGCAGAGCGCTCTTAAGTGTCTGTCTCTTGGCACTATTTTTGGAGGATGATGTCATTTCTAACAATTGAAGATGGATGTGTCAAGCTACTGATGGATGCTTGGTATTTATAGTGGCAAATGTCTTGACCTGTGTCGCACCCTAAAACCCATGTATGCGGCAGAGGCATCACCTTGAATGCCCCAAGGAATTAATACCAATAGATCAGTATTAATTCCCCAAAAACCTAAAGGTGGGTTAAACCTTTTTATTTAAATAGATTGGGTTGGATCAGAGTACCCATTTCACAGTAAGATCTTTTAAGTAAATAATAATAACAAAATAGATAAATAAAATTAACCAACCCGCCAGGGTGGAATAGTTGAATCAACACCCCAAAAAGGGAATTACCAAAGTATAGCAAAACCCAAATAAGTTTACAAACTTATTAAAACATAAATATCATTGTTCAAATATATAAGCTCCCAAAGGGGATAAGCATAAGATAACCAAGGAAAGGCCGGAATGGCTGCAAGACAAAAGACATGAACAATGAGACCTTAGGACACCAGACAAGAGACTTCAACGCTGCGCACCCCTCAATCAAGATCGTCTCCAGTAGGCATATCTACATAAGCAAGAGAAAAGAACACAAGACAAACAAAGTAGGGGATAAGCATCACATACGATCATTACTTCCCCTGAGGGGACCCTGCTAGGTTTGAAAACCTTTAAAACCTATACCAGTGAAAAATGGTTTTCCAAAACACCAAAATATTTCCATAAAAACATTTGAACACCTCAGCAACAGCAGTATATGGGAAATATGCATAAAAACCCACAAATAACAATACTCATGATCAGATGGTCAATACACATTAGGTATTTCTATGGTCAGCCGTAATCAATGAAATAGCTACCATAGTGAGAGTATCATGGGTAGTATGGATAGGAACTCGCAATTGAGTAACCGTACCACCTGCCACCTGATCAGTTATGAGCAACTGCTTCGCACGAGCATACGCTGCAACGTAATTGCGTTGGCTAAGCCCTTCATAACTTTATTGATCATTTTTTCTATAAGGTTTAGGGATTTGAACCCAAAGTCACAAGTTATGATATATTTACTCTCAAACCAATCATAATAAACATAGAAATAACATGTTAAAACAGTTTAAAAACTACATATATACACACAAAGTCCATAGTCAGGAATGTAGGATAAATCCCTCTACCTAAAATCATATGCTCTTCACGTATTCTCTTCCACAGCCTTTCAAGTTTGCTCACAGTCCTATCTTGGCAATTCCTTAGCAACTAATCACAATAAAAACCTTAACCTCTTAACATACAACTCGACAACTGGGTAATCTAGGAAAAGACAATTTTGACAAAAAAAAAACAAATTCTAAGTTAGGGGACGACAACAAATAAGGAAAGACGGTATAATCTTTCATTTAGTCACACGTCGCTAGTCACTAGTCTTAAGTGGACCAAACTCTACTATTTCGAAGCTAGTTAAGGGTTTACAAGTTTCAAGTTTTATCTTAAAGTCAAAGCACTTGGCTAATTGGTTTAACTTAAACCAATTTCACAAATTAATTTAGATTAAACCAACTTAATGTCTACAATAGAAACTTGCTAAACGTATAGCATGCTATTAACCTTTAATTAAGTAATTAAATCTCCAAAATAAAGCTAGGCATACTTAAATAATAAATAAATCCTACTTAATTCATCTAAGCATGCAAACCTAAAATTAAAGCCTAAAAAATAAATAAGAAAGATTAGAACACTTACTCAGTTGTAGACCTCCTTACAGGCTCCACTCCTTTGGACTCCTTCTCCTAGAGCTTGCTATCCAAAACTTATAAACTATGTGAATTATCTTCCCTTTTGGTTTGTCTCTTCTTAGAGAGACTCCCAAAGAAACCAAGGAGTGAGTATCTCAAACTTCACTTGGTGGTGGAAGTGAAAATGAGATATAAAGGTCTCTATTTATAGGCACTAGAGGAATGAAAGAGGTTGTAAGTTTTCAATGTGGGACAAAACACCTAAAAATAATACCAGAGAGATTAGGAAATTGCTAAGAAGGTGCACACAAAATATCTGAAGGAAAAAGACATGTGGCAGGCGTGCAGAGGAAGAGAGGAGAGAGAGGGAGAGACCATGGAAGAAGAGAGGCTGGAGCAAGGCTAGAGACAGCCTGTAATTCGCCACGTGTCGCGCAGCTATTGGAGCATGGAAAGATTAATCAAATGAAAAAGGCTGCTGGCTTGTGATCTTGGCTGGGCGCATGAGAGAGAGAGAGAGAGAGAGAGAGAGAGAGAGAGAAGCAGCTGCTCGCTGGCTTGGCTCAAGCAGCTTGGGCTGGCGTTGGGACATGTGTCGAAGGGAGAGAGCAGTAGACGAAACCTTCCAAGAGGCGGGCCGGGCTTGGTCTGTTACTACAAGTGGGCTTGCGTTGTGAGTTGGGCCAGACTAGGCTCTTTATTTCTTCTTCTTCTTCTTTCTTCTAATTTAGGCCGGGTTGGTTCCTTTCTTCTTCATTTTTCTCTGAGCTTCTCTCTTATTTCTTTTTGGGCTTTTTAATTTATAAACCTACAAAATAAATAAAACACCAATTGATAAAAGCTCATAAAATTCATTTAAACTAAATAAAACAAATAAAACCTAATCAAATCTAAGAAATAGGATTAAAACTAATATTGCCTAATATTTAACTAAATATTTAGAAATAATAACAAACTACTTATAATACTAAAAATAAGGACTTAAAATATAAGTTTTGGAGATAAAATATATACTAATAATGATGCTCAACAAATACCCCAAAACGTACATTTTGCTAGTCCTCGAGCAAAACTACAATAAAAAGAAATTGATTCCTTCAAATTTCTAAGAGAGATTCTTTTATTCGAATGCACAAACCTAGCTTGGAAACACAATTCATCTACCCTGACACTTAAGCATGCTCTCAAGAATATGAACAATAGATAAAAAATTATTCAAAGTGGTAAAATCATTCTAAGCATTCCAAAACTCAAAATGTTAGTTCACAAAACCAACAAAAATGCAAATTTTAATCTCAAAGTGAAATAAAAATTAAATCACCTTTGGAGATTTTGCTTTGACCAAGTCTCACAAGATAAATCACTCAAAAATGAAGCACACAGAGATAAGTTGATTATTTTATCTCAAGTTATATGTGAGTACGAGTAAATGTGAACAATTTTAAAAAATAACTCACAAATATGTATCATGAAGAACAAAATTATAAAGAAAAGACAAGATCTCATGAAAGGAAATCAATTACATGAAAATATTGAATCAAGCACTTTAATTCCTACTCATTCTTTCTCCACATTCCAACCAACCTTTTCCTAAGATCAATTAGGGCTTTTATTGGCTTGTAATGTAAAGGTAAGGTGAAAATGTAACACTTTTCCAAAAAGGTTTATTTGAAACTAAAATGCAACTAGGGTAATTCTTTGTTTTTACTTTTTTTTTTCTCCTTTTTTTTTTCTTTCTTGACAAATGAATTTATTTAATGAGAAATAACAACAAGAGAGGTATTTAATGCCCAAATACTTCTTCATTTTTTTTTTTAACTTCTCGGAAAAGAGGGTGATGATGTTTGAACAGAAGAAAAGACTAAATGAAGGCTCAAAAGAGGTGCTAGTGATAAAATTTTATTTAACGGAAATGGATGGCAAGAAAGGCTCAAACTTAATCAAAAATGGCCTAAAATCATTTCCTAGGTTGAGAAATGGTAATTATGCTTCAGTTGAACTAAAGGAACTTTAAGTGCAATGATTTAAAATAATGTCATTTTCAAGTAATTTGATCAAACAAGAAAGAATAATAAGATCATCAACGACAAAGTGTGGACTCAAGAAAGATTTAGAGATAATTGTATAACATTCACAAAAATAGAATAGCTCTAAACTCACTAGGGTCAAGTCTCCACTATTTTTGCTTAGGTAATCCAATTCAAATTTCACTCTTCAATTTCAAAATGCATTTATTGGCTCAAGTGCAAATATATTCTGAGTTCAAGAATTTTGAAAATTGATTCTATCATGAAGATAATATGAAATCTAATGAGGGAGATTCTTATTTTGCATGCCAAAGTATTAAAGTAAAATATTATGTATTTCCTAAGGCTAAGCATTGAATTCATAAAAATCAATCTCATCATATATATTGAAGCAATCAACACAAAAACAAAACCTAAAGGAAAATTTCAAAATCCTACCCCCAAACCTAGCTAAATCAAACATTGTTCTCAATGTTTCAAAATAAAGAACATGACACTGACAATAATTAAGGTGAAAGAGAAAGATGAAAAACTACCTCAAAGATGCTTCCCAAATCTCAGAAATTACCAACAATGAAGCACAACAAATATGATATGATAGTTTCAAAAGAGAATGAAGAGAATGCATGCCAAAATAAAAATTTTAAGAAATTAAAGACACAACTAAAAATAAAAATAAAAATAAACAAAAAGAAATAACAAAACCTAACACTACAAAAAGAAAAACACAAACTCAACGGATTATGTACAAAGTGTAAGAAATACTCATGAATTTCAAATTTGCTCAAAGAAACCTCACACAAGTGTTAATTCCTTGTTTGGTGACTCAATTCTAGACTTCAAAGAAGGTTCATGTATCATTTGAGCACCAATTAATCAAGTTAACCTTAAAACTAACCTCTTTGTCCGGTGGTTTCTCTTTGATGTTAAAAACATTGTGACTTGGAGTTATAATTTCAAAAGAGACAATCAAACCATTACCATCCTTGATTAAATCATGTGAGCTTTTGAAAATTTCCACGAAGTGACTTTTATGCTCACCTACCAAAGAAGCAGTGCAATGCAATAATAAATTAGAACTAGTCAAGACGAGTCCGTAGGAATTTTTCGTGTATTTTTCTGAGTCCGCACGCGACCAGGGTTATTTTTAATTAATTTCTAAAGTTTGTAAAAATAGGAAGTGGGCAAAGTGATACACAAGAATTAGTTTCAGGGGGTAATGCGATACAAAATAAAACTTAGGGGGTAAAGTGAGAATTGAAGTTACTTTCAGGGGACAAACTAGTAAATAAGCCTAAATAAAATACCGTTGGAAGATCAATTAGGGCACATGTCCCTACAGATAATGCACTATTATACTTAGTTGGTATTATGGACCTCTAGGTATACACACTTTGGTATTATGGACCTTAGTGCTGAATTAGTATTCGGTCGTGGATATAACGCTTATGATTTATGATGATCTTATTCACCAACGCTTATGACTTATGATAATCTTATTTAATACTTATGATTTATGATGATTTTACGCACCAACGCTTATGATCTTATTTATGTTAATAACTAATTCAATGAAGCTTTCCTTTATAAAAAAAAAATTAACATACTTGATTGTTCTTGTTTTATCATTATGATTTTAAGTATTGTTTGAGGTAATATTAATATGTTTAAGTTATTAGTTCTTACTGGGTTTGTGTAACTCATGATACTACACATTTATATTTCCAGGAAACGAGTAAACTCATGGGGAGTTTTGGGAAGAATATTGTTTCCGTAAAATAAAGAATTCAAAGTATTATATTTTCTACAAGTGTAATTTATATTTTCCAAAGTTTATGTATAATTGAACTTTTAATTGTGAATAATGGTTGTATTATGAAGTTTTACAAAATTTTATTCTTATGAAAATGGAGAAATTTATTTTCTCAACTCGCGTCACAAAATTCACGTGCCATATTTTAGTACAATATTGCACTGGGTTTGGGGGCGTGACAAATTGGTATTAGAGTTTTTGTTTTAAAAGAAAAGAATAAATTTTATGGGGTTGGGTTATATAAATAAAATAGGTTAATTAATCCTTATGTGCCTATTTGTGAGCAACTCGATCTGTGTAGTTCTAATTATAGATTTTCCATGAATCTAGTTATTTGCTGGCTTTGTATAAATGATTTACTAAAGTTAAGATATGACTTGAATACTCTTATACATCCTTGTTATGAAATATTGAATTGTAAGCTTTACTATATTTAATAAATTACAACTCTCAACAGACATGGCTCAGTCCAACTTAGCTATGGTTTTCAATATTGAGGAGACTTAAAAGTTGTATGAGGAATTTCACCAACATGCTAGACTCTTGGCCTACAACATATTAATTTGTAGATGTTAGTCATCGTTATCCTGAGATTGATATGGTTAACAAGCATACTTTGACAAAACAGTTTGCAAATGAAGGGCTTAATTTGTGGAGGGAAGTTCGGTGGATTCTAAATAACCAGGAGAACCTTAGTATTCTACAAAAGGAAGGCATGGCTGATGGGATGATTTGGAAACCCGTAAGTCAGGGAGTACCAAAGTATGAGAAACCAGCGAGATCTGAAGAGTTAGTGAATGGATTGTGAATTGTGATTTCTCTGAAAGAAAAAAAAAAAATAAATAAGTATGCATGGTTGCAATATTATACTCATCATGTGATCTAAATAATGAGCCTGTTATCGTTGGCTTGTGCGCTGCAACATCGCAATCAAAGAAAAGGTCACTTAATATAATTGGAAGAAGCAAAGACAATTTGGCTGCATATTTAAATAGAGAAGATCCCCTATAGCTGTAGGGTAGGGTGTTCAAGCTAGCTTAACATTCACAAACCAAATGATGCCATGTGGCAATAAGAGCAAGGTTTTAGCAATATGTTGTTGGGCCTAATTGTCTTGCCAACACAAATTAACAAAACACAGACTTCTTAGTGCATGTTTGTACATGCTATTGTTCATACTAATTCGGCAAGTAAATGAAAGTAGGATCGACTCGCTGCCCACAAAGACTTCTTTAATTATATTTACTTATTATTCTTGTAATCAAACTTATGTACACACAAGGTTGTTTTTAATTTTAAATTTTTTAGGAAAAAGGAAAAAGAATTATAATGACCAAACCTATATTATAATGTTCTTGTCTTTTGTAGAATTAGTTTATACTCCTAGGACTTTTCAATGGGACGGAGCGTCTTGTTGCTTGTCCATCGATCCCACTTTGTTAGCCAATCAATGTGACTCTTTGACGTAAGCCTTGTTAGAACCTAATTGGATCAACAACAATAAAAACGAATTTTTCTGCATAATAATTAATATAATACAACACTGAAAGTGACATTGGAAATTAACTTTGTGTTCTCTCCAAA
Source organism: Dryas octopetala (assembly GCF_963921425.1). Lineage (NCBI taxonomy): Eukaryota > Viridiplantae > Streptophyta > Magnoliopsida > Rosales > Rosaceae > Dryas > Dryas octopetala. The sequence goes on from NC_141371.1 coordinate 17,463,421, forward strand.
CATAGAGTGAAATTCGTACAACTGTGTCTTAGGAGTTATACAAAACCCAGACGCCGAATAGAACAAGTCAGCATTGTTTTTAACACCCACCACTTGGCACTCTCTCAAGTCTCATCAAAGCCGGCCTCCCCAAATTTTCTTCTCTTAAACTACACATACACCTACCAAACTCAACACTTCCCCTTCACTTCTCACTTTGGACGATCATTTCTATGTCGACATTTTTCAATTGTCTATGATTCAGATCGTCTTCCTTCTTCAATTCATGAGTTATCTTCACTAATTTGAGCGATCAACAAACATTTTATTGTTGTTGTTACAAATATATAATCGTAAATTATGGATCGGCTCATAAGCTTAGAGCCATCAAATTTCGTGGCCATAAGAATCGAACCGGGACAAAAGTGCTTCGGCCAACTCACTCTGCGCAACGTTATGTACACGATGCCAGTGGCCTTTAGACTTCAGGCGCTGATGAAGAATCGGTACACGGTGAGGCCTCAATCCGGGATCATTTCCCCGCTTGAAAAGCTCACCATAGAAATCGTTTATCATCTTCCCCCCGGCTCGAATCTCCCGGACTCCTTCCCTTACTGCCACGACTCCTTCCTCTTGCATAGTGTGGTTGTACCTGGAGCAGCCATTAAAGACTCGTCCTCGACCTTCGATGCAGTCCCGAGCGACTGGTTCACCACCAAGAAGAAGCAAGTGTTCATAGACAGCGGTGTGAAGATTATGTTTGTGGGTTCGCCTGTTTTGGCACAACTCGTGACCAATGGGTTGATGGATGATATTCGAGAATTGCTGGAGAAGAGTGACCCTTTGTGGAGAGCAGCTGACTCGGTTGACTCGGAGGGTCAATCGTTGCTTCACTTGGCTGTTGCTCAAGGCCGACCTGACCTTGTCCAGCTCCTTCTCGAATTCGAGCCCGATGTGGAGGCTCAGAGCCGGTTGGGGTTGAGCCCGCTGGAGGTTGCGGCTGCATCGGGCGAAGCTTTGATAGTGGAGCTGCTGTTGGCTCGTCGGGCAAGCACTGAAAGGTCGGATCAGCTCTCCACTTGGGGCCCGATTCATCTGGCGGTCGGAGCAGGCCACGTGGAGGTGGTCCGCCTTCTTATAATCAAAGGAGCTAATGTTGATGCACTTACAAAGGACGGTAACACCGCCTTACACCTCGCCGTTGAAGAGCGGAGAAGAGACTGCGCGAGGCTTTTATTAGCGAGTGGGGCCAAAGCCGACGTTAGGAATTCCGGAGACGGCGACACGCCTTTGCATATCGCTGCTGGGTTGGGGGACGAGTACATGGTGAAGTTGCTGCTGCAAAGGGGAACTACTAATAAAGACATCGTAAATTACAGCGGTCGAACGGCGTATGATGTTGCAGCCGAAAACGGTCACACCAGGCTGTTTGATTGCCTCCGGCTTGGCGATAACTTGTGCGTGGCGGCGAGAAAGGGAGAGGTGAGAACAATTCTAAGGCTGCTGGAGACCGGCGCGGCAATCAACGGCCGCGATCAGCATGGATGGACGGCTCTCCATAGGGCATGTTTCAAAGGGAGAATTGATGCCGTTCGAACGCTGTTAGAGAAAGGTGTGGACGTGGATGCCAAAGATGAGGACGGGTACACGGCGTTGCACTGCGCCGCGGAGTCCGGGCATGCGGATGTGACTGAGTTGTTGGTAAAGAAAGGAGCCGACGCCGAAGCTCGGACGAATAAGGGTGTAACTGCACTGCAAATCGCAGAGTCCTTGCACTATGTTGGGATAACAAGGATACTGGTCCAAAGAGGTAGTATTAATGGCGCAAAAGATCACAACATGGCATACATGTTAATGGCGCAGGCTGCGAATTCAGGTACCTTTGGGAAGAAATCGATGGGTTTAGATCAGGAGGAGAAGGGAGGGCTCATGATGAAGAAGAAGAGATCAAGTCGACCTAGAGCTCTTCGTAGGAGCTTCGATCGTAGTTCTATGCCATTGGTTGTGCTTTGATTCATTAATATATTGGGGTATGAGTATTTTTATTTATATATATTCCTCACATTTTAGAGCTCAAAATGACTCTGCTTTTGGCTGAAAGCATATATATGCGCGGAACAAGTACTTGTAAACTCGTACATATTATTATATATGTTCATTCCAAAAAACCTAAATGCATATTTTGTTATTAATACAAATTAAGTCCTTAATTTATCCAAATTGATTGTAATAATTCCTTGTATGTTATTTGGATGAATTGCATCATTTTTCTCATTACCTTCTTGTACAAATATCCATTTGCATGTATAGAACAGTTTTTAGGTGTTTGAGCTAAAGGATCAAACACTTAACGAAAATTGAAAAGCAACCACAAATGAAAAAATACTATCAACAACAATTTTATCTTATTCCCATCTTTCTTAGATGTATGTACGTGTCTCTTCAGAGACCATATATTTATCAATTATAAACTGATATATCAGTTATTGTTTCTTTCTGAAGTGCTAACTTGTTTTGTAAATATAGCCTTTTACGAAGTACGTACTTATTAATTTCTCTATTTATTTTGAGAGCTGCTATTCGCACTCTATAAAAGTCATCCTACACAAGGAGTAAAATTTCGGTTTCAAAGAAATTTTCGATGGAAATTTCGATGGAAATTTTCGCGGAAATTTCGATTAAAATTTCGATTTCGATAAAATTGGACAAAAATGACGAAAATTGCTATTAAAATATGAAAATTTTGAATGAAACTTGACCATATGTTTATTTAACATATTATATACTACATTGATAAAAAACATTGAAGAAATCAAATAATATAGTAGATTTCATATGATATGTGATGAATATAATGCGCGCCGGAAACAATACCGTTAAAAAAATACTTCACTAATTAATAATTATATAATAAAATTACACGAATAAATCACCAATGTGGCAACGGAAAGTAGCAAGCTTACTCAAAAGGACTTGGAAATGGTCTTCGATAGTTAAATTAAGCCGAATTGGGTTAAAATAGAACCAATCCGATGGCAGCAGTGGCGACAACGGTTTACTTAAAATTTCAATTTTACAAATTATCATAATTGGAAAACCAAACATTAAGGAAATGAAACTTCATGATAAGAGGATAAATTTCTTTTTCATAATTTATGTTTACAACTAAACGAAACACCAAAATGACCAAATCAAACCCCAAATAAAATCTCAAACTTTTTTTTTTTTTTCCAATTGCCTAAAGACTCCAAATCTCAATCTACCTTAAAAAAAAAAAAATTTCTTTCCCTTTTTTTTTTTCTCTTCTTTTTTTTCTTTCCTTTTTTTTTCTTTTTTTTCCTTTTCTCTTCTTTTTTTTTTCTTTCCTTTTTTTTTTTTCCTTTTCTTTTTTTTTCTCTTTTTTTTTCTTTGTTTTTCCTCTCTTCCCCCGTGATTCACGCCTACCCCCTACTACACACTCATTCTCTCTCTTCTCTCTCTTCTCTCTCCTCTCTCTCTCTTTTTCTTTTTCTTCTTCTTCTTCTTTCCTTCTTCAGTTCAACCTCCCCTGCCCAGCCCGTGACTAACCAGTTTGACCTCACCTCACCTCTTCCTTTTTTTTTTTTTCTCTTTTCTTCTTCAGTTCTCATCTTCTCTTTCTCTCTCCTGGTCCCTCACTCCCTCCTCCTCCATGTTCTCCTCTCTGCTCCCTCTCCCTCCCCCTTCCCGATCTCCCTCTTTGTCTCCCTCCTCGGATCTCTTCTCTTCCTCTTTCGACGGCGTCGGCGGCGGCGGCGGCTCTGCCTCTTTCCCTCCGGTCTCAGCCTTCCCTCTCTCTCTCTCTCCGGTCTCTACATCGAAAATTTCGCCGAAATTTCGAGGATTTCAGAAAATTTCGGAGAAATTTTTCGAAATTAATTTGGTATGGTGTTAACATTTTTATACCCCTAAAAAACGAAATTTTACCCCTTGATCCTACACTCCTCTATATATTTTTAATTCTTTAATTTTATTTTATTAATTGTATTGTCAAGATTTGTAATGTCTTAAAAAAAAAAATAATAATAATAAATAGATAAATAAACTTATTTTTATTGGGCTACATTTCTAAGTTTGGGCTTTAGCCCAATTGTCTACAAGATACAAAGCCCAACTTGAAAAAAAAAATAATGGAAGAAGGGATAACACCAACGTCCATCAGCCTTCTCAATTTGGAACACCTAAGCTTAAGATCAATGGTGATGATCCCTTTAGAGGGATGAGTTCTTATCTAAATACTAATTAGATTCATTTCTTCTTAACTGAATATATAAGCCAATTAGATGTTACTGTAACCAAGACTTTGGCTATAAATAAATTGTGTAAGTGTGCTTAAGCATACCCTTGAGCAGCAAGACTGAACAAAGAAAGAGAGAGAGAAAGAAAGAAAGAAGAGAGAGAGAGAGAGAGAGAGAGAGAGAGAGAGAGAGAGAGAGAGAGAGAGAGAGAGAGAACTGGAAAAGGACAGAAAGGGGAGGGAAGAAACTTGAGAAGAGTTCAAAGTTAAACTTTATCCTTCTTAGTTGTTTAGGCTTTGTTGAAACAGTTGAACTAACATCTTTTACTCTCTGTGGTATTTCTTTTTACTGTAGGAATCACAAGTTTTAGCCTCTTTTTAACTCCAAATGATAGGAAGGAAGGTGAGCTCAAGGAACCATAAGTGTTCTTAGTAATTTTCTTTTGAAACTTTTATTTTAAAATGTTGTTTATACCTCTTTGTTTAATATTGTTAAACTAAAAATAGGTCATTTATAACCTTATTATAGCCATAGGAATAGGTTTTGAGGGTTGAAAACGAAAGAAAATGAAAAACCAAGAAAAATGAAAAATCTGGAAATTTTCCCAGAAAATTCGCATGTTCGTATGGCCTTCTTTCGAGCCTTATAACTTGAGTTTCAACAATCTGTTTTTCATGTTCTTTATATGGTTGTAAAAAAGTGATGTAGAGCTTTAAAACAAGCATAAATTTGCTAAATTTGGTGAAGTTTTGATAGGTCAAAAATCGAGTAAAAAATGAGATAAAAAAAACTGAAAAATCTGGAAAACAAGGGCTGTTTTAAAGAGACGATAAACAGTGACCGGCCAGCCACCCCCACTCGCACCGCCGGCACATGATGGCGCGTGCGGCTGTTTCCGGCGACCGTTTTCGCCCAATTTGCACCCTTGTAACTCTATTTTTCGATACGAGTCCATTGGTACAAGTTTCGCGTCAATTCGACACCTCTAAGTTAGAGTGTGAGTTACACTCTCCTTAAAACGAGAGTGAAATAATTTAAATTTAACTAAGTTATATCTAAACTATACTTTTTAAATTTTTAGACCCGAACACATAGGAACGGACCAAGAAGGAACCCATGCTCAAGAAATTAAGGTAGGGTCTTTATTTCCCCAATGATTGGACTATATTACAATTAATCATTGTGTCATGTTGTGTGATTTTTTTGTGATAATTTATCTTTATTACTTGCGATGGTATTTCTTTATTAAATGTATCAAGTTCATTATATTTGAGAGGAAGCTTTTATTATTAATCTTGTGTGTGCACTGTGAAATTTCCTAAGTTTGTGATACACTCAAATTGCATAAGGTTGAATTATTATTAATGTACGATTTAATTTCTCTACACATACATTAATGTTTATCTTTACATGCATAATCATAAATGCATAAAGAAAGTATGATTGTGAACAATGTTAAGAAAATGATTAATTGAGACACCAAGAAGAGAGGGAGATGAACTTGGTGGTCTCGTGATTTATTAGAGACATCATGGAAAAATGGAGATGTACCTGGTGGGCTCATGATTTGTAGAAGAATTATTGAAGGAAAAGTGGAATTAATAATATTCAAAATATTTAGGCTTAAGGGACGGACGAGTGTTGGCTCATACTTGGGACATTCGGGGCCACATTGGAAGGATGCACGGTATGAGACGTGTAGGCATGTTTGTCTTGGGTATGTGTCAACAAGAATGGTTAAGGAGTGAGTACACATTCTCATGGCATATAATTGAAATCATTATCTGTATTTCTTTTCTTTTACTGAGACATTGATTAAATGTGATAACTGGCCATGAGGGATCACTATACCTTACTAAGCCTTAAAAGCTCACACCCTAATAGATCGTGCAGATGACGGAAATATAACCAATGATGTGGAATACCCAAGAGAAATTTAGAGAATTTGCTGGAGTATTATATTTTGTTTGTTTATCAATAAATTGTAATATATAAGAAGATGAACATCTAGTATGGTACTCTTGGAACATTAATTTGCTAAATAAAGTCTATTTTTCATTTTCACTTTACTTAGTTTCTCCAATTATTTTATATTACTTTCTTTTCTTTTCTTTTCACGTCTTAATTGTAGAAATAATTTTATTAATCTACGATTAGGACGTAAGTCACGCTTCACTCCGAGATAATAGATTTTATTCAGGATTGGGGTGTGACAAGATTGCCCTTTACTTTTTAAGCTTCCAAACCCACCTCACATATAAAACTAAAAATAAAACCCAAATGGAAAGAACTAGCTTGTATCCCTCCCAACAGTTTTCTTAGATTTCACCAGTTTTTATTATAAATCTCTATGCCCATTTTCATTATCGAAGTTTACAAGAGAGTTCAAAACTTCCATTGGTAGTATTAATCACAATTGGTATCAATATCAGATCATTTTGCAAATTGTCATTATTGAACCCGAAATTTCTCACAAAGAAATTTAGTCAACAATAATTAAGATTGATGCATAAACGTCTGACGTAGAGCGGATTGAACGGTTGTTTTTTCTTGCTTTACTTGTCAAAACTTATATCTCCTCCTTGAAGACGGGTGGGGTTTACCTGCAAAATACCCTATGATGCCAAAGTTAGAACAAGAAAAGCTCTCAAGTCTCTAAAATGATTTCAACGTACCTTTTCTAAGTGACTCCCATAGGATTTTATAGTAACTTTCTCAATTGATCCCATAACTTTCCTCTATATTTTGAGCCCTGAGAGGGTGCATGGTTGGAGGAAATCAAGGGATTTTCTTATCTGGAGGTTTCAGCTGGAAAGGTAGAGAACGTGTTGGATTTTCTTCCCACGTTTGACACATTTTTCCTCTCTTAATTATCCCTTTAATTGTTTGAGATAATGCTTAATAATTCATATAGAGATAAATACATAAAATATAAATCCTAATTAATCCACATTTATGAATTAGTAATTTAAATATTTGAAATTATAATTAAGTAATCAATTAGGTCGAGCTTTATTACCTTCGGCAAGTAGGATTTTTTACCTTCTGACATTCAAACTCCTTGAGTTAGAAGGGAAATAAAATTATCTCTTAGGCCATTCGCGTTGAAGTAGGATTCTTAATTTCCTGGGTCTATGTCGCAGATAACCTTGAAGCACACAGGTTTAACACATCAACGTGCATTACTTCTTCTTTTTGCTGCAAGTCCTCTTTGTTGCTTCTTCAGGATTTTAGCCTTGAGGCTGAGAAGAGAAAGTCGGCTGAGAAAAAGGCGCGTGACTTTGATGATCGATTTCAAAAGCTTGAAGTTTCTGCTCGTGAAGCTTCCGGAAAGTTTAGTTTGTTGGAAGTGGAGAAAGATGCCTTGGCCAAACAACTTTTGTCTTCTCAAGATCGGTGCCTCAAGTTCTAGTCGGAATTGAAACTTCCGAAACATGTGGATGTCGAGAAAAACTTAGCGAAAGATGACGTCGTTCCTTATCCTCGAGCCTCAAAATAGTCCGAGGTTTTTTCTCCCGAGGTTGAGGTCGAGGTCGCGGCCGTTGCCAATGATGATGAAAGGATGGTTGACACCACGGCCTCCAAAGATGGCCTGTAGGAGTCTTAGTCATCTCTATCTCTTTAGGATTTTTCGTGTTTGCCCCATCTTCAAGGGTCAAAAACTTGCTTTGAGGACGACGATCTTGAGTTTGAGCGTAAGTGCTTTGCATCTCCTAACAACATTGTTTATGTTCAACATCCTTCAAGAAATATTTCATTAGGCTCGGGGAGCGTTCTGATCAAAGCCATTCCCCTAGTCTGACTTTAGAACAGTGTTATCTTACTACTTGTGTGAAGCTCGTGGCGGCGCAAATCGAGGTCGAGTGCTCGAGAACTAAGTTGAACGAGACTCATCGATCCCTGAGTTATGGACTGAATTTAAAACGCCGTCTTTCTTCAGCGACGTATTAATGGACGTTAGAATTTTTCCTTTCGAATATGGGCTTTGCCTTGAGTTTTTTTCTTTGATGCTTGAGCATGTATTCCATGAATTTTGCCCAAGTCTTTTTTGTGTTCTCGAGGGTTGTCCCCGAGCTTGTTGCCTCGAGATTTGTTTTTTGTATGCTTTTCCCGATTTTTTTGACAATTTTTGTATGTTTTTGGTGCCTCGAATTGTCGAGGTCTTAAAATGGAGTGTTTCAGTAACAAACATTCATGATGTTTTCTTATTGAACTCATGCATTTACAAAGAATGAAATGGAAAGAAGGATCTAGCATGCCTAACATAGCAATTTATAAATCATAAAAAAATGTAAGAAATGGCTGAGTTCATAGAAAGTGAGATATAGCACACTCGATACAGCAGTTTATTTTGCATAAAAAATAAAAATAGCCAACCTCTAGAAATAATACTTTTTCAGATACATTGTGTTTCATGGCCCTGGGAAATATTTGCCCGTTTGCACTTCTTGAAGCCTATAATCTTCTTTTTTGATGGCTGCCATGATCTTGTAGGGCCCATCCCATGTCTTCTTGAACTTTCCGAATTTTTGGCCCTTCTTCGTATCAGGCCCTTATGGACTGGTTTCTTTGTTTGACCTAATCTCCAACTCGTAACACCCTACTCTCGTCACGAATGGCTCCTTGTTGTAAACTTGCGAATGATTAGTGAATGGGTTGATAGTGGCGACTTGGTGACGATTTGAGGTCGATTCCTGAAGGAAAATGCATCCATCAGCTCTAGTGATCACTTCTTGCATGTTCCTTGGGGACCTTATGACTAGAGATTCGTGTAGCTTACTTCCCTTGATTAGGCCTTCGATGTGCTAATCGCAACTGTCGAGGGTGGACATTTGGACCACGAATCGAGCTAGATAGTCGGTATGAAGGTCCACAAAGCTGTCATCACTTCTGGAGCAAGGTATGCTGCTAATACCAAAGTCCAATTTCTTATTAATCTAACTTTGTTGTATTCAAGTTATGCAGTATTGTTTGCATGTATGAGGAGAAGTCCTAATATCATGTATCTCTGATTTTGGTCAGATACTCAAGCCCTACAATACATTTTGTTGATGAGCATTATGACATTGGACATATCCTTGCTCAAAGAGTTGTACATGTGCTTGCTAATGATACTACTGAGGAGCTGGCAGCTGCAAGGGTTCTTCGGGAGGTAATGCAATTTTATATATATCAAACTTTTATTTATAGTTTCAATTGTTCAAACTGGGGATGTTTTTAGACCGAAAAAAGATTTGAGTGTTATCACAATAAAATGTTGTGCACAAAAAGAAAATCCCACTAGAAGAAGCTTTTGCCATCTGTTTCATTTTTGGATAATGACCTTTTTCAGATGATGGAACCCTAGATTTGTTATTATGTACATTATGCAATTGATATTCTGATTATTTTCTCCTCACTAATTTTAGGAGCATCGATATATTATACGTGGAAGTGGTAACAACATTACGTGAAGTGCGAATAATTTTGAGGGAAGACGGTGTCCCATCATCCGGAGCAAAGAAAATCTCAATCAATACAGCAAGCATAAACAAATGTTTTCATTTTTTATGGCTTTATTCAATTTCTGTGCACTACTTCACCAACTATAACTTGGATTCATGTAGATTATTACAAAAGAAAGGGAAAGAGAAATTTTATTCAATAATCCTTTTAAATAGGCTGAAGTACATTTACATCCACCAATTATAGGGTTCATTTCAAGTTGGTCCACGAACTATAAAACATTTCAAATTTTCCCATTAACTATTGGGTTCATTTCAAGTTGATCTACGAATTATAAAGCATTTCAAATTTTCTCATTAACTATAGGGTTCATTTCAAGTTAGTCTACAAACTAACAAAAAACATACAAAATGGTAGACAAAATTGGGTTAACAGAAAAACTGAACCAAATCAGATTATTTATATATATTTATATATTTTATATTATATAAAAGTTATATATATTGAATAAAAAATATGTAAGGTGTTTTTTGCACATATATGTTTGAGTTCGAACCCATGACCTTGTGAGGAGAGTCAAAGTATGAATTACTACTACACCACTTAACCACTTATAAAATTCAAATACATGCAATATATTTATAGGCATACTGATACTTGAGATATAATAATTTATAAAATTAAATATATTTTATATATCATTCCATTTTTTTAAGATATTATTTTAGGTCTCTGTTTAAATATTATCATTGAAAAAAGTCAAAAAATTTTACTAGTTTATATTTTATATCATTTATAGTTTCTATATTGTAAACATATTACTAAAATTCCAAAACTATAACTTATAATTTATATACTAAAATTATTAGAGTATAGGGTTAATTTTTAAGGTATAAGGTTTCAAGTTTTATGGTTTAGTGTATAAAGTTATGGTGTAGAATACCAATTATAATTTTATAAATTATTATATTTCAAGTATCAGTATGCCTATAAATATATTGCATATACTTAAATATTATAAGTGACTAAATGTTGTAGTGGGCATTCACACTTTCACTCTCCTCAAGTGGTCATGGGTTCGAATTCAGCATGTTCCAAAAACACCTTATACCTTTTTTATTCAAAATATTTAACCTTTATTTAATAAATAAAAAATAAAAAATATATATAAATAATCCGGTTCGGTTCGGTTTTTTTGTCAACTCGGTTTTATCTACCATTCTGTATATTTTTTGTTAGTTCATGGACCAACTTGAAATGAATCTTATAGTTAATGGAGAAATTTGAAATGTTTTAGAGTTCGTGGACCAACTTGAAGTGAACCCTATAGTTAATGGAGAAATTTAAAATATTTTATATTTCGTGGACGAACTTGAAATGAACTCTATAGTTAGTGGATATAAATGTACTTGAGCCTTTTAAATATCCCTTAAATTTTTTTGACCCCCTAGCCCCAAAACTAACAATAATGACCTTTTTATATTTTTAAAGACCAAAATATCCCTTTATATATGAAAATGTCGTCACGGTCCACCATGTGTCGACCAAAAATTTGACAAGTTGCTGCACCTAGCTTCTTCCTGCAGCAACCATGGAAAGCGACCTCCCTCACTGGCCAACGACCCATCATCTCCTCTCTTTATCTGTCTCCCCCTTCTCTCCCAACCAAGGAGTTAAATTTTAAAAATTTCATTGAAATTTTTCATTTTTTTGGGGTATGGAAATTTTAACACTAAACCAACAAGATTTCGATAATTTCGTCGAAATTTTCATATTTTCGCCAAAATTCTTGAAAATTTGACCAAGTTTTCAACTGGGTAGGATTTATGGGTTTTGGGAGATCGAGGGACAAAGAGAGGGACTGGGTTTTGGGGAGGCTAGGTTTGGGAGGAGCTGAGGCCGTGGAGGAGAAAGAAAGGAGGGGCTGGGTTTTCGGTGGGTTTCAGCAGCAAGGGGCGGCGGTAGGGGGCGAGAGGGAGAAAGATATGAGGGTGAGTTGGTGGTCGGCGCCGGTGAGCTGGTCTGGGGATGGAGATGCCACAAAGAGAGAGAGAGAGAGAGAGAGAGAGAGAGAGAGAGAGAGAGAGAGAGAGGCACTAGGGATGGACTGATGGAGAGAAATGATAGAAAGGAGAAGAAGATAAAAAAATAAAAAAGAGGGAGGAGAGAGAATGAGAGTGTGTCAGCCTGTTAGGGAGGTTGCGTGAATGAGCCAATGAGGAGAGAGAAATGAAGATAAAAAATCTGATTTTGGGTTTTTAAAACTCACATTTACAGATTTACAAAAATGTCTCTCGCTTCAAATGCTCGTATCTCTTAAACCTTAGCTCCGATCAATGCACAGTTTGCGCCCACATATTCGTGTGTTCAAGACCTTTTCAACAAGCCACAAATCGAAGTCAAAAGCCCAATAGTTCAAAAAGTCAAAGAATGGGTTGATCAAACTAATTTAAAACAAAAATTATAAAATTAACCCAAAATATTTTATTTCTCAAATGAATTTCTAACATATTTAAAATACTTGAAAAAATACAGGGTCTCACAATCTACCCCTCTTAAAAGAATTTCGTCCTCGAAATTCTCAAGGAAAGTAATAATGGAACAACTTCAAACAAGCACAAACAACAACAATCCAAAGCTCTGAAAAGTTCTTTTCATTTATGAAAAACTAGAAAATAAAGTACACAAACTCTAAGGTGTTTATTCAATCAAATTTATGTAATTATTAATTAGTGAACCGTTTTTTTAACAGTATTTGCCTCTAACGCGCATGATATTAATCTTATATCACATGAAACCTACTATATAATTTGGTTTCTTCAATATTTTTTACAAATGTAGTAGATAATATGTTAAATAACATATGGTAAAGTTTCATTCAAAATTCCGTATTTTGATAGCAATTTCTGTTGTTTCTGTCTAATTTTTGTCGAAATTTAAAATTCATCGAAATGTCCGTCGAAATTTCCATCGAAATTTATGCGAAATCCAAAATTTTACTCCTTGCTCCCAAGCCAAATCTGAAAAAACAAAAAAATAAAAAAAATTTGAAAACCTAGATCTGGATGTTTTCTCTAAATGGGTTGGAAGAGAAGGGGAGAAAGGGAGAGAGAGACTGAGATGAGAGGTCGGTGGAGGAGGTGGAGGATGGTGATGGGCACCGACCAGCAAGCCATCATCTTCTCTCTATATCTCTCTCTCCTTCTCTCCTAAAAGCCATCATCTGGTAGAATGCGCTATATCCAGAGAGAAGAAATGCGCTATAGCAAGAAGAGGAGAAAAGATGGTCGAATTTGTGGTTGCCACATGGTCAACACATATGTCGACAAAAAATCGACCATGTAGCGACCAGAAATTCCACCGAATGATGACCACAAATTCGACCGGTTCTTAAAATCTTGCATCTTCTTCTTCTCCATTGTTGGGTTTTGATGGGTATGATCTATCACATAATCAACCATTTTCTTGGCTTTTTTGTGGGTTTTGGTAGGCGACGAAAGGGGGCGAGAGGTTTTTTTTTTTGTGGTTTTTTTGGGTGACGTGAGTTTTTTTTTTTTTTTTCATTGGATTTTGCTGGGTTTGCTGTTGCATCTGCTGGGTTTGCTGTTGCATTTGTTGGGTTTGCTGGATATTATTTTAAACTCATCATCTTGTTTATTTTTTATTTTTTTTTGCCATATCATCTTTTTCATTATATATCTTCATGTTTTCTCCATATTAGTTAGTTAAAAAAAACACTACTGGCCAAAAAATTATTGTCACGGTAACAGGTGATCATATTATGTAGTATTGATGTAGTATTATAAATCTACTCAAATTATAATACGTGTATAAATATTAGTGTAGCATATCACTCAAATTATAATGTATAATTATAACAAGGTACGCATAAAGAAGAGAGGTTTATGCTAAAATATAACGAGTTTATACACTCACTCTCTCACAACTCCTCACATGTTAGTCATATGACTATTTATTGTGAAAGAAAAGTTATGAATAATATGTGAAAGAAAAGTTGTATAGATCCATTACATATAAGTTTTTCAAGTAACTAGTATAACTATTCTTCTGACAGTATCTATGTTTTGACTTATGAAGGTCATGCAAACATTCCAAGCCATCGATTATATGGACTTCACTCGCATACTCGCATATTGGATGGTCCAGTCGATGAATGTTATGATATTGCTTTTAATTTCTACAAGAGGAAGAGCAATTACACAACAAGTGCATGATGTCTATATGCCTATGCCTATGCCTATGCCTTTGCCCTGAAAAGCAGCAGTCAAATGCCCAATTCTCAAACCATTCTTGGCAGCAAAATCATCTCTACAATAGTAACTACTTTGTAGGCAAAGCCTCAAACCCAAGTGATGTCTTCACACCAAAACTATTGAATTCCAAGGCCTTGTTGGCTAGAACTACATTGGTTGTGTGCTTGTAGGAACCAAACCACTTGGCCTGCATGTATCCATTTCTTCTCCATGGAGGCATTGGCATGTCCATGCTCTTCATGGACTTCTTGATGGCTGTGCACATCAGCCTCACAATCTTCTTCAACTCCTCGACTTCTCCAACAAATATCGTTGGGAAGATGTTGACAGTTGAGTAATGTTGCGTATCGATTCGTGGGACGAGCGATTTCAAATTGACCAACAAAGAATGGTTCGACAATGTAAAAACGAGTCCCTTTGACATTGACATCAATGACTTCATAGTCCCCTGTTGGAAAACGACTGGATTTCACCCACTTTGATTTGCACAGGCCTGGACATTAATTTGGATGCATAATATTAGTAACAAATCTCAACAATTCTCAATTCTTTTGCAGCTGTTATTCAAGGACTACTAGTAATGGTGCCTAAATTTATGTTGAAACAGTCATTCAAAAAAGTACCATTACTCAGGGACTGAATTATAGGCAATATGATATTGAAACCCAATTGGGAAGTTGGGATTTTTCTAACATACAAACAACTTTCACAAATTGAATACCCCTTTTGATAAGTAAGTGAACTAGTTTTGCTTTTTTGGGTATAACCCTCCTGATCAACTAGTTTATACCTTTCAAATTTGTGACCTTTTTGTAGTCAAGAAGATGGAACTATAGTTGTTCAATCTTGGATTCTAATTGAACTAACCAGAATATTCTAAATTACAAGCAATTAAAAGAAGGCAAATTTGAATTCACTCACCAGCATCAAAACCCCTTGTCACGCAAATGAGTCATCAACCTGCATTTGAAACCTCTGGACGACTTGTCCCCAATGTCCTCGATCGGAAACAGCTTCTACCTCAGCAACAATGCTTTGCTTCACATCATCATCACCACCATCTCCATTTTTAGCCATTCAATTTCTGTCTATTCTATGTGAAATCCTCTGCAACTACAAAGTAAAAAACTCAAGTAAACTCTTGCTTCTGTTGTACAACCACAATGTTTTGCTTTATTTTTTAAAGAACCTCCTCCAAATTCTAATCCTACTTCAAAAATTAAAAGATTTCTTTTTATTAAAAATGTATACATTTTTGTATCTCTATATTATGTGATGAGAGAGATAGATGAAAATAATAAATGTATACATTCGCTCCATGAAAGTTTTATTTCTCATAAACACGTCTTTTTTATCTTTTCATTCTATATACGTAAAAATTAATTAATTATTTATTTAGTGTGGACTTCATCTAAGGCCATCTCCCATGTATTGCACAAACGTGAGTAATCCTTAGACCCCAACCCATAAATCTAAATTATACTCTTATAAACTCTTCAGAATTTTATAAGTTTTTCAATGTGAGAGTACACATTTCCATTTCCATATGCTCATGTTCATTAATTCCATCTCACGTCACATACTCATTCTCATTTCCATCTCATCTCACGTACTCGATCATTTCATTTTTTAATCACTTTTTCTGTTTTTTTCCATGTCAACACAGTTGAGGGGCTGTTATTATTTTCTGAGATTATTCACACATGATACATGAAAGTTATTTGTTTCTCCAATTTCTATTAAGCTGATAATGGTTTGCACTACAAGAAATGTGAGCAAAACTCACTATCATTTGGTTGCACAGGAAGGGGTGGCAATAAGGAACTTTAGCCCCTATTGTTCAATTACCACCTACTTTTGTTAAAATCGAGGCACTTTAGTCCCTATTTCTCAATAACCACCCCTTTCTGTGCAACTAATGATGGTGAACATTGCTTTAATTTCTTGTAGTTTTGGTTTACTGTGTAATTCTTTCTTGTTTTAAAGAAGGTGATGCAAAGTATAAATAATGTAGGCCTTTACTGGGCATGCGTGCAGTTGTGTTTGTTCATTTGCTTGTGTGTGCATTTTATATGTTTTTTTTTTTTTTTTGTTATGCTTTTTATCTGGCTGAGCTTATTGATTTGGTATGTTGCACAGACTTAAACAATGGTTTTATTTAATACTTCAGATCTTTTGTATTCATGTTCCTCTGTTGTCATTGTGGCTATTCGCATCCATGCACATAAATACATAATGTGGGTACTTTGGATTTTTTTGAGAATATTGTTCCTCTGGAGTGTTTGTATGATAGATGTAGGAATATGCAGATCCACTTGTCAATTTTCTGACATACACTGCATCAGATCTACTCCTTGAAAATCCTACTTCTACATCTTTATTTGTTTATTTTGTTTGCATCAGATCTGCTCCTTTAAAATCCTACTTATACATCTTTATTTGTTTATCTTGTTTGGGTGGTGTGGCACGTAGGATGAGCTATTTTTGGGCTTGAGATGGGCTATGCTTAATTTATTCCTTTGTACTTTAAACATTAGATGAGATTTGCTTGAGCCTTTTACCATCTGCTTTGTATCCCCTTTTTTTGGGCTTCAACGAAACTACCTCATGAAAATAACTCAGATTTTCAATGTTTTCAACTTCATCAAAATCAAAAGATGATGTAATTTGAGATTTTGTTTTTTCAACTTTTGCAAGAAACATTAACCTTAATTTTCATAACTTTTCTGCATCTCATCACTGTACATCTTGTTCTTCTTGTTAAAGTTGATATTCACAATCGATTGAGCATATTTGGATTTACACCTGTGGTGCTGCAACACAATAAAGTGTTCTAGCACATGCTTCTTGTCGACCTATCATTTACATATTTTGGTTGAAGTCGACTCTTTGGTTGATTCACTCGACCAATCAATCGACTTTAGAGGTATTTTAGTCTGAAAAGTGACCAAAAGTCAAAAAAAAAAGTAATGCATAATACTAACTTGTGTTACTTGTTACAAAATAATGCAATGCTATTGTACACGTCTAGCTAGATGCATTTTTGTAGATTTCATAGTTTGATTGTCTATACAGTACTATGTTTCAACATATAAAGAAAAATCATGAACTTCAAAAATATATGGAAAAATGTATCATAAAACAATAGAAATTTCTCAAAGTAAAATGAAATAAACTGTGGATGAGTTCTACCACACACTTTGCAAATTTACACACACCACACATACATATATTCTTTTCAAATTAGAAACTAAAGTTGTCAAACAAGTTTAAGATTTTACCATGAAGGCAATCCGTATTACTGTATTAGTGTGTACTGTGTGTGTGATTTTTTTTTTTTTTTTTTTTGTGAGAAAGTAATATTTCATTAAAGAAGCCCAAAAGGTAAAATATTACAATCATAAAGGCCCAAGCCCAACAAACACAAAACAGAAAAAGTACAAAGATCAAAAAAGATCAAAACACAAAATTCTCAAGAACATTTGCATGAACCTTAGCCAAACCAAAATCCTGAAAGAGAAGCAGATTCCACCATCAAAGCACAGGCCTAGTCCAAAAACATTTTTCCGATGTCAAATTGTGCCAATGCTGTTATTTAGCCACTTTTCTCCAATACTAATATCATTCATACAAAGAAAAAAAAAAACAGTGACAGAAAGAGAGAAGGAAACTTTTGATGGGGTCGAGTTTGGAGGCTGGAAGTTTCTGTGGGTATTGTATGATTAAGTAGTAAAAGGGAGCAATCAGTGGTTGGTGATGGAAAGGCACAATGTCATAGTTTTTTTTTATATAGATGACCAACCATAAATTTTCCTATAAGGTGGGTTGGTGATTTTAGGTATTGTATGTACTTCTAGTCCATACCTACTATAACTAATTAATTAGTACAAAAATGTTAATATGTATCAGGTGCTGGAGTGATATCTAAACCCTTGAAAATACCTACTATTGGTTTAGCTAGCTGACCGAGCTTTTTTGGTAACATACAAAGTGATCTTCGTTCTATATCATCACACTAAGGTTGCAGGTTTTAATCACCTTTACATAAAAAGAACTTTTTCATTTCCAATAGAACATGCATTGGAAATGCTTAAAATTTCAAATTTCATTATTTTAGTAGAAAATATTTTTATGAATTGTTAGACTTATTGTACCATAATAATATAGTATTAAAGGCATGTTTGGTTTGCGAAATTGATTTCTTGGAAAATGAAATTTAAGATTTTCATCCCTATATTTTGTAATATTGGGAAAGTAATTAAACTAATAAAAAATCATGTGTTAAGAGTTTTTCAATCTCAACACTAATGAAAGAAATTATCATGTATAATCGATATACTGCCTCATAGTGTAATCAATCCACGTGCTATAATATGAGTGGACAATTGATTAACTTGTTTGATCTTAAGATTGAGTTTTTTGTTTTTGTTTTTTTTTTATTTAATTATTTGGTATTTCAATTTTTTTGTTTTTTTATAATTATTATTTCATTTTTCAAAAGTTTATTTCATTTTTTTTTTGTCTATGTAACGTTTTTTAAAGTCATGTCAGTGTGCCACGTAGGTGGTTAACCAACCTGACAAATGAAAAAGTTGACGGAGGTATATAATTGTCACGAAATGAGAGTTGAGATACTGACAAGTAACTTTTGAAATTTAAGGTACTAACTTGAAATGAGGTATATACTTGAAATACCTATGGGTACTTTAGCTTTTAATTAAATAGGGGGATATAATATAGTGCCATTTAAAATTGGAATTGGTTCACTTTTTAGTATTTGCATGGTTGGACCGCTTGATGCTAGAGTTCATTCATATACTCAACTTGAAACTATTAGTCAACTACAAACTGTAATCATTATAATAACTAAGAATTAAAATTATAACATAACCAACAACAAATAAAATGTCAACCCAAACATAAACAAAGTTTATTTATTTTATTTTTTTCAGTATTTAAACCTAAAACAATTATATGAGGTGTATATAAATTTTGGAGGCTGAGGTCACAAACCACAATTACACGGAAAAATGGTCATTGACATGATATTATACATGATTATCTATTTATAAATATTGGCACATGATTTTTTAAAATAGTTGGATTTAAGTTATTTAACACATCAACCTTAATGAAATCGTCACTTTCACACTGTCATATTATATATATATATATATATATATATATATCTGTCCTCCTCATCCAGATCCCAGGACACTGCATTCTTACCACCAAACACGGACTAAACATGTAATTTCACACTCTCCAGAATAGGAGCGTGGCATGAGCAATAAATTTGATTTTCAAACAGTCCAAAATGCAAGTGGGTGTGTGCGTTCTGAATCTGATAGAGAGAGATGGAGGTGATTAATGGGGCAAAAACTCACTCACTGTACCACCGACACTGCTCGTGCGTGCCTTACTCTTAACAGAATACCCACCGACATTTAGCTTAAGACGAGGTTTGCGGCTCTATTCTATGGAAAGTCCTCTGCTCCTCTGCAACTACAAAGGAAAAAAAAAAAAAAAAAGTAAACTCTTCATTCTGTTGTACAACCACAATGCTTGGCTTCTTTATTTTTTTAAAGCACCTCCTAGCTCGATCCATCCTATTTCAAAAAGATTTTTTTAATTTTTTTTTATCAAGGATGTATTGTTATACTTAAGTTCACATACATAATGAAACACAAGTTTATTAATTACTGCAGACTAACAACCAGTAAGGAAAAGAAAGAAACATACACGCAGCCATGGATGTCAAGCCTACTCCTGGATATCAAGCCTTCTGCAGTATGCCAAGTCTTCTCCTTCCAACTGATTTCCTTAATAGCTTACTCAATATGGGGCTGAGTCCTTAATGCAAAAACGTATCAGTGAAAGCAGGGACTTGGTCCTATTTATATGCACTGCTGCAAATCAAAAGTCCTCCCATAAAGGAACTACTTGATCACAACATACACATAGCTGTAGAATAGAACTTCTAATTTATGTTCATATAGGATTCGATCACCCTACCATGGCAGACTCTTAGTCCTTGTCTAAGTTGAATCAGAATTAGACTAGGACAACTGATATTGATCTATTGTGGCCCTTAACTTGGACTACAAGTATGCTGTATTGTTGTTTCCTACTCCATATAGGATTAGTCCAATTAGGAAAACTTACATTCTCCCACTTGGACTAACCATTGATAAACAACAAGACATTATGCAAGCAGTCTAAGCCTTCCTTAGTGATCACATAAGCTCACACTAGATCAAATCTGCAACATGACTCGAGTAATTATCAAAACACATGGAACCATAGAAAAATCTTGCAGTACAGAAAAAGCAAGCATCCCATGACTACCAATGCATATTGAATAATTCCACTAGTCATCTGTAAGAACATAACACAATGTGCTGACCTTAAGATGATTCAAAAACTATAAGCACAACAGTCCTCTTTAATGATTCAAAACAGAATCTAACTATATGCTTCAATAAAGCTTATGCATTCAAAAGAAAACACATTCCTTATCTGTCAATTCATTAAATTTATCAACACAAATTGAAACTGAAAACTCAATATAATTAAGGTTCTCGAAATGACAGAATTAAAATGATGGAAAACAGTAAGTTGATAAATGATGCAATAACTGGAAGTGCACTATACATCATTTCTGCAATTCTCAACAACCTGATGAGTTCACAACTCGAATCAACCAAAAACAAATTTGAAACAAAATGAGACAAAACTCCCACTAGTCTACTGCATCAAAAGACTCTAAGACCCCCATTCTGACTACATGTTCTTTAAAAGTACTTATAGGCATAGCTTTAGTAAAGGAATCAGCCAACATGTTGTGTGTGTCGATATTGGCCACATTAATCTCTTCCTCTCTAACCTTATCTCTCAGCCAAAAGTACTTGGGGTCAATGTGCCTTGACTTGGTTGACCTTCTATTATTCTTAGCAAAGAAAACTGCAGCTTCATTATCGCAGTAAAGTGTCATTGGTTTTGCTGCAGAATCCACTACTTGAGTTGCTAGGATGAAATTTCTCAACCACACAGCCTGTGTCCCTGCTTCATAGAGTGCCACAAATTCAGCCTGCATGGTTGAAGTGGTTGTTAGTGTTTGTTTTCCACTTCTCCATGCCACTGCTGCACCAGCCAGCATGAACAAGTAACCTGAAGTCGATTTCCCTTCTTCTTTACTTCTAGCAAAATCAGAATCTGAGTAGCCAATGATTTCAAGTTCACTTGTTCTCTTATAAATCAGCATATAATCTTTAGTCTTCTGCAGGTATCTTAACACCTTCTTTCCTGCAATCCAGTGTGCCAAACCAGGATTGGTTTGATACCTTCCTAATATTCCTACTGCATAACCCAAGTCTGGTCTGGTACACACCATTGCATACATCAGGCTGCCCACCAATGAAGCATAAGGCTTGTCATGCATCTGTTCCTTTTCCAAACTAGTTCTAGGACATTGTCCCTTATGAAACAGGTCTCCCTTCTGCATTGGTGCTTCTCCAGGTTTGCAATGTTCCATAGAAAACCTCTTAAGAACTCTATCGATGTAATTCCTTTGTGACAAACCTAAAAGGCCCTTTTCTCTATCTCTTTTAATCTCAATACCAAGCACAAAACCAGCTTCACCTAAGTCCTTCATCTCGAATTTTCTTGACAAGAAATCCTTGGTTTCTAGAAGTAGGTTCATATCACTACTTGCCAACAATATGTCATCAACATACAAAACCAGAAAAATAAACCTGCTCCCACACACCTTAAGATAAATACATTCATCAAGCTTATTTTCTGCAAATCCAAAAGATGTTATGACAATATCAAATTTTAGATACCATTGTCTAGAGGCTTGCTTCAGTCCATAAATGGACTTTTGAAGTTTGCAGACTTTATTTTCATGGCCTTGAGATACAAAACCCTCAGGTTGTGTCATGTAGATATCTTCCTGTAAATTGCCATTTAAGAAGGCAGTTTTTACATCCATTTGATGTAATTCCAGATCAAAATGAGCTACTAAGGCCATGATGATTCTAAATGAGTCCTTAGTAGAGACTGGTGAGAATGTCTCATTGTAGTCAGTACCAAACTTCTGTGTAAACCCCTTTGCCACTAGCCGAGCCTTATGTCTTTCCACTTTCCCATCTGCCCCCCTCTTAGTCTTAAATACCCATTTGCAGCCTATTGGCTTCGAACCTTGAGGTAGATCAGTGAGTTCCCAAACAGAATTGTTGCTCATTGATTGAATTTCAGATTCCATAGCAGCCAGCCAACTGACTGCATTTGCACTACTGACAGCCTCCTTATAAGTTAAAGGATCATTTTCATTTTCTCCAACATTGTAGTTTATTTCCTGCAAATAAACCACATAATCCTCAGATATTGCAGGTCTCCTTTGTCTTTTTGACTGTCTTCTTGGCATTTCCTCACCTGCTGGATCAACTTGAGCATTGTCAAGATTGAGTTCTTGATGATCCTGGTTATTCATCACATCAATATCAAGATTTTCATCCTGAACCTGGAAGGGTAATGGCTGATCTGAAATGGATAAGGGTTCTGTCACTAAACCAGTTACATTTATAGGTTCCTCTACAACTTCTTCTACCAATTCTTCAAGGAAGGAACCATTATAATCCTCACTTTGCCGTGGTTCACCATCCTCAATGAACTTGGCTTTATTGGTTTCTAAGATTCTAGTATGATAATGAGGGCAGTAGAATTTGTAGCCTTTTGAGTGTTCTGGAAAACCAATGAAATAGCCACTGACAGTCTTTGGATCTAGTTTGCCTAATTGAGGATTATAGACCTTAGCCTCTGCATTACAACCCCAAATAAGTAAGTGTGATAAGCTAGGCTTCCTGTTAGTCCAAAGTTCATAAGGTGTCTTGGGAACAGACTTGCTAGGCACTCGATTGCAAATGTAGTTAGCAGTCTTCAATGCTTCCCCCCATAAAAAATTAGGCAAAGTGCAAGTGCTCATCATGCTTCTCACCATATTCAGCAGTGTCCTATTCTTTCTCTCAGCAACACCATTTTGTTCTGGTGTTCCTGGAGTCGTGTATTGAGCAACAATGCCACAAGATTCAAGAAAAAGTGCAAAAGGACCCTTGTGTTGACCCTTCTCATCATACTTGCCATAGTACTCTCCTCCACGATCTGACCTCACAACCTTAATGGTTTTTCCTAATTGGTTTTCCACCTCAGTTTTAAAAATTTTGAAGGTTTCAAGTGCCTTTGATTTTTCTGAAATGAGGTATATGTAGCAGTACCTAGAGTGGTCATCTATAAAAGTGATGAAATAGTTGTTTCCACATATGGTTTTAATGGGGAAAGGGCCACAAATATCAGTATGTATGATTTCTAAGAGTTGTCCACTTCGGGTTGAACCTTTCTTTTTGGAGTTAGTCATTTTTCCCTTGATACAAGCTACACAAGTTTGAAAATCAGTAAAGTCAAGGTCTGGTAGCAGTTTATCTTTAGCTAGTTTAAGCAATCTCTCTTGTGAGATGTGACCTAGTCTCTTATGCCACAACATGGATGATTTAACATTAAATTTGGTTCTTTTAGTCCCCACATTGTTCTCAACTAAAAAGGTTTCAGTTAAGTAGGTGCACTGTAATTGCCAATAATCATCCACAAGTATGGCACATCCAACATAAACAGAATTATCAAACAAGGAGAATTTATTAATGTCAATACTAGATGTCATTCCACACTTAATCAACTTTGAAAGGGAAATCAAATTCCTTCTTATAGAAGGCACAACCAAAACATTGTCTAATTCCAAAATGAAACCTAAATCCAACCTAAGCCTAATAATTCCTATGGCTTGAACTTCTACTGGTGCTCCATTGCCAACGCAGAGCTTTGCTTCCTCTTTACTTGGACTCCTCCTTCTTTCCAGCCCCTGCATAGAGTTGGCAATGTGCACAGGTGAGGCAGTGTCTAACCACCAAGAAAACACAGGTAAGTTAACTAAATTTGATTCTAGCATTGTAAAGACAGTTTTACCTCTTTTAGTTTTCCATTTCTTGTACCTATGGCAGTCCTTCTTCATATGACCCTCCTTATTGCAAAAATAACACTTGAAAACATTGCTTTGGTTGACCTTAAGGTTGGATGGTGTAGGATTGTTAGAGGTGGAGGCTTTGGCAGTATGATGATCCTTCTTAAATCCTTGCTTGGCATTTTTGTCAAAATTTCTTCTCGGGTTTGCTTTTACCATAAGGTTTACTGTGTGGTCTGTCTCCTTTTTCAGCCTTTCTTCTTCCAGAACACAGTAGCCAATCAACTCATTCACAGTCCACTTATCCCTTTGAGTATTATAAGTGTGTTGAATCTGACCATACTTAGGAGGCAAGGCATTCAGTGCAGTCCACACCAAATAGCCATCAGAAATTGGCATGTCTAAGCTTGTCAGTCTAGCAGCTACATCAACCATCTTCAAGATGAATTCCCTTACACTTCCAGTGCCATCAAACTTCATGTTGGTGAACATGTGCAAAAGGCTCCCAGTCTCTGCCTTTTCAGATTCCATAAATTTTTCAGTGATGGATTGCATGAAGTCTCTAGCAATCTCAGACTCTGGAATTCCCCCTCTAATGGTCTCACTCATGGCCCTCTTCATTATCAACAAAGAAAGCCTATTGCACTTCTGCCATTTCTCATACTTAGATCTCAGTTCTGCTGTACTGTCATCAGTTATCACAGGACAATCCTCCCTTAGAGCTAAATCGATTTCAGCTAAGCCTAGATAAATCTCCAAGTCTTGTTTCCACTTCTTAAAGTTAGTTCCATTGAGTGGTTCTATGCTAGCAAGGCTAAAAGATGCTGCAGTAAAGTAAACTTGAATTTTAATGTTTTGAAAAATGAAACAAGTAGAACAAAATCCCATATTCTAACCTTTAAAACTGTCATTGTATCTCACCTTTGGGCAGAGACCACAAAGAAAGATAAACCATAAAACCAGTTTCAACAGACATATCTAGCATTATAATTCTTTCAACACCTTTAGGCAGTAGCAAAGACTTATAAAGAAAATAATATGTTTGTTTGGACTGTAATATGCTAATTCTATCCAAGAATTCAAGTAAAGTTTAAACCTCCTTTGGGAGAACCATTTACATGATCAAGGAAGAATTACAATTTGATCTTTTCCTTATTGTCTAGAAAGTTTGAATAAAATTATTACTTTGGTAATACAAGTTACTAAATTTTCTAGACATTTGTTCTTTGATCGAGTATTATGTTGCAGTATATTGTTGAATGTTGGTCTGATGGGATAATATGCTAAGTATGCAGAAGACTAATAATAATTAGCATATGACAAGTTTTAATATACCAGAAGTTGATACACAATATGAAACAGGAATCTCATGCATTCTAACCATTCATACAAGTAATTAATTAAAACAAAAAACAGCGGAATCCCAGAATCAAAATTAATTAAAAACTTGCATATAGTTTGCAGTATGCTACAAGAGTCTTATCTATATGAACATGAATAACAATAGCAATATATTACATAGCAGTGAATTAATGCCTTATTATCATGGAAGTCAGTCAATCAGTAATGTCATAAAAGGATTTCAAAACGTGTGTGAGGTTGCTCTGATACCACATGTTATACTTAAGTTCACATACATAATGAAACACAAGTTTATTAATTACTGCAGACTAACAACCAGTAAGGAAAAGAAAGAAACATACACGCAACCATGGATGTCAAGCCTACTCCTGGATATCAAGCCTTCTGCAGTATGCCAAGTCTTCTCCTTCCAACTGATTTCCTTAATAGCTTACTCAATATGGGGCTGAGTCCTTAATGCAAAAACGTATCAGTGAAAGCAGGGACTTGGTCCTATTTATATGCACTGCTGCAAATCAAAAGTCCTCCCATAAAGGAACTACTTGATCACAACATACACATAGCTGTAGAATAGAACTTCTAATTTATGTTCATATAGGATTCGATCACCCTACCATGGCAGACTCTTAGTCCTTGTCTAAGTTGAATCAGAATTAGACTAGGACAACTGATATTGATCTATTGTGGCCCTTAACTTGGACTACAAGTATGCTGTATTGTTGTTTCCTACTCCATATAGGATTAGTCCAATTAGGAAAACTTACATGTATACATTGCTGTCTCTATTTTTCTTGTCATATATTATGTCATATGATTGAGAGAGATAAAAACAATAAATATATATATATATATCCGTTGCATGAAAACTTTATTCCTCATAATCACGTCTTTTTTATCTTTTCATTCTATATAAAAAATTAAAAAAAATTATCAGTGTGGACTTCATCTAAGGTCGTCTCCCATTCCAACCCATAAATCCGAACTATACTCTTATAAACTCTTCAGAATTTTATAAGTTTTTCAATGTGAGAGTACACATTTCCATTTCCATATGCTTATTCCTATTTCCAGTCTACGTCACATACTAGCTCATTCTCATTTCTATCTCATCTCACGTACTCATTTCATTTTTATATCACTAATTTACATACTCATGCATTGAAAAGTACACGTGAAGGTAAAATAAATAGGGCATGAAAAGCAACAAAATTTGGTCGAATTAGAATTGAATTGGAACATACTCATAAAATTAATTTGGTTTATTTTATCCTCAAACGAAGAGCGAGTGACATCTTTTGGACAAATATTTGGATGAAAGCCTAGAAACTTTACCCACATTAATCTCTTAATTTACCCAATTTTTTAATTATGAGGGACAAAATCACTAGTAAGCCTTTTCTAACATGTTTCTACGGTAGAGGTTCACCATGGTACAGTGGCTGTTCTTGTTGGGAGTTAGGAGGATGGGGTTTTAGCTATCTACTTGACACCCAAGACAAAGAATCCAAAAGGAGATGGTAAATATATGGGTCAAAGGAATGAAGGAAGCAACTGACCACATAAATATTTAAGGGGAATTTAATTAAATGACCTATTTTCATACAATTTAAGTTTTTTTGACCCCTTTCTCAAAAACTTACTTTTCTAATCCTTTTTCATTTTTTGAGACCAAAATACCCATAATTGAAAAAGTGGTCGACAAAGTGATGGACAAAAAGTGGTGGACTAAGTGGTGGACAGGTTCTATAGCACTAAATGGTCGAGTGCTATAGCACCTGTCGACCTGAAAGTCCACCGAAAAGTTCACATCTGCAATGGTGTGAGGCTGATAAAGGAAATAGAGATTAATAACAAGCGAGCGAGTGAGCGAGGGAGTGAGGTGGTGGTGGTGCGAGGCTGTGCAATGGTGCGAGATCTGTGCGAGGCTCCACCCAAGAACTGTGCTGGTGGTGCAAGATCTGGGAGGCACGGGGTGGTGATGGGTTTTGGGTGTTGGGGTTGTTGGTGGGTTTGGGTGTTGAGTTTTATGTAATAGCAGAGGGAGGGAGGGAGAGAGACAAACAAGACCATTTGTAAAAAAAAATTGTTCAAAGCAAACAAATAAAATCATTTTATGAACAATAAAATCATTCCCAAACAAATAAACAAATAAATCATTCCAAAAGAACCAGATTCAGCATTTCAACAACTTGACAACATGTAATTTTGGTCTTCCCATTTTTGTTTCCCGATTTCTCATATATCAAAATGTAATTATGGGTTATTCTACAATATAGTGACTGGTCACCCAAAGGTCCAACAAAGCCATGGTGTTCGACAAAGAAGCAAGCTCATCCTCACAAACACTCCCACCTTTTCCTCGAGAAGACCCAGCAAACCAAGAAAGAAAAAAAAAACCCAGCAAACCCAAATCCAATACAACTAGGGAGGAGGGAGGGAGGATCCGCTGAGGGTTTCACCGGACGGAGGGTTTCACCAGGAGGAAGGAAGGAGGAAGGAGGAATGAGGAAGGGAGGATGTGCGAGTGGCACATCGTCGAGAGGGAGGGGGAGAGGTCAGATGATGGAGAGATCGAGAGAGAAAAAAAAGCAATTAGTCAAGTGGTTTGACTTTAAAATTAACTTGAAACTTAGAAACCCTAAAGATGAGAGTTTAGTCTACTTAGGACTAGAGTCTTTAGGGACATATGATCTAAAAGAATGGGTCATAACGAGATTGTGTTGAAATTAACTTTTGATTAAGTTGTCGTATTGTCAGACACTAGGAATATCAGTTACCGAAGGATTTCATTATGACGTGACAAGAGGACGATGGATTCGAGACAAATGGGGATGCATAGGCTATGTAAGAGAATACGTGAAGAGCATTGGATTCCAGGTAAGGGGATTTATCCTACATTCCTAACTATGGACTTTGTGTGTGTTTGTATTTTTAAATTATTATAACATGCTATTATTATGATTGGTTTGAGAGTTGAAGTAGCCTAGTCGATGACCTTGGGTTCAAGCCCCTAAACCTTCTAGAAGAATTGATCTGTATATTATGAGGAGTTTCGCCAAGCTAATACGTGGCTACGTGGGTTTGTGCGAAACGAGGGCCCATGATTAATCAGATAGCAGTAATACGGTTTCTCAATTACAAGTTCATATTTCTGTTTATCATAGCACTCTCACTATAGATGTTATTTCTTTTAATAGATGACCGTAGTTGTACCATTGCATATCGACCATCAGGTATAAATGATTTATTCTGAAATTGCATGTTTATAATCATATTATTGTACAGCCGAGTCATAAATGTTTCGAAATGATTTCAAAGGAAAGATTTGAAGAACTTATTTTGATGATTTGAGGATCCAACAGAAAATGATTTCCACTATGATTTTTACTGAAAATGTTTCGTGGTTTTCAAACTAGCCAGGGTTCCCTGAGGGAAGCTATGATCGTATGAGATGCTTACTCCCTACATTGTTTTTGTGTTCTTTGTTTATTGGATGTTTTTATATGTACGAGCATGGTAAAGAGACGAACTTG
This sequence comes from Dryas octopetala, assembly GCF_963921425.1. Classification (NCBI taxonomy): domain Eukaryota; kingdom Viridiplantae; phylum Streptophyta; class Magnoliopsida; order Rosales; family Rosaceae; genus Dryas; species Dryas octopetala. Next base: position 17,492,282 of record NC_141371.1, read on the forward strand.
GAAGATGGTCGAGCAGAGCAGCAACTTGAGACTTGTCAACGTCCTGGATTCAATTGGCGTTGTTATTTAATTGTTATCTCGTATCGAGTATGTTTTTTTAATTTTTCTTCCATTGATTGGAGATGATTTTGAATTATTTACTTTGATTATCGTTTACGTAGTTTTAAAACCTTTATTCTATGTTTGTTATGTATTTCGAATTTATTTAATTCTTCAAAGTTGCAATGAACTACCGTAACTTTGGGGGTTAGTTTTATAAAAAAGTTTTATATTTACTTCATATGTTTTCCATTATTTATTATCTCTGATCCAACTCGATCATACTAAACCCAAAAGGCCTAACCCACCTTGAGTATCTTAGGGGATTAATATTTGATTTAGTAATATTAATCTCTTGGGGCATTCAAGATAGGTGCCTCTGTTGCAAACCCGAGATTCGGAGTGTGACAGGTATTATGGATATTTTACATGAAAAATGTTTAGAAAAGCTTATTTTCGAGAGGGGGTAACAAAGCTTAATGTGTATGAAAATAGGTCATTTAATTAAATTACTCAATATTTAAACTAATTATTTAATTAATTTTCTGTTTAAATTATATGATTTGGTTTGGATTTATTTATTTATTTATTTTTTGGGAGTGAGGTTAGGATGAGTTCCATACTTCCATGTTAACACTTAACACAGTTGAGGGGCTGTCATTATTTTCTGAGATTATTCACTCATGATACATGAAAGTTTATTTTTTCCTCCAATTTCTACTAAGCTAGCTGATAATGGTTTGGTTTACTGTGTAATTCTTTCTTGTTTTAAAGAAGGTGATGAAGAGTAAAAATAATGTAGGCTTTACTGGGCATGAAGTTGTGTTTGTTCATTTACTTCTGTGTGCATTTTATATGGTATTTTTGTTATGCTTTTTATCTGGCTGAGCTTATCGATTTGGTATGTTACATAGACTTAAACGACAATGGTTTTGTTTAATACTTTCAAATTTTGGCCAAATTCCTTCGTTTAGGGCCTCAAATAAGCAATTTAGTGTTTTAGAATAAATTTCCTAAATTGCACTTTATTTCCATTTTTATTTCCGTTTTGAATTTCGAACGTCTAGGGTTCTGAACGTATTTAAGGAACCTTTTGGCTGTTTGTAAGTTTCAGTTTTTATTATTTTTCAATCAGAAAAATCTTGAGATTTCTCTCATTTCTCTGGTGGATTCCAGATTCTTTCTTAGGGATTAACGCTGGTTTTCCCTAATATTTCTTAACTGCGTGTTACGCTGCGTCAAGTGGTATCAGAGCAAGGAGTTACCTGGCTCGATGGGTGATCATCCCAAAGAAAGAGATCGCGGACTTGATGCCCTATGGGAGGCTGTGAACAAACAAACCACGGAGACTACTCAGCTATCGACTCAACTAGAACAGATTCGACAGTTGTTAGTGGGTTTGAATCTTCAGGGTAATCCTAACCCTAACCCTAACCCTAACGGACAGGGTAATTTCAGACAACAACCAGTTGACGGAAGACTACCCATGGGATTTGCCCGTGGTAACAACCGGCGACAACAACCTGAGAGTGACGATGAATCCGATGAAGAAGAAGAAGTCCCGAATATTCGCAATAACGAACGGCCGCGATACAACCACAACCAGAACTTTGATGACTACAGGTTAAAAGCTGATATTCCCTATTTCAATGGGCATATGCAGGTCGAGGATTTCCTAGATTGGCTTACAGAAGTGGAAAGGTTCTTTGATATCATGGAGGTTCCCGAGGGAAAGATGGTGAGGATGGCTGCTTTTCGTCTGAAAGCCAGCGCGGCTGTTTGGTGGGATCAGTTATAGAAAAGTCGAAACAGACAAGGGAAAAATCCTGTCAGAACTTGGCGGAGAATGAAACAATTGATGATGGATAGATTCCTACCCCAGGACTACGAGCAATATCTTTACCGCCTCTATCTGAACTGTACCCAGGGTGTGAGATCTGTTGCGGATTATACGGATGAGTTTTTGCGACTAGCAGAACGCAACAATCTGGCGGAGTCGGAACATCAAACTGTGGCAAGATATATGAGTGGTCTGAAGCCATCGATCCAAGAAAAAATTGGATTGCAAACTCTCTGGAGCGTTCACGAGGCTCACAATATGGCCTTGAAAGCCGAACTCATGGAAAGAGAGAGACGACCTGGATTTGGGAATAACACCTATCGAAGGAACACACCAGAGGTGTCAACCTCTAGTACTACTGATAAAGGAAAGGGGATTCTACCTAGCCCTGCGATCCCTCCAAAGGTTCAGGGCCAACCTTTCAAACCCACCGAGAGCGGTAGCAGATTCCCAGATAGAAACCAGACTCGGGCTCAGAACCAAAGGTCGAATCCGTATGCTAAACCAACAACGGACATCTGTTATAGATGCAATAAACCGGGTCATCGATCAAATGTGTGTCCAGAAAGACGAACTGCAAACCTTGCGGAAGCTGAGGGGTTTGAGGATGACACTGAAGAAACCCAACTTGAAGATGAATATGAAGGGGTTGAGTTTGCGCAAGAGGAAGGCGGAGAACATGTTAATTTTGTCTTGCAGCGAATTCTCTTTTCACCCAAGCAGGAGGGGCAACGTCATAACATATTCCGCTCACTTTGTTCCATTAGAAACAAAGTTTGCAACCTGATTGTGGATGGCGGCAGCTGTGAAAACTTTGTAGCTAAAAGACTGGTGGATTATTTGCAGTTACCAACAGAGAAGCATGCAGCCCCATATTCCCTAGGGTGGGTCAAGAAAGGCCCTTCAGTGCAAGTAACCGAAGTTTGTCGAGTTCCTCTCTCCATCGGTAAGCACTATAAAGAAGAAATTTTGTGTGATGTCATTGATATGGATGCGTGTCATATTCTCTTGGGTCGACCATGGCAGTTTGACGTTGATGTCACCCATAGAGGTCGAGATAATGTCTACTTGTTTGCTTGGGGTTCTCACAAGATTGCAATGGCACCAATAAGTCAGACAGGGAAGACTGAACGACCAAGGATAGAGAGTTCGAATTTTCTGGCTATTTCTAGCAGTGAACATGAACTTGTGAAAGCTGCAGAGGAGGCCCATGCAATTTATCCGTTAGTAGTTAAAGGTTTGCTGACAGCCGAGACAAAAGGGGCGACGATTCCCACAGAAGTGCACAAAATTTTGGGAGATTTTCAAGAGTTGGTTTCTGATGACCTGCCAGATCAACTTCCTCCTATGAGAGATATACAGCACCACATTGACTTGGTGCCAGGAGCTAGTTTACCCAACCTTCCTCACTACAGAATGAGCCCGAAAGAGAATGAGATATTGAAGGAGAAGATTGAAGAGCTGTTGAAAAAAGGGTTTATTCGTGAGAGTATGAGCCCGTGTGCAGTGCCTGTTTTGTTAGTTCCAAAGAAGGATGGTAGCTGGCGCATGTGTGTTGACAGTAGGGCGATTAACAAGATCACTATCAAATATCGGTTCCCTATACCGCGCCTGGATGACATGCTGGATGTGCTAGATGGATCAAAGTTGTTCTCTAAGATTGATCTCCGCAGTGGCTACCACCAAATTCGGATCAAACCAGGGGATGAGTGGAAGACAGCTTTCAAAAACAAGGATGGATTGTACGAGTGGCTGGTGATGCCATTTGGCTTGTCTAATGCTCCGAGTACTTTTATGCGCCTCATGAACCAGGTTCTACGCCCTTTTATTGGTTCATTTGTTGTAGTTTATTTTGATGATATCCTTATCTACAGCAAGACCAAGGAGGAGCACTTAGCTCACTTGCGGCAGGTTCTAATGGTGCTAAAGGACAACCAGCTCTTTGTTAACTTGAAGAAGTGCTCCTTCCTCACCAGCAAGCTCTTGTTTCTGGGTTTTGTAATTAGTGCGGAAGGAATTCATGTGGATGAGGAGAAGATTCGAGCTATCAGGGAGTGGCCTACTCCAAAAACAGTAGGTGAGGTAAGAAGTTTCCATGGGTTAGCTACATTTTATCGGAGGTTTGTGCGAAATTTTAGTGTTATTACTGCTCCTATTACTGAGTGTTTGAAGCAAGGCCGATTTCATTGGGGAGAAGAACAGGAGAGAAGTTTTGCTTTAATCAAGGAGAAACTTTGTACTACCCCAGTGTTGGCACTTCCCAATTTTGAGAAGATATTCGAGGTCGAATGTGATGCTAGTGGAGTGGGAGTCGGTGCTGTGTTGTCACAAGAAAAGAGGCCAGTAGCATTTTTCAGTGAGAAACTGAGTGAAGCTCGCCAGAAATGGAGTACTTATGACCAGGAGTTCTATGCCGTTGTGAGAGCGTTGAAGCAGTGGGAGCATTACTTGATACAACGGGAGTTTGTACTGTATACTGATCACCAAGCCCTGAAATTTATTAATAGTCAGAAGCAGGTTAATAAAATGCATGTCCGATGGGCCACCTTTCTACAGAAGTTTCCTTTTGTGATTAAACACAAGGCTGGAGCCTTGAACCGAGTGGCAGATGCATTGAGTAGACGAGCCACTTTGCTTATCACTCTTTCTCAAGAAATAGTTGGGTTCCAGTTTCTGAGAGACTTGTATGTTGCAGACGATGATTTCAAAGACCTGTGGGACAAGTGTGTCCAAAACCAACCCGTCATGGATTTCCATGTTAGTGATGGGTATTTGTTTAAGGGCAACAAGTTGTGCATCCCCATCTCTTCTTTAAGGGAGAAATTGATCCGAGACCTACATGGTGGAGGATTAAGTGCGCATTTGGGCCGAGACAAGACTATTGCTAGCTTGGAGGAGCGTTACTTTTGGCCACAACTGAAGAGGGATGTGGGAAATATTGTGAGAAAATGTTACACCTGCCAGGTGGCCAAGGGTCAGTCTCAAAACACTGGACTTTATATGCCTTTGCCTGTTCCTAACGATATTTGGCAGGACCTCTCTATGGATTTTGTGCTGGGCCTTCCACGAACCCAAAGGGGAGTGGATTCTGTTTTTGTTGTTGTTGACAGGTTCTCAAAGATGGCGCACTTTATTCCATGCCGGAAGACATCTGATGCATCCAACATAGCCAAATTGTTCTTTCGGGAGGTTGTCAGATTGCATGGAGTGCCCCAGTCTATTACCTCTGATCGTGACACCAAGTTCCTCAGCCATTTTTGGATCACTTTGTGGAGGATGTTTGGGACAACCTTGAATCGTAGCAGCACAGCCCATCCCCAAACTGATGGACAAACAGAGGTGACGAACAGATCCTTGGGCAATATGATTCGCAGCATTTGTGGAGACAAACCAAAACAGTGGGACTTTGCTTTGCCCCAGGCAGAATTTGCATACAACAGTGCTGCCCATAGTGCAACTGGACAGTCGCCGTTCTCTCTGGTTTACACTGCGACTCCTAAGCATGTGGTTGATCTAGTGAAACTTCCCAAGGGACATGGGGTAAGTGTGGCAGCTGAAAATATGGCGGAAGAGGTTCAAACTATGCAGGCTGAGGTCCGGAAAAAGTTAGAGGCCACAAATGCCAAGTACAAGGCTGCTGCAGACAAACATAGGCGAGTGAAGGTGTTTAAAGAAGGTGATTCAGTGATGATTTTCTTGAGGAAAGATAGATTCCCAGTGGGTACCTACAACAAACTGAAACCACGCAAGTATGGTCCTTACAAAATTCTCCATCGGATTAATGACAATGCTTATGTAGTGGACTTGCCGGAGTCAATGGGAATTTCTAGCACTTTTAATGTGGCGGACTTGCATGCTTTCCATGCCGACACAGAGCCTTTGTATCCTGAAGATAACTCGGGGTCGAGTTCTTCTGAAGTGGAGGAGACTGATGTAGAACAAATGGCAGAACGGTTCATGCAACAACTTGACCGCCAGAAGCCCAAGAAAAGAAACAAGCTTCAGCCCGGCCCGGTGTCAGAAATGGGCCCATGATATACCGATTCGAAGGGAACGACGAGACAAATTCCTTCGTTTAGGGCCTCAAATAAGCAATTTAGTGTTTTAGAATAAATTTCCTAAATTGCACTTTATTTCCATTTTTATTTCCGTTTTGAATTTCGAACGTCTAGGGTTCTGAACGTATTTAAGGAACCTTTTGGCTGTTTGTAAGTTTCAGTTTTTATTATTTTTCAATCAGAAAAACCTTGAGATTTCTCTCATTTCTCTGGTGGATTCCAGATTCTTTCTTAGGGATTAACGCTGGTTTTCCCTAATATTTCTTAACTGCGTGTTACGCTGCGTCATGTACCAAATTTTAATGTCTTTTTATTTTAAGTATTAAAATTTTTATGTCATTTCACTTTAGATATTAAATTTTAGTTTAGGTACAATTTTAAAAAACGTGATTCTACTGAGCACTCGACACTATTCACCGAGGGCTTGGGAGAAATTTTTTTTTTTTTAACCAACACAACTTTTTTACTGATTTGTTTTTTTTTTTTTTTTTTTTTAGTCTCTAGGTTGTAGGACTTCATCACCCAATCTTAAATCAAAAGTATTAAATCCTTATATATTTTGAAATTTTTATGAATTTCATACAGTCACAACTGTGACAATTCGACAGTCACATCTATATAGCAAATTGATCAAAAAAAAAAAAAAAAAACTAATTGAAAACCACTTAGTGCTCAGTAATTTGATCGAGCAATTGGTATCTAAAAATTTACGTTTCATATAAATTTGTAACTTAATCTAAAATGTCTTAGTCTAAGTTAGTACCTAAATAAAAACAAAATTAGTGTTTTACTGTTTTAATGTTTTGCTAAAAAACTATTGGGTATTAGATATTTAATCCTAATTTTCTAATAATTTTTTTTAACTCTTTTAATGTAATTTTATCCTTTAAAAGTGAAAAAACAATTATAAGGGATATAAAACTCTTCTACTTCCCCTATTAAAAATAAATAAAAAGACACTCTTGTACGGTTGTACCTCCCCTTTCCCTTTCCTTACCTTCTCTCTTCCATCATTTTTGCAGCACAGTCACAAAGCTTTTATAAACAAGATGGTTAGTCGGGGATCAATGGTCAGGGCACTTGACTGATTTTTTTTTTTTATATTATTATTATTTTGTTTTTGGACTAGACTGCCTTTTTATATTGGTTTGAAAATTTATAAAAAATGAAAATAGTAGAAAAAAAGAGTAATTTTTTTTTTTTTTATGCTATATCCACTTTAACTTTTCATGGTATCATTAATCCTCCTAATTTGTTTTATGTAAAAACGATTAGCTACTATTTTTTTTTTCTGCTAAATAGGCGCACTTCACAAATATAAAAGGCACATTTATGCAGGGCTGATTGATCGACATACTCTTTTTTCTATGGTTATTTTGATCCCTTACTCGAGAGAGCGGTATATTATAAAGTGTAGATTTGTCATTTTTGATATAGAGTCCAAAACCATGAAGCTGACCCTAAATCCTAAGAGATAAACAAATATCACTTGATTCCAAATAAACTTTTTCCACCGTTTTGCTTAGTATATCGATTGATGTTCATTTTCCAAGAGTCAAGTTTATTGTAACTATCATTCAAAGATAATTAAAATTATTGTAATTGTCAAAACGTTATAATTGTTGCAATTGTCAAAAAACTACAATAATTGTGACGGTTAAAAAAAGGGTCAAAACGTTACAATGGTTGTAACTACCAAAAAGTTCCAATGGATGCAAGTGTCAAATAGTTACAATGGTTGAAATTGTCAGTTAATAACATGTTGTAACGGACTAATAGCAAGTTACAAATTAGGGTGGATGTGATCATAAACTTGTAATCTTGCTTTTATGTTAGTTTATTAATTTTTTACTTGCATATGTTTCAAGAAAAACAAAAGATATTTTTATAAGGTTTACTCGATCTTTAAGTTGTATTGTATCTACCCTTATGTATCACTCTATTTTTTTTTATTTAGTCATTAAAACTAAAACCTTTTTTTAACCAACAAGGAATAATTTTTAGATATAAATAGAATATTTAAATAAATTAAAAAGAAAACCTTAGTTCCCCAAAAAAATCAGAATCATATGGCACTCTCATGGCTGCCATCATCATCATGTAAACTAGCCACCATCGTGTGTCTTACTCTTAAGTATAAAATTTGGTCCCATCCCACCAACTCACTCAACAACAAAACATGTCTCCGCCTCATAGTTTTCATACTAATCAAAGGGTACATTAGGCATTTGACCTAATATTTAGTGAAATAAATAATTGTTATCTCCCAACCACAGTGCAGACAAGTGGGCCCCTCACCAACCCCCACAAACTTCAGTCACCAACTTTCCAAGTTTTTTTCTTAACAAAAATATTTTCCAAGGTTTGATTTTAATTTCTCTATTTGGGAAAAGCACCACAAAATTTGTTGGAAAATGGTGGTAGGTCAAATCGCTCTTGAGGCGCGTGATAGTATTTGGGGCTAGGATTTTACATTGAGATGTGTTCCATTTTCACTACAATATCAATGCAACCCAATTGAGTAGTAGAGTAGGTGGTGTTGGATATCCAACATGACTTGCATTCTTGCAATGCTGTCTACAAATAGTCATTGTATTACTCATTAATATAGTCTTAATTGCATCTTAACGAGTAAGCTGAAATTTTTGCCTAAAGTATTATGTATGCTAGGCCTAGTTAAGTCATTTATCATACCCGTGAAAATATGGTTTTGACCAAATAGTAGTTAGGCCCCGTTTAGAATTACGGTGGATGACACAAAAGCTGTTGTGGATGACAATTCTCAATCACTTACAATAATTTTGATATTTGGTAAAAAAATTAAAAATTATTTTTCCCCATAATTCTCAACTTCCCAAAGTAAAAACAAAAAGTTGCTTTTAAAAACTGCAATGAATTAAAACAACAATTAATTTTTAATTTTACCTATTATATACAGGCACAACACTTTTACATTAACATTTACTAAATACTTTGATATTGTTTTTTTGCACTTACAACACTTTTGAAAACATAGTTTACCAAACACTTAATTGTTTTACTTTATAGCTGTTTTACTTCACAGCAATACCAAACTGACCCTTAATCAATTTTGGATAACAACTAGAGTTCCACAAGCTCATTAGTCTGATCTATGTTGGGAGGTGTTTTCTTTTGTGTGGAGATGGATATCGACTATTTACTTATTAGAAAAAGAAAATCACCGATTTGATATATGTAGGTTGGTTTTTATTTGAATTGAGTTCATATAGTTTTAATTTTTCAATTAAGTTCCTATAGTTTGCATTTTGTTACAATCAAACCTATAAGTAAAATATTGTCATATTTATAAAAGAAATTTTCATGTAGAAATTATTTGCAACATTACCCTTTGTGAGTTTATGGGCAAAACAATCATAAAATTCAATAGTAGTATTCATGCGTTGACAAATGCAAGGGTGTCAAAATTTAAATTTTGGACTGAATTATAATAAAATATAAAATATAGAGACTTGATTGAAAAAATTAAAATTACGGGAACTCAAATGAAATAAGGGTCAAAGTTGACCAAATTAGTTATTTTCCCTATTAAAAATGATGAGATGAAAGAGTGAATGAAAATTTGAATAGAAATGATAAGATTTTGAGCAAGGATTATTGTAGATCACCCCATTTTAATATGAAAAACTTGGTTAGAAATGTTTTTATTCCATATATGAAATAAATTCAAATAAGAGTTTATATAATTTTGTATTTGACTGATAAAGTTGGTCCAACTATCAAGAGAGTTGTAAAATCAGTACAATGGTTGGTACAAAGAGTTTGTACCAAAAATTCAGAAGCATTCATCCTTAATAAATATAAAGAGTTCATTCAAAGCAAGCAAGAGCATTAGGCATAATCATCTACAACGCAGCAGCGGCAGCACACAAACTCTATAGTCTCTACCCACCCCCGAACATGCAGGGGTGGGAACCCACCCAAAGCATTCACCTACCGCGTCGCCAAAACCCCTCACGCGCCTCAAAACAAGCGCGTAAACTCCAAAAATAATTTCAGCAGAAATAAAAAACTTCCAGAAAACAAATAATAAAAAAAAAACACTAAAAAATAATTGGGCACGGAAAAGAGTGGTATAGCAGAATCTCAGATCTAGCCACGCAAGTACATTTGGCTATAAATATAGCGAGAGTCAGCCATTCGAACTCGCTCCGTTCTCTTCTCCTCCGCTTGTAACTGAAACAAAGAGAAGAAGAAGAACCAGTCAAGTCTTCTACCTCCGAAAGGTTCGAAGACCCTCTCCTTCATTTGCTCAATTGCTCTTCTTATTGTGTCTCTGTTGCTCTCTTTCTCATTCAGACCCATTAATGCTTTTCTCTCTATTTCCATTCTTTTGGCCATGCCAACGTGATCTAGACCCTTCCTGCTTCTGACCCTTTTTCACTCTCTTTTGTCCAAGATTTGGGTTTGTTTTGTTTTTCACTGAGATCTATACTGGTTAGTGTGCATGCTGGTGATTCTTTGTTGGTTTTTTTTTTTGAAAATTTCGGATACCCTTTTGCTTTGATTGGAGGGATATGTGGTGGCATTGGGTTTTTGGTGGTTGTGAATTGTGGGTTGTAGATCTGAGTGTATTGCGGTTTTGGTATTCGTAGATCTGCTATTGGGTCTTTGGGTTTTGCACTAGATCTGAGTTAAGTAGCTTATTTTGAGTGTTTAAGTGTCGGTCCAAAACTAAAAAAAGAAAAGAAAAAGAAAGAAAGAGATTTGGTTAGAGTGGTCCAGATATAAAGCATTTCTCCTTCAGACGTTTCTATCCTATACTTGCGTTTTCAGATGAAATTCCCTGCTTTGAGCATTAGATCTATAAGTGGGAGGAGTTTCTCTTTGAACCATTTCTATACTATACGACGATGTCAGATTGAATCCCCTGTTTTAAAAACCAGATCTATGAGTCCCAAGTTTTTCTTTTTAAGGTCGATGATTCTCTGATTGGATTTGATTAAGATGTTTTGAATCAACTGTTGATTGTTTTAAATTTGAAGTCGTTTCTGATCTGATTTAGTTACATAATCATAAATGAAGACATTCTTTTGTAATTACATTGTGATTTCAATTTATATGGGGTTTAAAATTTTAGTTCTTAGTTTTAAATAACTCTTTTGTTGATTTGTTTTGTGGGTTTTGAACTCATTTGGTTGGTGCACTGACACATATTTAAAGTTTAAATCATATCTGTTGTGGTATGTTCAATGGTTGGCATGAGTTAATTTTAAGTTTGAAGTTTATTGTTTCTTATGTTCTGCTTCTTTTTGCTTAGTCATCATAAAATTTGCTTCAGCTTTTATCACTGATGCAGTATGTTTTCTTCTAGTTGTTAATTGAGGAAATTAAATTGTGTTTCATGTTGATCCGATGAAACAGAGCAATGGCGTCTCACATTGTTGGATACCCTCGTATGGGCCCCAAGAGAGAGCTCAAGTTCGCTTTGGAATCATTCTGGGATGGTAAGAGCAGTGCCGAAGATTTGCAGAAGGTGTCCGCTGATCTCAGGAATTCCATCTGGAAGCAGATGGCTGATGCTGAAATCAAGCACATTCCCAGCAACACTTTCTCTTACTACGATCAGGTGCTCGACACCACTGCTTTGCTCGGGGCTGTTCCACCAAGATATGGTTGGAATGGTGGTGAAATTGGATTTGACACGTACTTCTCCATGGCCAGAGGAAATGCCTCAGTTCCTGCTATGGAAATGACCAAGTGGTTCGATACCAACTAGTACGTGAACTCCCCTCTTCTCCTTGTGCACTCTGTTGATTTAAGCTTTCTGAATATGATGAATGGGTCTGGTTGTATACTAACTTTGATTAATGTATTGATCCAGCCATTTCATTGTTCCTGAGTTGGGACCTGATGTGAACTTCTCCTACTCTTCTCACAAGGCTGTTGATGAATACAAGGAGGCTAAGGCGGTATGTATTTGTTTATTCATATATTGGTTGATAGCTTGATGCTATATGGGCTAGGTTTAAATGTAATACAGTTTTTACATACCCAAGATGGTTTTATTTGATTTTTAAATGTATTTGTTTGCTTAACTTTGTGTAAAAGTTTATTAATTCTTCATTTCAATCTCCCTTATGCAGCTTGGACTGGATACTATTCCAGTTCTTGTTGGGCCAGTGTCGTACTTGTTGCTGTCCAAACCTGCAAAGGGTGTTGAGAAGACCTTTGATCTTCTCTCTCTTCTTGGGAAAATCCTTCCTATCTACAAGTAAGATTGTTGGCCTCTTTATACGTATATATATATATATATATAGATTAATCAGATCTATTGGCTCTGCTTTTGGTAGTGCGGCTTGTCCATTTTATTGTTCTAACTATGAATATATCTCTTCAGGGAAGTTGTATCTGAGCTTAAGGCAGCTGGTGCTTCCTGGATCCAGTTTGATGAACCCACACTTGTCAAGGATCTTGATTCTCACAAGTTGCGTGCATTCACTGATGCCTACTCTCAACTAGAATCAACACTGTCTGGCTTGAATGTTCTTATTGAGACCTACTTTGCTGATGTTCCTGCTGAGGCATACAAGACCCTCACTTCATTGAAGGGTGTCACCGCATATGGTTTTGATTTAGTACGTGGTAGCAAGACCCTTGATTTGATTAAGAGTGACTTCCCTAAGGGAAAATACCTCTTTGCTGGCTTGGTTGATGGAAGGAACATTTGGGCCAATGATCTTGCTGCTTCCCTTAGTACATTGGAGACTCTTGAAGGCGTTGTCGGAAAAGGTATCCAGTTTTTCTGCAAATTTTGGTGAATGATAAAATGTAATTCCATTTCTTGAAGTTGGCATTTCATTGATTATTTAATTGTCCTGTGCAGATAAACTTGTTGTCTCCACCTCCTGCTCTCTTCTTCACACTGCTGTTGATCTTGTTAATGAGACTAAGCTGGACCAGGAAATCAAATCATGGCTAGCTTTTGCTGCCCAGAAAATTGTTGAAGTGAATGCTTTGGCCAAGGCATTTGCTGGTCACAAGGATGAGGTATAGCCTTTTCCTCCCCATGTTACAAGTGAATCAGATATGTTTTTAAGCACAAACTGTTGCATGGTTTTTGTACCTTATTGATCTTGGTGTTACATCTGTGTAAAAGTCATAAAGCTAGAAGAGTTCACAGGGTAGTATTCTTTTATCATTTAGATGTGGGAGTCTTAAGTTTGAAATCAAAATTTCTCGGAAATCTCTTTTTCCAATGGCTCCAATGGCCAAAAACTGAAGGAAATCTCTTTATATTCTGTTTTCACAACCTTCAAGGCAACTTGGCCTATGTTAGATTTGTAGTAAATTGTATCGTTTTGGCTTTTAAGCATGTTCACTTCAGCATTGGTTTCTCAAGGTTCTTTCTAGGTTTTTTTTCAGGTGGGATTGATACTGATACCGAAGAATAACTCACCATTTGTTTTTCTGTCATCAGGCATTTTTCTCTGCGAATGCCGCAGCTCTGGCTTCAAGGAAATCCTCCCCAAGGGTGACCAACGAGGCTGTTCAGAAGGCTGTGAGTTCCTTATTTTTCCATTCTTGTGCCTTTTGAATAGATATGCTGCTAGAACCCTTTTGTACTTGGGGTTTACCTTTTTTTATTTTGCTTCTCAGGCTGCTGCTTTGAAGGGCTCTGACCACCGCCGTGCTACTAATGTAAGTGCCAGACTTGATGCTCAACAGAAGAAGCTTAACCTTCCGATTCTCCCTACCACCACTATTGGATCATTCCCTCAGACCATTGAACTCAGAAGAGTTCGTCGTGAATACAAGGCCAAAAAGTGAGTGACGCTAAAAAGCTCCTTTTGTTTTTCTCAACGTCTTATACTGTTATGACAAGTTCTTTAGTAACTGTGCCGATGCGTGCTGTTCTTAGGATTTCTGAGGAGGAGTATGTCAAGGCCATTAAGGAGGAAATTAACAAAGTTGTCAAGCTTCAGGAGGAGCTTGACATTGATGTCCTTGTTCATGGAGAACCTGAGGTGAGCTTTCCTTTATGAAAGTCTGTTCAAGAAAAGCAAAGAGAGATATTTTTACTATTTTATGAATTAAAGAACACTAGAAAAATTGTACTTGTTTAAATTGTTTATTTGTGGATTCCTGCGCTTTGTGTGCCCCAAATTTATTCTTGTAATTTTTCTCATGGCAGAGGAATGATATGGTTGAGTACTTTGGAGAGCAATTGTCAGGCTTTGCCTTTACAGTCAATGGGTGGGTGCAATCTTATGGATCTCGATGTGTGAAGCCACCAATCATCTACGGTGATGTGAGCCGCCCCAAGCCAATGACTGTGTTCTGGTCATCTGCTGCTCAGAGTATGACTGCCCGCCCAATGAAGGGAATGCTTACAGGCCCTGTCACCATCCTTAACTGGTCTTTTGTTCGTAATGACCAACCCAGGTATTAATCAAGATCTAAGACCCAAAATAGAAAAGGAGTCGAAATGACTTCTTTAGGTTGTGATCTCTTTTAGACTCTATTTCTGACAGTCATACATACCTTGCCCAGATTCGAGACTACCTACCAGATTGCTTTGGCCATCAAGGATGAAGTGGAGGATCTTGAGAAGGCTGGTATCAATGTTATTCAAATTGACGAGGCTGCTTTGAGAGAGGGGTTGCCTCTTAGGAAGTCTGAGCAAGCTTTCTACTTGGATTGGGCTGTGCACTCCTTCAGGATCACCAACTGTGGTGTCCAGGACACTACCCAGGTCTTTTTTCACTTCACTCTGGAATTCTACATATTTGTTTTCAAGTATTTGATTTATCCAATTTTCTGAAACTGATTCTTTCTTTTAACAATGTACAGATCCACACTCACATGTGCTACTCCAACTTCAACGACATCATCCACTCAATCATTGACATGGATGCTGATGTGATCACCATTGAGAATTCTCGTTCTGATGAGAAGCTCCTGTCGGTGTTCCGCGAGGGAGTGAAGTATGGTGCTGGAATTGGCCCTGGTGTTTATGACATCCACTCTCCAAGAATACCATCAACTGAAGAGATTGCTGACAGGATCAACAAGATGCTTGCGGTGCTTGAGACAAACATTTTGTGGGTGAACCCCGACTGTGGGCTGAAGACCCGCAAGTATACTGAGGTGAAGCCAGCCCTCAAAGCCATGGTTGCTGCTGCCAAGCAACTCCGCACCCAGCTTGCCAGTGCTAAGTGAATAGTTTGAGAACGGGAGCTCGAATCTGGAGATTCTATTGCATCTTGGATTTTACAACGGATAAACAAAATCATGTTTTAATGGTTTAATAACTGTGTGATGAAATGTTTAGTAGGCTTGATGTGCTCTTGTGGGCATTTTATCTTTTTATTTTATATTTTTTGTACTTTTCCTCATATTTTGTTTTTTTGAGGCCCTGCCTCCTATCATTTTCAAAGGCATCAAACTGCTTGGTGTATTTCAGTGAATGATAAATGAAGAAATGTCATTACTAATTTTGCGTTCCAAACCTATTCCCCTATTTTGGTATCAACCCCTTGATGTGCCTGCAACATCAGAGTAACCATTGCGAAAATTACATGTTTATTTTGATTGAATTTTTCCAACCAAAGGCTCTGCATTTTCTTTCTCAAAGATGGATTCATTGATGCCTCTCAATTGGCACACAAAATATACAACATGCGCCGCATGGCCTAAAGATCAGGACTTGGGAGAGTTCAGAAGGCACAGGCCGCACAGCCCAGCATAAAACATAAAGGGAGCTTCTTGTGTTTCCAATAACTAAAGCTTTTCATTGATAGAAATAAGTAAAACATGAGACACTAGCAACGAATTAAATTTTGGATTTTGAAAAAATTTTTAGGTTAAAAAATATGGAAATTTTGACAGAATTTTAATTTCGTTGCAAATTTAGACGAAAACAATTAAAACTTTTAACAAAATTGCGACAATTTCAATTTGGTAATATTTTAAAACCTCAAAAGAGTAGAAGAGCAAATTTTCGAAATTTAATTCCATAGACACTAGCAAATTGCCTTAGTTCATAATCACACATTAACTTTTGTCTCAAGTGCCGACTGTTGTCAAAACGGCAACGGTTACACATGTGACAATAGATAACTTTAATTTTTGTCGGTGGTTCTCATGCTTTTGGGTTGTACTGCAGGTCCGAACTTTCACTATTGTAATAAATCTCTATTTGAGAGTGCCAAAAATACTTTACCCTTTTTTCTAGCGTTCAAAACAAACGATACAGGGGCTTTGTACTTTTCTAGAAAAGTATCTTCAATAATATTTGGTTTTACTTTTGATATATCATCTTTCTTAAAGATATACACAAGGTGTTGTTTGTCTCAAAATCTCTCCGGCCATGTGTTGTCTAGGCCGTAGATCAAAGAAACCACGTCCTTATATTTCGTGTTTGGGCATGCCAATACACGGCAGAGAGGCCGAATACAAAGATGATGATGCGCGATTCTAACTTTCGGTTAGGCGACCGTGGACTGAGGAAGGAACACCCTTCGGTCGCAAAAGTTCAATGTCTTGATAGCAATGACTTAGGGTAAATGCATGGTATGTAAATGTGAAAGTGCGAGTGACTAGCGTGAAATCAGGATCAAGTCAATAGCAAGAAATAGTAAAAACAAAATTAAAACAAAGATGCTCTTCGGTGTTGATAGTAGTAATACGAGTATAAACTGTAAAACGCATAATATAAACTACTTTAAACTAAGAAAGCGGTAATAAAGCAATATATTAACTACTTATGCAAGAATTAAAATAGCAAGAAACTGAATCGAAACTAAAAATATGCGAATCAAAGTGACATACTCATATTAAAACTAGTAAAAACCAAAGAACATGAGAGGTTTGATCCTACGTTCTTGAGAAAAACCATGAGATTTTCTCAAGAACAAGCCTAAAACAAAAACATAAAAACTATCTATGAATTGAAAATAATAGGGATTTGCTTGTGATTTATGGGAATTCTTCTTGGGGAGATGCCTTTGTAGAAGCAGAAGACTCCTATTTATAGTGATAAAACCCTAATGGGTGCCTTGGAAACCAAGAGTCCTGATCTCTTGAAAGGTTGTAACAGGTAAGAATCATTAAGAGTTATGACTCTTGATCTTCCCAATTTCGGTTGTTTGGCCCTCTTGAATCCGGATCTTTGTTCGATTAGGCTTCAAACTATGGATTTCTTGATCACAGCCTATTTTTAACCTCCTTTGCCCAAATTCCTTCACTCTGGCCAATTTGTGTATGGTGCAAATTTTAGGCCCAAATAGGTGTTAAATTTTGGTCCTGAAGAAACTATCAAAGGTCTCAAAACATGGAGATTTTGAAAAATATCGATTTTGTTAAAAATTACATAGACACGATAATAATTGTAAGAAAAGTAAGAAAATTTTGAATATTTTTTTATCCAAACTGCTTTGACAAAAAAAAAAAAAAGGTTCGTTGAATTGAAGTTCCAAATTTCAATGTTTTTTTCATTTTAACTACAAAAATGTTTATGTCATTTCACTTTAGATATTAAATTTCAATTTAAGTACTAACTTGAAAAAAAAAAATGATTCTACCGAGCCCTCGATACTGTTCATGAAGCGCTCGGGAGAAATGTTTTATTTTTTTTACAAACTTAACTGTGACTATCCAACAGTCACAACTTTTTTACTGATTTGTTGTTTTTCAGTGTTTGCGAGCCTTGAATTTAATGTTTAGTTTCTAAATTGTAGGAATTTAATTATCCTTCAAACCTAAATAAAAAATATTAAACCCTTCTAAAGATTATTTTTTATGAATTTTATACAGTGATAGCTGTGACTGTTCGACAATCACAGCTATATTGCAAACCGAAAAAAAAAAACCAATTGAAAACCATCAAGGGCTCGGCACTCCTCGGTGTCAAAAAAGTTCACGTTTCGTACAAATTTGAAAATTCATCTTTCGTACAGATTTGTGACCTAATTCAAAATGTCTTGCTCTAGGTTAGTACCTAAACTAAAAAAAATTAGTGTATTGCTGTTTTTCTGAAAAACTATTGATATTTGATATTTAATCTTAATTTTCTAAAAAAAAAATTGAAGAAATTTAAATACAATGAATTTTGTGTGATATGAGATAAATATAAAGGAGACTTAGAGTCCAGTCCATTTTATGAGTCTTTCTTAGACTAAGACCGGTAGTGATTTAGGGTTTTTAATTAAGTCCTCTTATTTTTCTTCTTCAGCCCAAAATCTTGGAATTAAAACCTAACATACAGCTTCTACAAAGCCCATTCTACACCCTAGAAGGGGAAATACCCTTCAAATCGGGGAAAGATTTTATTATGAATTAAAAGAATTTTCTTATAAATTATTATGAATTAAAAAGATTTTCTTATAAATTTTAAAACACTCCCGGTCTCCATCTAAAAACTATTTTTCTAAAGGACATAAACCTAATTATCTCTAAATATAATGCATGCTGACATACACGGTTAGTTAGAAAATGTTCACTAGTTATTAAAATATGATTCAACATGTTTCAATTTTACTAAAACTTTTTGCACTTAATATTGCATGATGAATTACATGAGTAACTTAGTATCACATAGTGCTTCAATAAGGTTCAAAATGTTCATAGTCTCTATGAGTAAAGTAGGTGTATTGCAAAAAATAATCATAAAATAATAAATCCCAAAATAATCATCAAAAGAAAGAAAGTGCATGTATGTGTAAAGACTATTTTGATTGAAATGCATTTTATTCTATTTGATATGTTTTACAATAAAAGTAATAAAATTAATTTAAGAGTAAAATGCATCATTGGTCCATATACTTTTAATATTTTCCCATGTTGGCCCATGATCTAATTTTTGTCTCACTCCAGTCCAATTTGTAATTGACGGGTCCCAATATAGTCAATTCTGTCACTTTTGGGCTAACAATCGTCTATTTCCGTCACGTGCTGCACATGTGGGCTTTTTAATAGGGCAAAAAAGTCTATTCCACACGTGGGCTGAGTGGGGGTGGCTGGTGGTACTGTTCATCATGTTCCCCACTCAGCCCTCTGTTTTCTAGAATTTCAGTTTTTCTTCTCAAATTCGACCCGACGTTTAAACTATCAAATCTCCACCTAATTTATCAATCTTATACTTGTTTTGAAGTTATGCATCTTCTCTTTACAATCATATAAAGATCATTCAAAACGAAACTATAAAACTCTAGATAATTGGCCCCAAAGTAGGGTATTCGAAAACTACCATTTTTCCCAAAAAATTTCGAGATTTTCCAAACTCCACCCAACTTCAATTTTCTTCAATTCTAACACTCCAAATCAGTTCCTATGACTAAGAAATGATGAATTATAACTTGTACTTCAACTTAAATCGAAAAAACACAACCAAATGGATTGAAACTTAGAAACCCCAAAACTAAAAATTACTCTTTACACCCTACCTGAAATCTCTATCAATTCTCACTTAATTCCTAGGTTGTTTTGGTCACAAGAACCTCTCTAATCACTAAGTGAAATTCACCAAAATCATAAATGACCATTAAGTTAATTTCCAAAGAAAAACAGAGGGTGCATGAAAACTAAGTTTACCATATTCTTCCTTTTTCCGTCCTTCTTTCTCTCTATTTTTTCTTCCCCTCTCTGTGTCTCTTTTACTCTTCTCGATCTCAGAGGAATGGAGGGAGGAAAATTGTTTTAGGTGAGATTAGGTTATTCTCGTAGGAAAAGACTTTTTTGCCCTAAAAAGCCCACATATGTGGCACGTGACGAAAATAGATAGATGTTAGCCCAGAAGTAACGGAATGGACTATATTGGGACACACCAATTACAAACTGGACTGGAGTGAGACAAAAATTAGATGGTTGACCAACATGGGAAAAAGTTAAAAGTATGTAGACCAATGGTGCATTTACTATTAATTTAATATATTATTTGTGAGATACATGTGATTGTACTAACATTGTAGTTGCTAGTCTATTGATATTTTTATGTAATCAATGTAGTAAATCTTGTAAATATAAACAAAGATTAAATTTTTTTCTTTTTATTTTATTTATTTATTTGGGGCAAGGGGAGATTCGAACTTGAGATTTCTGTCAACATTGGAGAGAGAAATACCACTTGACTAACAGCTAGTTAGTGATTAATTTGTTTATTTTAAGATACAAAGGTTTGAGAGAGTTTTTACGATGACATTTACTTTATAAAATGATTTAAGAAACATGTGTCGAGAAAACATTGGTGATAAAACAACCCTTACTGAGTTTGCTTTTGCTATAAGTATAATGCCATCGAAATATCAAATTTGGTTGTAGCTTAGATGTTTTGATGTCAGGAAATATGTTTGCCGTTCGAATCCCAAGTGTGGGAGATTTATTGATTTGTTCCTTAAGTGAGGGTGTTCGATTGACCAATGAATATGCAAGTATAATATAAATGAATTAATCAAGCACAATGCATAAACATATATGAATATTAGTATAAACTAAATAGATTGATAAAGGCTACTACTCGAGAGATACTCTCATTGTGATTGGATTTTTGGTGGCAAAACCTAATCTTGGAACTCAAGGGCTTTCAATTACTATAATGATGTATATATAGGTTCAAGAGCAAGCTGGAAGACCTAAGAATTACGTGTTCAAGTGTGTGAGATTACAGATCTTGAGCACGACACATTAGCAAAAAAAAGGACTATTGGGAAAAGACAAAAACTTAGAAATCGATAGTCGTTGTATAAACTGCTCATCTCAGCTTACTTCGATCTATAGAGCAAGATGAACTTTATCAACTGAACATATGTACTTAATAAAGACTGAGGCAAATACAAAGTGTCAATCAATAGAGGACTAGTTCTATTGATTGAGCATACGCACATATTAGGGTTTAACCTGAATAAAATAGTGGCATGCAATATGGAATGAGATGTAAGATATGCAAGACTTACACCTGATCTTCTTGTGAGTAATTTCATATTCTTCTTTCTTTACAACAACACTTTACTCGCTCATGCCTATAATCCCAAACCCAAGACCTAGTCTAATTCCATACACATAATCTCAAACCCAAGACTGGTACCTAGTCTAATTCCATACACATAAAGAGCATTTTGGAATTGGGAGATGCCAATCACAAATTGTTGACACTTACATTCTTCCCCTATGGCATTCCATAAAAAAAAAATAAATAAATAAAGAAAAAAAAACCTCATATAAATGAAGTACAAGGAAATGAAAGCCTAGAATAGACTAAAAAAAAAAAAAAACTCATCTCATCCGACAATTCTTGAAAAAACTCAAAATTCACAACACAAGCTCAGAGCAACATAGTTAGCATATAAAATAGTATAAACTGCATAATTGATATCATGGCATTTTAGAGCAACATACCTAAATATGGATATCAAAGCTAATAATCAATGTGAGCATGTAAAAGCATTAAATCATGCACGCAAAGAATTCAACTATCATTATTGTTGTTGATTTTTGTGGTGAATATTTTCTAATTATTTTATTAATTGGCCATACGTATATATCCAGTAAATATTTCAACTTACTATTTTCAAACGTAGCCAGGGTCTCTCAATTAAAGGAAAACTATGAATGTATGTGATGCTTATCCGCTACCTGCTTTCTTGTAGGCCGGTCTCCCTTTGGTTGACGATCTAGATCGATCTGTCTAGGCGCGACATTCTCACATCTTGTCTGGCCTCTACAAGGTTTCTAGGTCCTTTATCATATCCTTTTGCTGCTATTATTGGGTCCTCACTTTCGCTTCTTTTGTTGTTTATTACTTCGTGTTAAATTGTAATATATTTCAAACATCTTTAGTACTCTTGGTTGGTTACTTTGTAAAATATTCTTAAACATGATCTTTGAAGACATCTTGTTTGTTAGGGTCGTTTGTAAAGCTCGTCACTCTAATGGGTTGCTTTTATTATTAAATATTTCAACGTGCATTTATATCAGATCCTATGTGCAGTTTAATTCTGATCTAACTCGTATTCTATCAAACAAACGGACTTAACTCGTTTTAGAGAATCTCTGAAATATAATGCTCGAGGTACGTGTATTATATTTTTGAGAATCCTTAGAACAGGTGCCACTATGACGATTCTAGATTGGGACGTCACAGTACCTATACATAAACTTGGCGCAGGTTAGCGTTATCTATGGCCATGCACTTGATCTTGATATTCATGAGAGATTTTAGTAAATAACCCAATTCTCATAGTTGTAGCCTCACAACTTCTCTTACTTAGGTGAGTTCTCCAAGAGTACATGTGACCTATACCTTGTGGGAGATTGTCCTTCACGAAACTTATTAAGGCATATATAAGTCCCATCCTAACATCACATAATATAGCACTTTATGCCATAGGGATGAGGAGGAGAATATCTTCTCTTTCAACAACACTCCTCCACCCACCCTTCCTCACCAGCAGCGTTGTCATCGGCGGCCCACCACCGCCGGCATCAGCTATATCTCCCTCTCACTCTTTCAGCTATCTTATAATTCAAGGATGAATACCACTACCATTAAATCCTTAAATTGAAAACTTTAGAAACTTAAAATATGCAAACAACAATTAACACAATAATAGATTGGAACAAATAATCTAATTAAAAAATTAATCAATTCAAAATTAAAGAATCAAGTGTAATACACATATAACTCATGTTTACTCCGGTCAATGTTTCCCAAACCCCAATGTATCTGCTGAAATTTGGCTGTACATGACATTACAAAAGTTGAAAAGTTTGGGGAGTATTTTGGCTGTTTTATCTTTTACAAAATTGTTCCATTTTAGTTACCAAACACAGTGTATTCATTTATATTCATATTAAGTTGGAATGTCTTGTGCCTCGTCACTGATGAGATTGAAATGAACATGTTAGGTTAGTTCGATATTTAAGTTATTGTTAATTAGAGATTAATTGTGCCACTAAAGGAAGAACGTACGTACCTTGAGGATTAATCACTGTGAAAATTAATGGAATAGCTTGAGACTAGATTGACAGTTTGACACTTTAGTGATGATTGAATCCGTAATTCTTCTTGTATTAATTATCTCTAAATATATAGTGGATATCATTTGTGTTGAGATTAATTAAGGCATTTGTCTGATAATTAGAAGTTTTAATGAGCTGGTAGGTGTGTTAAGTTTGTTAGCTTTTAATAAATGAGTTGACAGATGTCAATGTCTAATAGGCTATTAAATGTGTGGATGTAGTGAGGTCATAGCCTCACACCTTTTTGGTTGAAACAGCTACAAAGCTTTGTTATTACGCATAACTGATATACAATGATGAATATACAGTGAGAGGCACTACTGGTGTCCCACGAAAATTCTGCTTTCTCTTCATTCCATTTTTCTTCCATTTTTTTAATTCCCTTACAATTACAGAGCTAGAATTCAACATGGTATCAGAGCTATAGGCTCGAATCTTGAACTGGGCGTTGCTTATTGTGTGAGGTGTGAGAGAAATCCAACGAGAAAGCTCTCAATCCAGCCATGGCAGGATCTGGAAGTGGTGAGCTACGGGCTCCCATCTTCGATGGCACGGAATTTGAGTTCTGGAAGGTGCGGATGGTCACCATCTTCAAGTCCTATGGAATTTGGAAGCTGGTTGACAAAGGGATCTCAATTCCATAATCAAAGAAAAAGAAGGAGAAATTGAAGACATATGGTGAATCTGCTGGTACTGATGTTGATGAAGAAATAGATGCTTACCTCGAAGAACAGATGATGAAAGATGCCAAAGCTCTTGGTATTATCCAAGGAGCTGTTTCGAAAGTCATTTTCTCTAGAATTGTAAACCAGGACACAGCCAAAGGTGCCTGGGATCTGCTTCAAGAGGAATACCATGGAGACGAGCAGGCAAGGTCAGTGAAGCTACAAAGCTTGCGTCGTGAATTTGAGTACATGAGAATGAGAGAGAATGAGTCTCTAGCTGAATACTTTTCTAGATTTTTTGATTTAACTAATCAGATGGAGAAGTATGGTGAAATTTTGGGTCATCAGAGAATGGTACAGAAAGTGCTAATTAGCTTAACTAAGGTCTATGATCCTATTTGTGTGGTTCTTGAGAGGACTTCTGATTTAAATACTGTGTCTGTACATGAGATTGTTGGTTCACTGAAGAGCTATGAGCTGAGGGTGAATAGACATGAAGAAGAGGTTGAGCACTCTGAGAAGGCTTTTGCAAGCATGAGTGTTACACCAAAGACTCAAAATAATCAAAACAGGAACTGTGGTTATGATGGAGGAAAACGAAATCAGAAGAAATGGAAAAATAAATCCAAGAAGTGGGAAAACAAGCCTCAGACAAATATGAAACAGGGAAATGGAAATGATGTTGGAAAACCAAAGTGTAAAGTGTGTGATAAAACTCACTATGGTGAATGCTGGTTCAAAGGGAAAGTTAAATGCCATAACTGTGATAAGTTTGGGCATATGATGAAGGATTGTCATCAACCTAACAGGAAAGGACAGGTTGTGAACTATGCCAATCAAGTTCAAGAAATTGCCACCATGTTTTATGCCTGTCACAAGGCATCAGTTGAAAAGAATCAAGATGTATGGTATCTGGACAGTGGCTGCAGTAACCACATGACCAGTTATGAATCCCTTCTTATCAATATTGATCGAAGTGTGAAGTGCAGGGTGAAAATGGGAACTGGTGACCTTGTGGAATCAACAGGGAAGGGAACTTTACCTGTTAAGACAAGAGGAGGAATTAGGTACATCTCAGAAGTTATGATAGTACCTAGGTTGGATGAAAATTTACTCAGTGTAGGCCAAATGATTGAGCATGGATATTGGCTGGTGTTTGGAAACTTTATGGCCTGCATATATGGAGATAGGAGCATGCAGGAACATATTGTTACAGTACAAATGAGAGGAAATAGGTGTTTTCCATTTTCATTTGAAAGTGTAAATCCTGTGATGGCCAACAGAGTCACAGTTGTTGGATCCTCCTGGAAATGGCACAAAAGGTTTGGGCATCTAAATTTTGAAAGCCTGCAGATGTTACAGGACATAGAGATGGTGCTTGGGCTGCCAAAACTTACTGGAGGTGAACATGTGTGTGAAGGGTGTGCTACTGGAAAAGCTCACAGGGAAGCATTTGACAAAGGCAAAGTCAGCAGAGCTACAGATCCTTTGGAATTGGTTCACACAGATGTTTGTGGACCAATGAATGAAACTCTTGGAGGTAACAGATATTTGCTTACCTTCATTGATGATAAAACCAGGATGTGTTGGGTGTATTTTCTGAAGTACAAGTCAGATGTGTTCACTGTGTTTAAGAAATTTAAAGCCATGGTGGAATTGCAATGTGGTTTCAAATTGAAGAGGCTTAGGAGTGACAGAGGGGGTGAACACACTTCACTTGAGTTTGAAAAATTCTGTGAAGATGTTGGAATTGAGAAGCAACTCACTGTTGCATACTCACCACAGCAAAATGGTACTGCAGAAAGGAAGAATAGGACTATTGTGGAAATGGCAAGAACAATGCTACATGAAAAGAAGATGCCACTGCAGTTTTGGGGTGAGGCAGTTAATACTGCAGTACATTTATTGAACATGTGTCCTACTCGTGCTTTGAAGAACAAGACTCCATTTGAGGAATTCAGTGGGAGAAAACCAGGTGTAAAGCATTTGAGGATTTTTGGGTCTGTGTGTTATACACATATCTCATCTCAACAAAGACACAAGCTGGATGAAACAGGCCAGAAAGGAGTATTTGTGGGTTATGGAACAAGAGAGAAGGGGTACATGGTTTTTGATTTGAAAAGCAACAAAGTCATTGTTTCAAGAAGTGTTATATTTGAAGAATCTGGTATGTGGAATTGGGAAACCAAGGAAACAGTTCATATATCTGTACCTTGGGATAATGAAGATGAAGTTAATGATATTGGAAATGAATTTGTGCCTGCTTCTCCTGTTCAGACTGCACAAAATTCCTGTGATACATCCAGCACACCTGGATCTTGTTCAAGTTCACATAATATGAGGATTGAGGATGAGGAATATGATCAAGATGTTGATCCTTCAACTCTTAAAACTGGCGGTGAGATCGTGTTGGCAGATACTTTCGACTACACTCCAAAGAAGTGGAAGAGTTTGAATGAAGTGTTTGCACATTGTAAACTTAGTGTTGTAGAGCCAGGAAATTATTCTGAGGCTGCTAAGGATCAAGTATGGCAGAAGGCCATGAATGATGAGATTATGATGATTGAAAAGAACCAAACATGGGAATTGGTTGATAGGCCAAGTAATAAACCTATTGTTGGTGTGAAATGGATCTATAAGACTAAACTCAACCTTAATGGCACTATTCAGAAGCACAAAGCAAGGTTGGTAGCTAAAGGCTACACTCAAAAGCCAGAAGTGGATTTTAGTGAGACATTTGCTCATGTGGCCAAATTGGATACAATAAGGACACTGATTGCATTGGCAGCTAAAAGAGGTTGGAAGATGTATCAACTTGATGTTAAGTCAGCATTTCTAAATGGAGTTCTTGAAGAAGAAGTGTATGTTGACCAGCCTGATGGATTTATAGTTGAAAACCAAGAGCACAAAGTGTATAAACTGAAAAAGGCACTCTATGGCCTGAAGCAAGCCCCAAGAGCTTGGTATGAGAATATTGATGCATATCTGTTGCAGTGTGGTTTTAAGAAGAGTCCTAGTGAAGCCACTCTATATGTGAAGAACAAGGAAGGCCAAAGGACACTCATTGTGTCTATCTATGTAGATGACATAGTATACACAGGAAGTTGTGATAGAATGATTGAAGAGTTCAAATGTGAGATGATGAAGAAGTATGAGATGACAGACCTTGGTTTATTGCATCATTTCCTTGGAATGGGGGTAATCCAGCAAGAAGGGAGTATTTTCATACATCAAAGGAAATATGCTCTAAGTCTACTTGAGAAATTTGGACTGAAGGATTGTAAACCTGTGTCTACACCACTTGCAACAACTGACAAGCTGAGGAAAGATGATGGAAGTAGAGCTGCAGATGAGGAACAATTCAAAAAAATTGTTGGCAGTCTCCTATACTTAACTGCAACAAGGCTAGATATAATGTTTGCTGCAAGCCTTCTTGCAAGGTTTATGCATTGTCCATCTGTCAAACACCTTGGAACAGCCAAGAGGGTGCTGAGATATATCCAGGGAACCATTGATTATGGAATTCAATACAAGAAAGGAGACTCAGCTATTCTAATTGGTTACTGTGATAGTGACTGGAGTGGAAATGAAGATGATATGAAATCTACTTCAGGGTATGCTTTTTCTTTTGGAAGTGGAGCATTCTCTTGGGCTTCTGTAAAACAATAGAGTGTAGCACTTTCCACAGCTGAGGCAGAATACATGAGTGCATCTGAAGCCACAACTCAAGCAATCTGGCTTAGATTTGTGTTACAAGACTTTGGAGAGGAGCAGGTGGAACCAGCCACTTTAATGTGTGACAACACATCAGCCATTTCTATGTCCAAGAACCCTGTTTTTCATCAAAGATCCAAGAACATAAAGAGGAAGTTCCATTTTATTCGAAATGCTATACAAGATGGTGTGCTTGACTTGTTGTACTGTAAGAGTGAGGATCCGATTGCAGATATCTTCACCAAGGCCTTAGCAAAGGACAGGTTCAACTATTTGAGAAACATGCTTGGAGTTCAATCAGCCAAAGCCTTAGAAGGGAGTGTTGAGATTAATTAAGGCATTTGTCTGATAATTAGAAGTGTTAATAAGCTGGTAGGTGTGTTAAGTTTGTTAGCTTTTAATAAATGAGTTGACAGATGTCAATGTCTAATAGGCTATTAAATGTGTGTAGTGAGGTCATAGCTCACACCTTTTTGGTTGAAACAGCTACAAAGCTTTGTTATTACGCATAACTGATATACAATGATGAATATACAGTGAGAGGCACTATTGGTGTCCCACGAAAATTCTGCTTTCTCTTCATTTCATTTTTCTTCCATTTTTTTAATTCCCTTACAATTACAGAGCTAGAATTCAACAATTTGGACTACTGTCCCGCTATTTTTGTTTAGTTGGGTGAGAATGAGCACAATGCCACAATATATATATCAATTAGCATGTATCTCTTAATATGAAATTTGGTTAAGTTAAATTAGGCCATGCTAGGTATAACAGGTCTAGGTTAATTTGGGTCAGATTTGTTATGCAGACCTTAATTAGATCCCCTGCAGGTTGCAAAAAATATATATAATATATTCTTTGGCATGTTGCCCAATCAACCAAGCCGGCAAGATTTATACTTCCAAAGAAGTAAATTTGTAGTTCTCTTAAAATTTGCCAATAAACTGACAAAAAAAAAAAAAAAAAAAGAGAAAGCTTGCCACTAATGAACTTTGGTATACTATGATCTTATGAATCGGACTGTAACTGTGAACCATAGTTTCTCCATATGTTGTTATCAGTGTTTTTAGACGCAAAAGCGTCACACGAGGCGTTTGCAGTCTCGCAAGGCGAGGCGTAAGCCTTGACGCGTATAGCGTAAGCCTTTCGGGCATAAAAAAATATAATAATAAAAAAATTATAAAAACAATTATATAACTAAAAATAGCATTAATTGTCATTCATAAATAAAAATCATCCATATTACATATCAAATTCAATAATATTGTTCAAATTAAATAGAAATCCAAACAAGCATATTGATCTAACAAGATCATTCACAAAAACCAGCAAAAATTCCAGCATATTAATCTGCGAATACACACAATATTCACAGAATCACAAATATAATACCAGCAAAAATTCCCAATATTCATTATTCACAACAATTCACAATACTCAGTTTTCACTATTCATAATACTCTGCCCAAAACACATCACAATTCACTGCACTTCACAATTCTGTGAATTTCACAATATTCAGTTATTCACATAATCACATAATCACAAATTCAATTCAATATTACAGATCACAGATGAGAAGAAATCAAGAAAGTTAAAACAAACATACATGATAGCTGTGCCACAGAGATGAATGTCGCCGGACTGTGTAAGAGGCGGAGACCTCTTGCTGAGCACAGAGACTCTGTTAGAGAGATTGAAACTTGATTGGCCGGCTAGCTGGAGACCCCTTGCCTCTGTCGCCGGACTGTGTAAGAGGCGGAGATCGCTTGCCTCTGTCGCCGACTCGCCGGACTGTGTAAGAGGCGGAGACCCCTTGCTGGCTAGCTGCGCAGAATAGAGATGACTCGATCGGCCGCCGTCCGAGACCACCCAGCCGCCTTGTCGTCGTGAAGAGAGAACCTAGAACAGAGAAGTTGAGAGAATGGCTGATAGGGCAAGGTCTGATGGACTGAAGGGGTTTATTAAACTCTCAGCCCAAAACAAGGTCATTTTGGGACTGAGTTTTTGAAAAAAAAAATCCCGCAGAGGTGGTTGCGAGGCGTCCGCCTTCAACGC
The DNA here is from genome assembly GCF_963921425.1 of Dryas octopetala. Taxonomy (NCBI): domain Eukaryota; kingdom Viridiplantae; phylum Streptophyta; class Magnoliopsida; order Rosales; family Rosaceae; genus Dryas; species Dryas octopetala. Next base: position 17,521,651 of record NC_141371.1, read on the forward strand.
CTTCAACGCCTTGCCGTCGCGAGGCGTACGCCTTCAACGCCTTGCCGTCGCCTTTCAGTCCTTTTACACAGTCCAGCGACGTCGTGCGCAATCGGCCGCCGCCTCGCCATGACTCGCGCCTTGAGGCACGCCTGAAGATCGCCTTTGAAAACACTGGTTGTTATACAGGGAAGCACATAATAAAAAATAGAGAATATGAAGAATAGACCAAAAGATCAATATTCCCAGCTCTTTCCCTTCATTCTCCGAACCTATTAATTAGTCAAACATAATAAGCCGGCCATAGGCGGTCTTCAACTTTGTCTTTAATTCAAGCCGTTCGATGAATTTTTCAACAAAAAATGTTATAAATAGACCCTTTGCATCCCTCAATAATGTTATACCCACTGAAAGCAAAAGTTTCTTAATCATAATTAAGATTTTAATATCATATCATATACAATTAATCAGCTCCCATGGGTTCGAATACATTTGTCACCCTCATTACCATTTTTGTGATTCTTCTTCCCACAATCGCCATGGCAAAAGAATTCATTGTCGGAGATGGTGTCTGGAAAACTAACTTTGATTACCAAGCTTGGGCCAAAGACAAAGTATTTCGTGTTGGTGATACATTTGGTACGTATACACATTTTCATTGATTATTTGTTAATTAGCTTAATTAATAATTGATTTATTATATATACATGCCACTGCATGCTTAGTAATTAATTTACCTTAAACTTAGACTATTCATTTAAAAAAAAAAAAAAACACCCTTAATTTATACTATATCATATTGTATGTTCTATTTATAAGACATTTCTCCGGTATGTTTAATTGCATTTTCAAATAATCTCACATACTGGTCGATCTGCACATTAATTAAAATTTGTATGGTTTTCAAAGCGTTTATTAATATTGACATCCGTTTATCAATTGCTAAGATTTTAGGTTACCAACCTAGCTACAAATCTAAACCCTAAACGGAAAATCTAATCAAACATACATATGTCCGGCCGTTATGTGATTAAATAATGAAAATGTTAGCTTGTAGTAGATATTTTTTTTTTTTTTTTGCTTATATATATATATAACAAGCAAATTTTGATGGATATGAGTGGCTTATTCTTGTACATTTGATTTACAGTGTTCAACTATAATAATCCTCCCCACAATGTGTTCAAGGTGAATGGAACTGGGTTCAAGGACTGCACTAAACCATCAGGACTCGAAGCACCACTGACCACTGGAAACGACATAATAGAGTTGAAGACACCAGGAAACAAATGGTACATTTGTACTGCTGCCAACCATTGTGCTGACTTGGGCCAGAAACTTTCCATTACAGTCATGGCCGAGGAACCTGCACAAGCTCCATCCTCTGCAGTTCGCGCAGCTGGGATCGCATTCTCTGGATACCAATTCTTCGTGGCCGCCATTGTTGCAGTCATAGCAATTGTAGCTTAATCGATCCACATGCATAGTACACCAAAACACATTTAATTATATCGTTTTTAATTTTATTTAGTCCATTAATTAATGTATAACAAGAAGAATTATGTAGGGCAATTTGAATTGCCTTTCAGAAGCTGCTTTAATTGTTGTCATGTTATTTGCACAAATATAATATATTATTCTTGATTGATATCTAATGACACCTTCGTCGATCTGTTTAATTTTGTTACATTCATATTCATGCATGCATGAATTAATTGTCATGTTGTATAATAACAAATTATCGATTGTTAATGCCACTACTGCAAAAATTATTGTATATCGAGACGGATTCAAATTCTCTGTTTTATTTTTTATTTTGGTGATCAAATTCTCTGTTTTATTTTGAAAGTACGATCCAATAGGGACGTATCTAGAATTTCAAAGTGAGGTGGCTATACTTAGCTTACGAACTATTTTCTTTTTTATAATCAAAATTTTCTTTATAGAAATACAACAATTGAACAAAGTTGTGTTGTGTGTTTCTTTACAGGAATAAAATCATTAATTATCGATGCTATTAAAAAATTCTCTTTTAATGTGGAAATTACAATTATAAAAATCAATCTATCAATCTAAGTTGTAGTCTTCCCAACCCTGTTAAGCATATAAAAAAATACATTTAATGGGTTTTTCATATCGATAAATATATGAGAACGGATGTCTAAATCAGAATTTAGATTATTTACATAGTAATTAACGATGTCTTTATTCTCTTTAATATCAGTTTCAGAATCTTAATGTACCAGAAAATTGGAGAACTGATATCTAAAGGGCCCATTGAACATCAGAATTTAAACAAAAAATATGTCTAACCTCATTGTAGATATCAGTGTAAAACCGATATCTTAAGTAAGTACATTAGATATCGCCCGAAAATATGAAAAGACATCAGTTATTCAATAATATATAAGGGGGGTATTTGTTGTAGTGTGTTTTTTCTGTTTTCCTATTTTTTTTTCATTCATTAGTTTAATTGCAATTTAAATTTAAATTTTAGGTTCATTATACTTGAATTTAATGATAAAAAAAAAATAAAAAATAGATGGTTTGGGTAAATCAAAAATATTATCCATACCCGCCCATTTTTTATACAGGTATTAACATGCATATATACCCATACCCATCCCATTACCCAATTACCCATACCCACACTACCCTAATAGAGTAGGTACTTGCAGGTACCCAAACCCACGGGTAAAATGGTCATCCCTAATCAGGATCCTAACTAAGCTTCAATTCTATAGTGAGTAGTGTCAAAAGGGGGTACCATTATGTTTCTAAAGCTTAGAGCTAAGAGTGGGCTACATGCGTGGTGCTTTGATAACTATTGCTATTTTATTTCACTCGTTTTTTTTTTTTTTTTTTGAATCTCATTGTTTTATTCTATAGTTTTATCCTTACCAAATATAGTTGTTTAATTTAATTGGTAAATGAATTGTTTTAAGAAGTTAATGGTATATCAAGTAAATCTATTTTTGATGAAACCTGTAACACCATAGGATATCGATCCTATAACTGAAGAGTGCTTTAAAACTAACTAGTTAGTAAGTTAATACAAAACTAACTAGTTAGTAAGTTAATACAAAACTAACTATGCTTTTGGGCCCACCACATAACTAATCTTATAATCCGAACCATTCATTTTTTAGTTCATATTTCAAAGATCATCATTGCAAAAAATCAACTAAATCGGAAATTATGTAGTCGTCTAATTCAGATCAAATAAATAGACGATCAGTGTTTTCGATAAAAGCATAAGAATAGTTGTTGTTATAATCAAATGACTAAATATGACTTCCGATTGTGGAGATTTTTTACAGGGATGATCTTTGAAGTAGGGCCTAAAAAATAGACGGTTCAGATTTTAAGATTACATTGTGCAGTGAGCCCAACATGATAGTTAGTTTTGTATTAATTTACTAATAAGTTAGTTTTAGAGCATTCTTGCCTATATGGCTTTATAATAATAGTGATTAGCTTAGTGCTATTTCTTTCACAATATTATAGAATTCTTGATCAAATTCGAATCTCTCCGACGCAAGATAAAAAGAATGTTCATACACTCTTGAATTTATTATTAACATATATCAATTATATTATTTTGGCATGATGGATATATATATATATATATATATATAAGAGTGCTCTAAAACCAACCAGTTAGCAAGTTAATACGAAGCTAACCATGCTTTTGGGCCCACCACATCACTAATTTCATAATCTGAACTATCAATTATTTAGGCCCTACTTCAAAGATCATCATTGCAAAAAATCAACTAAATCAAAAATCATGTAGTCATCTAATTGAAATCAAATAAATGATTAGTATTTTCGATAAAAGCATCGAAATAGTTGTTATTATAATCAAATGACTAAATGACTTCTGATCGATTTTGGAGATTTTTTACATGAATGATCTTTGAAGTAGGGCCTAAAAAATAAATGGTTCGGATTTTGAGATTACATTGTGCGTGGACCCAACATGGTGGTTAGTTTTGTATTAACTTACTAATTAGTTAATTTTAGAGCATTTTTGTTATATATATTATATATATATATATATACATGCAGTTACAATGTTCAGGGGTTTAACACTCGCATCAAGCATTCGAAAACTCTCTCGATGCAAATTAATTAATCAATCCAGACTGGACTGTTGGCCTATTTTATCACTCAAAAATCTTTTTAAATGATAAAAATAACATAAATTCTAATAGAAAATTCTGAAAAAGTACAAAAAGAAAATACAGAAAAAAAAAGGGAGAAACATCTTATATATATTACAGTACGTGGGATTCGGATGCTCTCCTTATTTATTTATTTATTTATTTTATTTTTTTGCAAGCTACTTAATTCCTTGTCCTTCAAAATTGCACAACTCCTCTACAACCCCATCTATCTCTTCATCCTCTTTCCTTTTCATGTTCTCTCTCAATTCCATTGCCTTTCTTCTCACACCCTCTCCAATTTTCTCCACCACCACATCCCTAATCACTTTTGCTATCTCTTCTTGTTGCAGCCTCCCATCTACTCCCATTCTCTTAACCTCCACACCAACACCGACCTCCTCTACTAGTCTAGCATTCAATGGCTGGTCAAGATGCATAGGCATGGCTACAATTGGAACACCAACCTTCATGCTCTCCATCACAGAGCTCCATCCACAGTGACTCACGAACCCTCCAATGCTAGAGTGCTGCAATATTTTTGCCTGTGGGGCCCAACCCTCCACTATCAATCCCCTATCTCCTACTCTCTCTACAAACCCTAGTGGTAGTACTTCTTCAACCCCAATTTCCTCACCCACAGGAAACCTAATAACCCATATAAAACTCACCCTGCTAAGCTCTAACCCATGAGCTATGTCTTTTATATCCTCCTTTGACAAAAAGTACTCACTCCCAAACGAAACAAACACAACCGAAGATCTTTCCCTTGTGTTCAGCCACTTGTTGATCTCTGCTTCCTCATTATCTTCTTGAGCTATGGGGTCCTGAACAAGTGGACCGACAGGCACAATCTTCTTATCCAGTAAATCAGAGAGATAATCAACATATTTTGACTCAATCTCTCTGAAAGTCTTTATAAAAATGATGTTACACGATCGATCACTGCTGGGGCCATGGCAAGATGGCGAAGATTGTAACAGATTGTTGAACTTACTAATCTCGTAATCCCGAAGATAGAGTGTTGGGAAAGGAAATTTGACACTGGGGATCTTGAGATGATGATTAGAAAATGAAATCATGGCAGCACTGGTGGTGAAGAACTTGATGGCTGGAATGTTTTGCAGGGAACCCAGAGAGGCTGCCCATGGTAGAAGAAAATCATATATGACCAAATCTGGGTTTAGGGTTTTGAGGATTTTGGAGATGTTGAGGCTGGACATGTCAAAGGTCTTCTTGAGAGTGGACATGAGATGGGGTGGGAGGCCACTGGTGGTGTGCATGCGTGGTAGTGAGGAGGGAGTTCAGGCAAGTGTGGAAGATGTAGCTCCACAAATTCAATGGAATGAGAGTATTTTTGAGAGAGCTTTTGTTTGATGGAGATGAGGTTTACAGGTGTGGAACAAAAATAGATGTGAAAGTTTCTGGTAGAGAGCTTCTTGGCTAGCTCTAGGAAGGGAGATATGTGACCATGAGCTAACCATGGAAGCATCAGAACACTTATTTTCTTATGTCTAGAATCCATTATTTTCTTGAAATCGATTGTTTGGTTATAGCCTACCTCATAGTTTGTTTCTGGGTGAACATGATATATATAAAGTAATGGTGGTGATGGAGATAATATTGCATGATTAGTAAATGCCAAGATGTATAGAACGTGGCCAAAGAGAAAAGGTGGTGCAGAGAGAGATGGTGGCATGAGAGAAACGTGGAAGCTTGAAATAAATTACTCCCTGTTAATGCATGCAGTGGCCAGGTGGATGAACTCGATCATGAACTCTTCCAGACAAAGAGCGGTTTGAGGCCCAGACAAACAAACAGGACAAATTAAAACTGGGCCAATGAGAGTCAAAAAAAAAAAAAAAAACACTTAACAGCCCTTAGCCTAACAGAAGGGGCAAAAGGGGGAGACAAGTCATAAAGAGAGTCTTCCATCAATCTGAAATAATGGATTAGCTCTTTTTATTTAACCAAAACAATAAATAAACGATTTCGATTATTAAAACACAATATAAAGAATTTCACAAATTTTTTTTAAAATAAATTTATTTAAGCGATCCTTCAATAAAATGGGCTATATATATAAATATATAAATATATATTTTTTTTATAATTACAACGATATCGACAGACTATTAGAATTCATAACTTACCTACCTCTACCTAGTCATATATACAGAAGGCAGAATTCATAAGCTTCTTTCATGAAAATTTGTAGCTTTTTGGACTTTATCAATAAGTCAACTTATGCATTAAATTTCATTGTTTAAGTTGTTTTACCAACAAAAAATGAACTGTACTCCAACATTTTTTGTCTCGATTCTCTCGCGATAGCCTTTCAAACCCTATTTATTAGCTTGTGATTGCTTATTTTAATAGCATTTATGTTATTTTCTCCTTCTGTTAGGTGTCATTGGCTCATTGAATAGTAAATTTGTTAAAGTCTGTTGGAGATGTTCTAACATCATTGAGAAAATCACTCCCTCACCAAAACCCAAAGCCACACTCAATTCTATAATATTAGTTATGCTCGCTAGCAATATTTTGAGTATTTTCATTTTAATTCATACAAAAATAAAAAATTCGTAGATTATGTTATATACGTAATTTTGAATATGTCTTTATTTTAAGGTATCTAAATTTAGGTGTATCAATTATCTGATACACTTAAGTTTTTGACACGATGAATGTTAATCTACTATGTGTAGCACTATTATTAAAATTAGGTGTATCAAATTTTTCGTAAAGCTACAAAAGGTACCCACAGACATTAAGTAGACCAAGAAAATGCAAGCAACTTAGCCTCTAACAACAAACAATACAAATGGTTTTACACTCATAGCCGCTAGCAGGCCAGTACTCTTACTGATCCATATGTATTTTGACATTATATTTTTAGGTTTGTGTTTAATGATGCTACCTCTTGGCCGGGGTTATCTTCTCCCCTTCTAGCTAGTTGGTGTTTTCTGTGGTGAGCTATGAATATAAATTAGCCACAAAATCCTGTCTTTTATAATGTTGCAATCATATTTCGTTAAACTTGGAGAAATTATTAGGACGATTAATAAACATATTTGCACAAATGTTCAGTTCTAGTGAATATAAAGATACACTCACTCTCAACTTCCTCATATTTAGTTTTGATAGTTGGAAAAAAAAAAAATTGAAATTTGGTACCTAAAATCAATAGACCTTTTTTTTGTCTAGCCTTTCATAGCTGCTCAATTGAGTGATTTTGCTTAATTATTTCAACACTGGGATCCAATGCAATAGCAAATGATCATTCATCCATCAAATTCATTAAATACGTCAACTAATTATTATCTTAATAATATTTCTGCTTGCAATATTGAAAAACTTGAAAGTTCAAATCTCCCTTCCTAAGTAATTTATTTTCTGTTCTTCTGGCAGAACAAATGTGGAGGATGTGGTTTCCCTGATTCAACCTCGGGTTACTAGATCTATAAATCATTGTCTTTTACAACCTTATTCCATAGATGAGATTGAATGAGCCTTAACGAGTATGCCTCCTTTGAAGGTGCATGCCTGGTGCTGATGGAATGCCTGCACTTTTTTATCAGAATTAATATGGAGTGTGGTTGGAAATTCGGTTGTGGATGGTTGTCTTGCAGTTCTGAATGATGGTGCTAGTGTTCGGGACCTTAATCATACAATAATTGCCCTTATTCCCAAAACTCCAAGCCCTGAGTTAGTTTCTCAATTCCGATTGATTGCGCTCTGCAATGTGATCTACAAAATAATTCAAAAGCAATGTGTCAATTGGCTTCATAATATTTTAGCTTCTATATATTATTTCTAAGGTGCAAAGTGCTTTTGTCCCTAAGCGTTTAATTCAGGACAATGTAATTGTTGCATTTGAGACTTGTCATGCCGGCCATGCGGGAGAGTATGAGTGTCAAAGCTTGTAAACCCTACACTACATCCACGATGCTTACTCCTACATTTGTTTTGTTCTTTGTTTATTGGATATATGTTTTTATAAGTATATATGAAGCACGGTATAAATGTAAACTTGGACGAGGATCGAGTAGAGCAGCATTGTAAGACTTGTCAACTTCTTGAATTCAATTAGTGATTTCATTTAATTTTTTCTCATGTTGGGAACATTTAAAATGATTTTTTCTCCATTGTTTGGAGATGGTTTTGAACTATCTACTTTGATATTACGTGTTGCATAGTTTTGGAACCTTTATTTTATTCTTGCTATGTATTTCGAATTTATTTAATTCTACATACGGCTTCCTCTCAAGGGACCCTGCTAGATTTGAAAATCACAAAACTTTTCTCAGTGTAAAACATAGTGGAAATAATTTTATGTCGGATCCTTAAATCATCAAAATAACTTCTTCAAACTTTTCCTTTTAAATCCTTCAAAACATTTATGACTCAGCTGTACATGATATAGTTATAAACATGCAAATTCATAACAAATCATTCATACATAATGGTCAATTCATATACAGTGCTACTACGGCTAGCCATAATCAAAACATACGGCTACGCAGGGGGGAGCTTTTGTCCTTGGCCAACTAGGCCAACCCCAATTCACACAAACTATTATCATTTACTTACAAAGAAACGATATTAGAAAGGACCTTGAAGGACCTTGGGAGGAGGACGAATCAGATTCGGACAATATTCAAATTTAATAGCAATTCTAAAGTAAAGCTTGAGGAGAACTTGAGAAAATCATTGGTTGTTGAGAAGCGGTGAGGTATTCTACCCTTTATTTGCACTTACATTAATTTATTACATATTTGTCTTTCGGTCTTATATCTTATATATGTATGTACGTGGTGTTTAAAAATCTTCTTCACATTTAAGTTGACCATGACAACAGCAAACTATGTTTATTCCAATGATTAATATAAGTAAACAAACACATTAATGTATACATTTGGGAATGTTTGGAGATGCGCGTACAATTACAGGGATGAAATGGTTATAAATGGTCTAATGTCTTTCAACCTATATGAATTTTGAGTTTGTTATACTTGCTTTTATTTAGGCCTTACTTGATTAATTTGTTGCACTTTCCTGGTAAAACAACTTCTGTAAGGATGAAACTCATAAAACAGATATGTGGAAGACATAGTGTTTCCAAAGGTAATTCTCATTATGAGATTTATAATTGCATATATAGATTTTGGTTTGTTTACATAGATTTGCTAAAGTGCATAAATACATATAGTCATTCATATTGTAATAACTATATATATTTACTAAATCTCCACTTTGATTCAATAGTAACATTGGTTGTTTTCAAGAAAAAAAAAAAAAAAAGGCAAGGAAGGAATATGGGAAGCATAAATCGAAGCATGCACCCATAGCTTACAATAGTCAAACCACAATGAATAAATTAAAGTTATGGAGTTTTGTGGAATTTGTTATGTTCTATACATGTTTTCTTAAGATTCTTGAAACTGTTACTTTTTGTTTCTTAAAGTTGGTCGGGTGTTGCAAACATGGAGGAATATTAAAAAAAGAATAATTAATGGTGCTTCCTGCCAGTTTGTGTCGAAGGGTTTGATTGTTGTAGCACGGACCACAGGTTACAACGTCTTTGTTGTAGCTAAGTTGACAATAACCCTCAAAAGCAAAGTTTTGTACAAGTCCAGAGGGTGATTTCGGATCAAGAAAAGGAGCTAATGTTTTTGGGCTTTTTGAGTGTGTACTTTTTAATTTGTACAGGCCTATAATTTTTAGTGCAGAGATTTTTTTATTTTTTTCCTTTATGTTGTCATGTCAAGCATGTGTATGTAAATCAAGGTGATGGCCATTTTTGATGTATAAAAAGGAGAGAGAGGAGGGGGGGGGGGAGAGAGAGAGAGAGAGAGAGAGAGAGAGAGAGAGAGAGAGAGAGAGAGAGAGAGAGACCAAATGCTCATAAACCAGCAAAACATAGCATGTGTATTGATGATGTAATTCTTCTCAGTTTCGTTGATATAAGTGTGTATGAGAGAATCTAATGATATATGCAATAGAACAATAATAATTAAGAGCCAAGTTAACATAATCTCTATATCTATACAATAATTTAAGCCCAAGATATCAAAACAATAATAAGAGCCAAGTGAAAATAGAGAAAAGGTGAAAGAAGATTCAAAGTAAAGCCAATATTTTTTCGTCTTTACACCATCATATTAATATCTCTCTTGAAGGCTTTTTTTTTTTTTTTTTTTTCTCTTTTGAAAAATTTCATAAAGAGATGTTAGGCGTGCTAAAATATTGAAAATAACGAAAAGCCTTTTCACAAGGAGAAGAGCGAGAGTACCAATTTTGAGAGATACTTAATTTGTCAAATGAATTCAACATATGCGCAATAAAAAAAAGCCAATTAACACTGAGAGACAAGTAGATAAGTTGATTAGTTGAGTCTGTTGAAATCTGCCCAAAGTGACAAAACCCCAGTTGAACAATTAAAAACATCAATTTAGTTCTTATAAAGAAAATCTTTAATATTCTTATATAAATAATAGAGCAATGAAAAAAAAAAAAAAAAAAACAGGTAGACAAGTTGATTAGTTGAGTCTGTTGAGATATGGATGACTGGTCTGATTTGAGTGTGGAACGCGTTTTGATTACAGGCATTAAATATGCTAAAAGTTACTTGCTCCACACACTGTAATGTTATTTGTAGTTGATGTTTTGTCTTTAACACTTCGAATGGACTAATTAAAGTGAGGTCGGTATGCCTATGAAGACATAAATAGAGCATCTATGAACTGTTATAGCTAGCTTAGGAAACTCGTTGGGAAGTACCTTGCCTTCTTCGCGTTCTCTCCGGCCACCCTACATTTATTTAATTTTTTTTAATATGAATTTTATATATCTTCCTACCTCCATTAATCCCATAAGAAAAATGCTAAATGTACCAACTCTTTCTCCCAACTTCTTGTTTTCCTATCTATGTATCACATGATTTCCACATGCAACGCATCTTTGGATTAATAAAAAAATGATGTTGTTGTTGTAGAGTGAACAGAAAAGGTTTAGGTTTAGGGTTTTCAATATGATTTCTGCTTAATTGAATAAGACCACAAAGTGTGGTTTATATACATGGGCCTATAACTAAAATACAGGAATTAATAAATCACCTAATTAATTCTAATAATTACACAATAATCACATGTGTTGACTCACACCAACACTTCCCCTCAAGTTGGTGCATATATATCGCACATGCCCAACTTGTCTAGTGAGTCCAAAAACACCCTATTTGCTACGGCCTTGGTCAACACATCTGCAAGCTGATCTTCGGACTTCACAAATGGAAAGTTAATAATCTTCGCTTCAAGTTTCTCTTTGATGAAGTGTCGATCAATCTCAATGTGCTTTGTTCTATCATGCTGAACAGGATTATGTGCTATATCAATAGCAGATTTGTTATCACAAAACAAGTCCATAGGTTTGGTAGGTGAACACCCTAAATCAGTCAATAAATGTCTCAACCACAAAAGTTCGACTACTCCAAGTGCCATACCTCTGTATTCAGCCTCTGCACTCGACCTAGATACAACTGATTGCTTCTTACTTCTCCAGGTCACCAAATTTCCTCCTACAAAGGTAAAGTAGCCTGAGGTAGACCTTCTATCATCTGCTGAACCACCCCAGTCTGCATCAGAAAAACCTTCAACATTTACATGACCATGATTAGCAAACAACAATCCTTTACCAGGTGCAGATTTTAAATACTGTAAAATTCGCTCCACAGCATCCATATGGGGTTTGCACGGGGCATGCATAAACTGGCTTACTACACTAACCGCATAAGCAATGTCAGGTCTAGTGTGAGACAAATATATCAATCTTCCAACAAGTCTCTGATATCGCCCCTTATCTGCAGGCAAGGCCCCCAAACACTCAAAAAGTCTATGATTTTGTTCCATAGGAGTGACAGCTGGCTTACACCCAAGCATACCAGTTTCAGACAACAAGTCTAAAACATATTTCCTTTGAGATAGGAATATGCCATGTTTAGACCGAGCCACTTCTATCCCAAGAAAGAACTTCAAGTCCCCCAGCTGTTTCATTTCAAACTCTTGAGACAAGTACCTCTGCAAATTAGATATTTCCTCATAATCATCTCCGGTCAGAACCATATCATCAACGTAAATGATAAGAGCAGTAATCTTCTTCCCCCGTTTCTTTAGGAACAAAGTATGATCAAAATTACTCTGCCGATAACCATAGTTCTTCATTGCACGGGTGAATCTCCCAAACCAGGCTCTCGGAGATTGTTTAAGACCATATAAAGACTTTTTCAGTTTACATACCAATCTTGTATTATCAAACTCTGGTATACCTGGAGGAGGATCCATGTATACTTCTTCAGTCAAATCACCATGGAGAAAGGCATTCTTTACATCAAACTGAAGGAGTGGCCAATCTTTGTTAGCAGCCAAAGACAACAGAACCCGTACTGTGTTTAACTTGGCCACTGGAGCAAACGTCTCCAAGTAGTCTATGCCATAAGACTGTGTATAACCCTTTGCTACCAACCTTGCCTTATACCTTTCAACTGACCCATCAGCTTTGTGTTTGACTGCAAACACTCATCTGCATCCAACTGTCTTCTTCCCCTTAGGTAGAGAGACCAACTCCCAGGTTGAATTCTTTTGTAATGCTGCCATTTCTTCAGCCATAGCTTTGGTCCATCTAGAATCTGTAAGAGTATCCTGCAATCTACTAGGAATAGAAATAGAAGATAATTGCAGAACATCCGATTCATATGACTTTGAAAGCCTAATAGACGACACATGATTATTAATTGAGTACCTAACTTTGGCATTTGGATCTGGCTCATATTTAGCTGGTGGTTGTCCTCGGTTAGACCGAGGAGGAAGTGTAAATTTAGAAACATTAGAAATAAGATCTGAACCAGAATGTGAATCAAGAGTATTGTCGGTTACCTCAATGGACGAAGAAGATTGATTCAATGGAGTAGGAGAGATAGCGGTACTATCATGGAGTGGTGATTCCTCAGGCTCAGAATTCGTGGGTTCTTGTCCTACCATATTCTCAGTATCATCTTCAGTAATTTCCGCATCCTCAGTATCATCGGCAGTAATTTCCGCAGTCTCAGTCTCATCCGCAGGCTCAGACACTGGGTCAGACACTGGGTGATCAGTAATCTGTTCTGACCCTTCCTCACTACTACTCTCATAACCAAACTGATCAAAGAACAACATATCATCTCGATTCTGCACTTCACTATTTTGCACTTCACTAGAAACCTCCCCTGAAGGGTAGAATCCAGTGGACGTGGAGAATAAAAAAGTTGATGTTCATGAAAAGTGACATCCATAGAAACATAGAAGCGCTGAGTAGAGGGATGATAGCACCGATACCCCTTCTGGGATGGACCATAACCAACAAATACACACTCTAAGGTCCGAGAAGCAAGCTTGGATTGCTGATGAGAATGTAAATGCACAAAAACAACACACCCAAAAACCCGGGGTTCCAAATGAAGGATACCTGGTAGAGAGACAAAATCCGAGAGAACATCCAGAGGTCGCCGAAAGTCAAGGACACTAGATGGGGTCCGATTAATTAGATAAACGGCAGAACTCAAGGCATCACCCCAGAACTGAGATGGCACGTGACCCCCCAGAAGAAGGGACCGAGTGACTTCCAATAAATGTCGATTTTTGCGTTCAGCAACTCCATTCTGTTGTGGAGAATGAGCGCAAGAAGTTTGATGAAGAATCCCCGTAGAAGCAAAATACTGAGTCAACTCTGTATTAACGAACTCACCGCCATTATCAGAGCGCAAAACTTTAATAGGACAGGCAAACTGGGTGAGGACCATATGATGAAAAAGACGAAAAACAGCACACACATCACTTTTATGTTTCAGAAGATAAACCCAAGTCATTCTAGTACAATCATCAATAAATGTCACAAACCATTTCATTCCTTTATGTGTACCACACGGGGTCGGACCCCAAACATCTGAGTGGACCAAAGCAAAAGGAACATCCATACGTGTAGCACTAGGAGGAAACACTGAACGATGACTTTTGGCCAACACACAAACTTCACAATTAAAATTGGAAATGTTCAATCCCAGAAATAAAGAGGGAAATAAGCGCCGAAGATAACTAAAGGACGGATGACCAAGTCGGCGATGCCACAACCAAATCTTCTTCTTATTTTCGGAGGAACCATCACTAACTAGACTCACAATGCCACGACCATCCGAAGCGGAAACCCCAATATCCAGATAGTACAATCCACCACTCATTCTACCACTGCCAATCTTCTCCTTGATACGAATATCCTGGAAAACACAATGGGTAGGAAAGAATGTGGCGACACAATTATGAGTTTTGGTTAGTTGACTAACAGAAATAAGGTTACAATTTAAGGAAGGAACAAACAACACATTATGTAGAGACAAATCAGATGAAAAGGATACCGTGCCGCCCCCTAGAACAGGAGATGACACACCATTGGCATTAACAATAAATGGTTTAGGACAGACAGATGAAAGATGACTGAAAACATAACGATCAGAAGTCATATGATCCGTAGCACCTGTATCAATTATCCATGCACCATTACCAGTACAAGCAGAAGTACTCAAAGCAGAGTTAGAGATACCTGACTTGACAACAAAGCTGGAGGAACTAACAGAGTTCACCCTGGAATGCAGCATTTTTTTTTTTTTTTCACTAAAAGCCTTTTTATTCAAAATAGCTCCATTAAGACCCTTAACATGGGTATTGACAAGCAACCCGTCCAAGCTGGTGAAAAATCAACCAAACTAGAATTAATAGAGCAGTGGAATAAAAACCATACTTGGGTCACCGAGAGAGAGAGAGAGAGAGAGAGAGAGAGAGAGAGAGAGAGAGAGAAGACGGTGCAGTGGGTCAGCGCACAAGGCGGAGGCGGGGCGTCTCTCGGTGCAGTGGGTCGGCGCACAGAGAAGCAGACGGCGTCCTCTCGGTGCAGTGGGTCGGCGCACGCGCGGCGTCTCTTGGTGCAGTGGGTCGGCGCACAAGGGATCGGTCGGCACACAGAGAAGCAGACGGCGTCAGCGTCGGCGTCGGCGTCGCTGTGGTGGGTCGATATCGCTGAGCAGCAGGGGAGCAGCGTTGGCGTCACAGGTTCAGGCGGAGGTGCTGCGTACGGTCAGCGCAAACGGTGTGGCAGAGGTGTGCGCCCAGTCGCCGGCGTGTTGAGAAGAGGTGTCGGCGTCGGGTCTGAAGGAGCAGAGGCGTCGGCGTCGGGTCTGAAGGAGCAGAGGTCGGCAAGGTTGGCAGGGGAGCAGAGATGTAGATGATGATGCCGAGATTAAGGTGCAGTGAAAAGCAACAATTTTATGGAAAACTTGTTACCCAAATTAATCACGTAGTGCAGCGGAACCCAACAATTTTGTGGAAAATTGTTAACCAAATTAATCCCGAACAATCTACAAGGCAGTCGGATAGAGAACCATGCTCTGATACCATGAACAGAAAAGGTTTAGGTTTAGGGTTTTCAATATGATTTCTGCTTAATTGAATAAGACCACAAAGTGTGGTTTATATACATGGGCCTATAACTAAAATACAGGAATTAATAAATCACCTAATTAATTCTAATAATTACACAATAATCACATGTGTTGACTCACACCAACATAGAGTCCAACGTAAGCATACGTTGGGAAAAAAACGTAAGCATGTGGTATTTTGAAACTAGTACTTGAACTAACAGAATGTTTTCTGCGATTTACCTTTAATGAAAGCTTCTCGGTTCCACAAAATGTGGCTTGGAAGGCTTTTCTTTGTCTGTTTGCTTGAATCTTTGTGGTACACTTATATACCTTAGATTGCAGCATGGTAGTTGGTTTGAATTGGGCTCATTGCGTGCAGAGTTTTTAACTTTTGGGTCTAATTAGGGTAACAGCAGCCTCCCTATTGCTTTTCCTTTCCTAATTTCTAATTTTCCTATCATTGATAGTCTGCTAATTTCTAATGTTGCTGTAATCCACAAGTTAGTAACATGCCCGAGTTCCTTCTGTTGAGGTTCTTGAGTATCTCCTTAGCCCTTAGGCATCCACACTTGTTCAGTGGCATAGCAGAGTTCACTGTTGGAATAAGCAAGTCAATACTCCATCACGTGGGTTCACATGAGTTGGTGGCTGTCTTCATTAAACAGCCCACAATTGCTTTTTACTTTGTCATGGTTTCATACTAGTTTGCATAGTATGTATTGGTGGCTGATTTTCTTCATCTGCCCCCCCTCTATGTTTTAGCTAGCTGCACCTAGATAGGCTAGATATGATAGCTCTACTTCTATTTATTGTGTTCAGTAGACTTTCTACAACTAGGATTAAGTATGACTTTTATGATGAAAGCTCCCTATATAAGGGATATGTGTTGTAAGTTTCGATCAAGGCAATCAGACTTGATCATTGAGTCTAGGTAATAAAATAATTTGTTCTCTCTCTCTTTTAGTATTTGTGAGAGTGTGTGAGAGGTGGATAAAGTTTGTAAACTTTTCACCCATATATCTTGGTATTACTTTGTAAAGTATATACCAACAAAGTGGTATCAGAGCCTTAATTGCTTAACAACAGTCTAGAGGCATGTCTTCTAACATGGCGCAGATGCAAGTCCCAATATTGAAGAAGGAGAACTACGAGAAATGGTGTATTCAATTCAAAGCTCTCTTTGGATCCCAAGATCTTTGGGAGATAGTCTGCAATGGTTATGTAGAACCTACTGTAGAGGAAGAAGTGACTTACACTGCCGAGCAAAGAAACACTCTCAGAGAACAAAGGAAGAAAGACAAGAAGGCTCTGTATCTAATCTATCAAGGATTAGACGATTCAACCTTCGAGAAAGTCACTGAAGCAACGACAAGAAAGGAAGTGTGGGAAATTCTCAAAAACATATTCAAAGGTGTTGATCGTGTTATGAGAATACGGCTTCAGTCATTAAGGGCTGACTTCGAATCTGCCCGTATGAATGAAGGAGAAGGTGTCTCCGACTACTATTCACGATTAATTTCAATTGTGAATCAAATGAAGCGGAATGGAGAGAAAGTTGATGATGTTCGTGTCATGGAGAAAATTCTCCGATCCCTCACACAAAACTTTGAGCATGTGGTGACGGCGATTGAAGAATCAAAAGACTTGGAGGAGATAAGTGCAGAGGAGCTGCTAGGCTCTCTTCGGGTCCATGAGCAACGCATGCAGAAACATGCAGGATCCACATCACTCAACCAAGCTTTGGAGTCAAAGCTAAATCTTGATAAACCACAAGGAAGTAGTGGTGCATCAAGTTCACACCGTGGAGGTTCTCGCGGACGAGGCAGAGGCCGAGGACGAGGGCGTGGTAACGCAGAGAGTCGTGAGGAAAGAAGAAAGAAAGTTAAGTGCTATAATTGCAGCCAATTTGGACATTATGCCTCAGAATGTCAAAAGGAGAAAAGGAAAGACCAAGTCAACCTTGCAGAGTCTTCCAACAATGATGATTCTACTCTCCTGTTGGTTCACAATGAAAGTGGTGGACAAGGAGATGCTTGGTACCTTGACTCAGGTGCTAGCAATCATATGTGTGGAAAAAGAGAATTTTTTGTTGAACTCAATGAAGGAGTTCGTGGTGATGTTAGCCTTGGAGATTCTTCAAAGCTATCTGTTGAAGGAAAGGGAAGAATAAAAATCTTCCAAAAAGATGGCAAAGAAGAATACATCTCCGATGTTTATTATATTCCAAGCATGAAAAGCAATATTCTCAGTATTGGACAGTTACTCCAAAAGGGGTATATTGTTATTATGGAGAATAATTCTCCCTTCCTCAAAAATGCAATTGGGAGACTAATTGCAAAGGTTCCAATGACGAGGAATCGCATGTTCCCGTTGAATCTGAATACTAAGAAGGAGAAATGCTTCCTTGGGCTCATTGAAAACGAGTCATGGAAATGGCATTTTCGCTTTGGCCATCTTCATTTCAATGGTCTAAAGCTCTTATCGACGGGTGAAATGGTGCATGGTCTACCACAAATTGAGGCACCTAATCATGTTTGTGAAGGATGTGTGCTAGGAAAGCAATCAAGGATTTCTTTTCCTAGTGGCAAGGCATGGAGAGCAAAGGAACCACTACAGTTGGTGCACACAGATATTTGTGGACCATTGGAGCCTATCTCATTTGGTGGAAATAGGTATTTTATTACCTTCATAGATGATTACAGTAGAAAGGTGTGGGTATATTTTCTCAAAGAAAAATCTTCAGCTTTTACTGTATTCAAGAATTTTAAAGCTCGCACTGAAGTTGAGAGTAAGTGCAAGTTGGTGACTATCAGATCGGATCGAGGGGGTGAGTACACCTCAAATGCATTTCAAGAATTTTGCAGACAAAATGGTATAAAGCATCAACTGACAGCAGCTTATACCCCACAACAAAATGGGATAGCCGAAAGAAAAAATCGCACTATCCTTGAAATGACAAGATCTATGCTTAAAGAGAAAGAATTGCCCAAGCAATTCTGGGCAGAGGCCGTAGCATGTTTAGTGTATTTGCTGAATAGATGTCCAACCAAGAGTGTCAAGAACATGACACCTCAAGAAGCTTGGAGTGGGTACAAACCCAATGTTGCACATCTACGGATTTTTGGGTGTGTAGCATATGCTCAAATTCCAGAAGCAAAAAGAAGGAAGCTTGATGATCGTGGAGAAAAATGTATCTTTTTGGGATACAGTGAGGAGTCAAAGGCGTACAAGCTCTATAATCCAGTAACAAAGAAGTTGGTGGTTAGTAGAGATGTTATCTTCAGTGAGGAAGAAACATGGAACTGGAACAACAAGGAGGAGGCGAACACTGAAGTACAAGTTGAAGATGAAGTTCAAGAAACTCCAGAACCAATTAATCAAATTGCACAACCAAGCGATCGGTCTACTCCTCTGTCTTCGCGTTTGAGTTCTGGCTCTGGTTCTACAACTCCTCCGAATCCGTCATCTTCAACCCATTCTTCATCATCCAGTCACAACAGCAACTCTTTAACCCCCATTAGGATGAGAAGTCTCACAGAAATCTATGAGCAAGAAGGAGGAGATATAAATCTCTTCTGTTTGTATGCATATCATGAGCCATTAAGTTATCAAGAAGCTGAGAAAGAAGATTGTTGGAAGTTAGCAATGGAAGAAGAAATCCATGCAATTCAGAAGAATGATACATGGATGCTCACTACTTTGCCACCAAAACAGAAGGCTATTGGTGTCAAATGGGTGTACAAAATCAAACGCACTGCAGATGGTAGTGTTGATCGGTACAAGGCAAGGCTTGTAGCTAAAGGCTACAAACAGAAATATGGAATAGACTATGAAGAAGTCTTTGCACCTGTCGCTCGACTTGATACAGTGGGGTTGTTGATCTCACTTGCAGCTCATCATAGTTGGAAGATTTACCAACTTGATGTCAAGTCAGCTTTCCTCAATGGTGTTCTTGAGGAGGAAGTCTATGTTGAGCAACCTGAATGTTTTAAAAGAAAAGGTGAAGAACACAAGGTGTATCGTTTGAAGAAGGCTTTGTACGGCCTAAAACAAGCCTCAAGAGCCTGGAATTCACGTATTGATGGCTATCTTCAAGAAAATGGATTTATTCAATGTCCATATGAGTATTCAGTCTACATGAAGATTTGTGATAAAGGAGAAATTTTAATCCTTTGTCTTTACGTAGATGATTTGATATTTACTGGTAGTAGTGAAACCATGTTTGAAGAATTCAAGCAGTCCATGTTCAAAGAATTTGAAATGACTGACAATGGTTTGATGTCCTATTTTCTTGGCATAGAGGTGAAGCAAGAAAGCGATGGAATTTTCATTTCTCAAAAGAAGTACATGAGAGAGATCCTTGAGAAATTCCAGATGGACAGTTGTAATTCTGTCAATACTCCAGTTGCTACGGGTCTCAAGCTATCAAAAGAAGGAGAAGGAAAATTGGTGGACTCTACCTTGTTTAAGAGTCTAGTTGGAAGCTTGAGATACTTGACTATGACAAGACCTGACATTGTTTATGGAGTTGGGCTCGTGAGCAGGTATATGGAGACACCCAAAGAATCACATTGGCTAGCCGCAAAGAGGATTCTAAGGTATATTAAAGGTACTCTCAATTTTGGCCTTTTTTATGCTTATGGTGAAGATGCAAATTTAATTGGCTATTCAGATAGTGATTGGGGAGGTGATAGAGATGAAGGAAAAAGCACTACAGGGTATGTGTTTTATCTTGGTTCAACAGCTTTCTCTTGGACATCCAAGAAGCAGGCAATTGTAGCATTGTCATCATGTGAGGCCGAGTATGTGGCCGCTTCCTCAACAGTTTGTGAGGGAATTTGGTTGAGAAATCTGTTGAAGTCATTAAATCACCTACAAGAAGAATCCACTGTAATTCATGTGGACAACAAATCTGCAATCAAACTTGCCAAGAATCCAGTACAACATGGAAGGACCAAACATATTGATATCAGATTCCATTTTCTTAGGGACCACGTGAAGCAGAAAACATTTGAGCTGATGTATTGTCACACCACAGAACAGGTGGCTGACATCTTCACAAAACCACTTCCATTCGAATCATTCAGAAGGCCACGTGAAATGCTTGGAATGAAGGATTATTGATTTGAGGGGGTGAATGTTGGAATAAGCAAGTCAATACTCCATCACGTGGGTTCACATGAGTTGGTGGCTGTCTTCATTAAACAGCCCACAATTGCTTTTTACTTTGTCATGGTTTCATACTAGTTTGCATAGTATGTATTGGTGGCTGATTTTCTTCATCTGCCCCTCCTCTATGTTTTAGCTAGCTGCACCTAGATAGGCTAGATATGATAGCTCTACTTCTATTTATTGTGTTCAGTAGACTTTCTACAACTAGCATTAAGTATGACTTTTGTGATGAAAGCTCCCTATATAAGGGATATGTGTTGTAAGTTTCGATCAAGGCAATCAGACTTGATCATTGAGTCTAGGTAATAAAATAATTTGTTCTCTCTCTCTTTTAGTATTTGTGAGAGTGTGTGAGAGGTGGATAAAGTTTGTAAACTTTTCACCCATATATCTTGGTATTACTTTGTAAAGTATATACCAACATTCACTGCTACGCAGTATGACCAATGACTTGGCAGCGATTTAGAATCCAAGAGTGATCTATTATCAACTAAATGTACTCTCCATTTCCAGTTACAACAAGAATTGGTGCAGCCAATTTTTGAGCAGCATCTACTTCACCATTAAATGCACTTACATAAATGCATTTATGCATACATACACCCACTCATTGATTCTGGAATTGTATTTCCAACAACATATTACCACTGAAATAGAACAATAATAGATTTCTCATAATCAAGGGAAAGGCCAAAGAGAGGGATGAGAGAGAGAGATATCAGGTGATTGGTGACTCTTGGAAGACAACAATAATAGTTTTATAATTTGAACATTAATCATGATAATATCAGATGCTTTAATTTGATCAATCTGAGTGATTGTGCTACCTCTATCATGATGGGCCTGTCATCTGGATTTATTTTGAGACACCTCTCTACAAGCTTGGCACATTCCACTACTTGCTTTTTGTTTTCTTTTTCCAAGATAGTGGTCTCCAAGTAGGTTTTACAAAGATCTGCTACATCTTTACCCTCTAATTTATCAGAAATCAACATATCCCAAATTCGTACATCAGTCAATTTCCTTCCTCCAAAGAGTTCAAGTAATAGGATTCCAAAGTTATGAACATCACTCTTTTCTGAAGCACGTCCCAATTGAAAATATTCAGGGACAAGGCATCCATGAGTCCCAGTCATTTCTTCAACATCTACATGAGTTTTGCCCAAAGGAATTGGTAAAGAGGTTTGGAACTCCGACAGCTTGGCGACATAGTCTTGGTAAAGAAGTTCGAATCCTCATATGTCATTCCATACCAGTTGTAGTCATTTGTTGCCTTCTTGAGCTCTTTTTCGGAGTAGATCTGAATTGGATTACAATTCCCATTAAAGGAATGTATGAGCTGTTCCAAAAAGGCAGCTCCATTCCTCAGGAAGAAGCCCTCCTCTGGCTGGTTTTGCAAATTGTTCTATTTTTTTTTTTTTTTAATGATGTAGTGTATGTACCATGCTAACTGTAGTAATAACTTCTTCACCAATATTTCATGGTCTTCATGGACTCCTTTGTACAATCGAAAGTTCCAATCCTCATGCGTGACTCGATCCCAATGATAGCTGTTTGTTGCCTTGTTGAGCTCTTCTATGGAGTAGATACGATCGAATTGGATTACAATTCCCATTAAAAGAATGTACCAACTGTTCTAACATGGCTCCATTCTTTAGCAAGAAACCCTCCTCTTTTTTGTTGTATTTGTGGTTTCTGAAGCATGATAACATAGATTGGAAGATTGATTTTCAGTTGGTAACAATACAGCTCTAGCTGTGACTATAATTTTGGTTCCTCTGTAGAAATTCAACTAGATGCCTAGCAACTGTGAATGGATGATTGAAACTCTTAAAAAATATATATATAGAAATTTGTGTTATTTGTTCAACAAATTTTCATATCTAGCAACAATTTATAACATGTGTTTCCGTTTTGTTTGAAATGGTTGGCTTTATTGTTTAGCAATGCATGTTGTGTTAATGTCACACTTTTCAAATATTTTGTCATTTCATTAAATTTTTTTAATCTTCAACTGTATTAATTGGATGAAAATAAGAAAACAAATTCAACATTGTACAATAGGAAAAGGCCTATTGAAAACAATGCTAAAATTTCAATATTTTCACAATAGGAGAACCTCACTCGGAGAAGTTATTTATTATTAGGTAAAAATAAAATAATATTTTAATTCTTAATTTACCTTTAAATAAAACAGTTAATTACAAAAAAGTTCATTTTTAGAGCTATTTGTACAAAAAAAAAAAAACCTACCTAAAAAGTTGAATGACAAATAAGTCCATTTTGTACAAATAAGTCCACGTTATTTTTTTTTTTAAAAAAAAACTAAGCAAATTGTCACAGTAACAATGATTGTTACTGCCAAATAGTAGCAATTAATAGTGTATTTTTGCAATTTAAATAGTTAATGTTTCACAGTAATAATGATTGCTACTGCCAAACAGTAGCAATTAATAGTGTATTTTTTCAATTTAAATAGTTACTGTTAGACAGTAACTCAAAAATACTATAGCGCGTTATAGTAGCACATTACAATAACACCGCTACAGTATATACTTGATTTTTAAAAAGTGGGTAAGTTGGGAATTGGGCTTCCGCATTTGTATTTTTTAAAAGAATTAATTATCCTAGGCTACCTTTTACTTATTACTTTTACTCTCCAGTGCACCAATTAATTTTATTTAACAACAAAGTAAGTTGCAGCTACCTGACTTATCTTGAAATCTGATCAATTGCCATTTTATTTCTTTTTTGTTTTTCTCTTTCTTCTCTCTCCCCCCGTTATGTCTCTCTTCTCTTTCCTCTTCATCATCTTTTTGTTATTCTTGTTCTTCTTCTTCGCAGAGCAAGCACCTCCGGGACGAACACCACCACCACGAGCAGCACTGCTGTCAACGGCCTTGAAAATCTCAACGTTGACCAAGAAGTAATGGATCTGCTCCAAGCTCGATCGAAGCCTTTTGGATCTACTCTGACCACTCCGGCTTCTCCTCGATTGGGCATGATCACAGCTCATAGTAGACTCCTACTTTGATTTCTTATCAGTAGAAGGTTCTTGATTTTTTTTTTTTTTTTAAGCTCAGTTTCTGAAACTGCATTGGAACGTTGTAAGTGAACTGAAACTCTAGTTTATTGGAGTTGCAGTTTCTGAAATTGCAGCTTATGGGAGTTGCAAGCTTGCAGTTGCAGTTACTAATTGCAAGTGAAACTGCAATTTATTGCAGACTTGCAGTTGCAGTTGCAGTTTCTGAAACTGTAGTTTATTGGAATTGTAAGCTTGCAGTTGCAGTTACTAATTGCAAGTGAAACTGCAATTTATTGGAGTTGCAGACTTGCAGTTGCAGTTACTAACTGCAGTTTCAGAAACTACAGTTTATTGAAGTTTCAAACTTGCAGTTGCAGTTACAATAGATGGAATTGTAGAGGTTGAACCTCTTTTTTTCGTTGTTGCTGTAGCAATTGCAGAAGGATGCTTGAGAGTGAAGATAAACAATTGTCGATTTGGTAAAGTTGAAGAAAGAAATCGATTTGGCTAAGAAAAGAAGGTGTCCGCATGTTATGTTTTTGGGCTGGTGGAAAGTGTCCGCATGTTAATAGAAATGGATTGGGTGTTTTTAGTTAATGTTTTGCTTTGTTAGTACTTTATAATTAATGGACTCTTTTTAAAAACTATTTTTGCCCAAATGGACTTATTAAAAAAACACCCTAAATAAAATAACAAAAATTTTATTAAAAAAACACGGAATATCTCCAACCCGATCTACACCAACCCCACATCTCCCCCTCTGATCTCTCCAGACTCCAGCAGACCCTACCCCGTCTTCTTAAACTCTTGTCAATAGGTTTTCCTTCTTAATCACACATATATGCATTTGATTTTATTTTATAACATATATATGTATATATATATATACAAATTAGTTTTGAAATTACATTGTGCAGTGGGCCCAATAGGGTGGTTAGTTTTGTATTAACTTACGAACTAGTTAGTTTTAGAGCATTCTTGTACATGAGGAGTGCTCTAAAGCTAACTAGTTAGCAAGTTAATACGAAGCTAACTAGTTAGCAAGTTAATACGAAGCTAACCATGCTTTTGGGCTCACCACATCACTAATCTCGTAATCCGAACCATGAATTATTTAGGCCCTACTTCAAAGATCATCATTGCAAAAAATCAACTAAATCGAAAATCATGTAGTCATCTAATTAAGATCAAATAAATAGACGATCAGTATTTTCGATAAAAGCATAGAAATAGTTGTTATTATAATCAAATGGCTAAATGACTTCTGATTTTGAATATTTTTTACAGGAATGATCTTTGAAGTAGGGCCTAAAAAATAAATGGTTCGGATTTTGAAATTACATTGTGCAGTGGGCCCAATAGGGTGGTTAGTTTTGTATTAACTTACTAACTAACTAGTTTTAGAGCATTCTTATATATAAATATATACACATCTTAGTATCTTACTGAAAATCAGGCTCAATTTTATCCGTCTTTAATTAAGATGTGATGGTTAAGAGTTGCATCGATTTTTCTTTTTACTTAAAAACTCTAATAAAGTATGTCATTTGTTACTTAAAATCTTGTATTAATTTTCAAATTTGAGTGCATCAATGACGAAATGCAATCTCAAGTCATCCAAAAGAAGTGTGACCAAGGTGGGTATTGATTACTCAAGCAGGGTATTGATTAAAATTTGTGATGTGCAGCCAGGATCTTTTGTTTGATGTTAGTGAAATGGGAATGTGCAATGGATGAAACGTCTCATAGGCCCAGAGAATTCCACCATAAAGGTACATAAAGTTATCTAACTTATGTTCTACATTTCTTTTTGTGGTTTTGCTGGTTAAATATTCTATATTTCTTTTTATGGTCTTCCAGCATACAGGTGAAGTGAGAATTCCAAATTTAATGACTTTCAATTTGTCTGTAATTAAATAGGGATCCATACAGCTCATTAATTAAAATGAAAAGTTTGATGCTTTTACAGGTTACAATCAAGGAGTAAAATTTCAGTTTCGAAAAAATTTTCGATGGAAATTTCGATTAAAATTAAACAAAAACGACGGAAATTGCTATCAAAATACGAAAATTTTAAATAAAACTTGACCATATATTTATTTAACATATTATTTACTACATTAATAAAAAAACATTGAAGAAACCAAATTATATAGAAACTTTTATGTAATATAAGGCGAATATAATGCACACTGGAGACAAATACTGTTAAATAAAAATGGTTCACTAATTAATAATTATATAAAAATGACCTCTTTTTAAAGGATATTTAATCATTTTGAATCCAATATATTGTCTTTAAAAGTTAAAACATATGTGGACAAATAAGAAAATGACATGTATTATTATTTTCTAAACTTCTTAACCCAATAACCAAGCACAATCCAAATAGATTGTGAGATTTTGGAAAGTTAGTTTATAATTTATTTTGGAATAAATAGTGATTTATTAATTATATTTTTAATTTGGAGATATTAGAATGTTTCCGAGGAAATTTGGAAGGCAATAAATGAATTTGAAGTTGTAGAAAATAAGATTTATCGAGACGAGTTCACATGATTTTACAAAACGTTTTTCGGACCTTGAAGTTAATTTTGGCGAGTTATTTAGATTTTAAGTGATTTTGGCAAACCATCGAGAAACAATAAAAACTAGGAAATGCCTAGTCTTGATTTTAGTCTTGTTGGAAAGGTCTTGGGTCAACATGCCTGTAGATGCAAACGAAACGTGTTTTGGAGTTACAATTTGAGAGTTATGGACAAACGAAGGTTGAAGGGTATTTTATTCTTTTCACCAACTAGGGTTTAGTATAAAAGAAACTCAAACCCATTTTCTATTTCATTCTCTCTTCTAAGTCCCACCCCTCCCTTTATTTATTGTTTTCGTAGTATCAAATTATCAATATCGATCTATTTATATATAATTTGTGGGGAATGAAATTCAAGAAGAGGAGGGAGTAGCTGTGTAGCAAGTAAAAGAAATACTTGCCAAAGCAAATCTAGGAAGTGGTAAAAGGACAATGGCCATTCATGCATTGACCAACTAAATGGTAGATGCATTATTTAAGAGGAGGCAAGTACATACAAGTATACAACTATACAAGTTCTAAGTTCTAGCCCTTTCTCTCTCCCCGACCTCATCTCTTTCTCTCTCTCCTCTTTCCAGCCACCACAGACCAGACACACCAAACATCTCTCTCATCTCTTTCTTTTCTCTCTCCCTGACCTCATCTCTCTCTCTCTCTCCCCAACCTCATCTCTCTCTCCTCTTCCAGCCGCCACACCAAACATCTCTCTCATCTCTTTCTCTCTCCCCAACCCATCTCTCTCTCTTCCTAACCTTATCTCTCTTTCTCTCTCTCCAGATCTGAGTCACAACGAAATTTTGATGAAATTGGAGAAATTTTACAAAATAATGTGTGCAAGGTGTTCGAAATTTCGGCCAAAATTTAAACAAATTTTGGCAAAATTTTTGAAATTTTGCCAAAATAATTACGAACAATAATGGATACATGATAAAATTTCGGGACAAATAAAAAATGAAAATTTGGCAAAATTCCTTGGTTAGAATAAAGCTAAAGACTTCATTAACTAGTCATCCGTCCAATCAACAAAAAAGGTGCACAAAACTTCATTAATTAAATCGTAGATTAGGAAAACCACCTTCAAACTCATATTTATTCAATTAAAACCTATATCTTTTTTTTTTTTTTCATGTGTTGTTAGACCCAAGGAGTAAAATTTCGGTTTTGAAGAAATTTTCGATGGAAACTTCGACGGAAATTTTCGCGGAAATTTCGATTAAAGTTTTGATTTCGACAAAATTAGACAAAAACGATGAAAATTACTATCAAAATACGGAAATTTTAAATGAAACTTGACCATATGTTTATTTAACATATTATCTACTACATTGAAAAAAAACATTGAAGAAACCAAATTATATAGTAGGTTTCATATGATATAAGATGAATATAATGAGTGCTGGAGGCAAATATTGTTAAAAAAATGGGTTACTAATTAATAATTAATCTCTATATACCTTAATTCTATATTGTTTAGGATATGATATAGGATATTAGGGTTTAGGGTATTTTTAATTATTTTTTATATAAAAATGTATTTAGGTTTAAAAACAACTAAACGAAACACCAAAACGGTCAAACCAAACCTCAAACAAAACCCCAAACTCTCCCTCCGACGACGGCGGCTCTATCTCTTCATTCCTGATCTCTTCTCTCCCTCCGGCGATGGTGCTTTGCCTCTTCCTCCCCTCTCTACCTCCGGTCTTTGCCTCCTTTCTCTCCCTCCGGCTCTACCATCGAAAATTTTGAGGATTTCGGGGAAATTTTTCGAAATTAATTTGGTATGGTGTTAAAATTTTCATACTCCTAAAAAACGAAATTTAATTTCACCGAAAATTTCAAAATTTTACTCCTTGGTTAGACCCTTTGACTAGTTTTTTTTTTGTACAAGAGGGGCCGAAGCCAAAAAAACCTAAACAACTACAGCTCTAGGACAAGGAGTACCAAGAGCATCAGCAGAAAGTAAAGAGCAGACCTCAGGAGGGGGGAAACAAACCAATGAACACCCAAAGCCCTCCCTACACTTAAGGAGGCTAAACGATCAGCACAAAAATTTTGCTCATGATATACATGCCTCACCAAGCAATTAGCAAACCCACCAAAAAGTAGCCTGCAGCTATTAGCAAGAGTAAACAGAGGATGAGCAACATCAATCTCTTTAGATATAAGGGAGACAACCAAGGAGGAATCACTTTCCACTTCAAGCATAACAACACCTTGATCACGAGCAAGGGAAAGACCCCAAAACAAACCCCACAATTCAGCCTCAAGGACAGAACCAACACCAAGATTAGCAGTGAAGCCTTTAATCCACTCCCCAACATGATTCTGCAATAAACCACCAGCACCAATGATCTCAGAAGAAGGATTTCTGCAACCATCAATATTAAGCTTCACACAACCCTCAACAGGAGGCCACCAATGAAGATCAATCACCTGCCTAATAGGTTTAGAGGAACTAACCTTATTTGCACTATACCAATCCCAAGCACATTGAAAGATCATGCAGTGGGGATTAATAGGCAAAGTAAAGTGAGGATAAAAAACAGAGCAGCACCTCCACTACATGTTTTCTTCATTGTTTGACTATTTATTTATGAAAATTGTTATTATTGTTCCTTAAATTTTGGTGCTTTTAATGTTGATAATAGTGATCCTCAAATAATAAATAACCACAATAATTATTCTAGAAACAAATGGCCTTAAAAAATAAAAAATGATTTATTTATAGGTGGTGGTCGAATAGAAACAAATCCAAATAATTTATCTATAAATACTAACGTATATAAAATAGACTAATAAAAAACCTACACAAGTAAATTAGAAATATGTAATAAGGAACTTACAAGTTACAACCAATTGAATTATAAATATGTAATAAGGAACCTACAATTACAAATATACTACATATGTACTTTGTCTTTATAAGAATTCAAATATATATATATATATGTACAGGCTTTTTCTGTTGAGGTATACCTCAACTTATTTATGTTGAGGTATGACCTTGTTAGGGCCCACACGAGTCGTTTTGTGTCGATCCGAACCGTTCAATTTTTACATCTTCATTGATAGATCATCCTTGCAAAAAATTAGCCAAATCCGAAATCATTTGCCTATCTAACTTTGATAAAACAAATTGACCGTTTCATCGAAAATATTTGGTTCGTCCATTTATTCGATCAAAGTTAGGTAGGCAAATGATTTTTGATTTGGCTAATTTTTTGCAAGGATGATCTATCTATGGAGATGTAAAAATTGAACGGTTCGGATCGACACAAAACGACTCGTGTGGGCCTCAATAGGGTATACCTCAACATAAATAAGTTGAGGTATACCTCAACAGAAGGAGCCTGTATATATGTATATATAGTAAACCTACAGTATAATGAACCTACATATATTCTTACAATCAAATAAATAATCTATAACAATTAAAGAACCTACATGAATCAAACCACCTACAATAACAAATAATATAAGGAACCTACATATATTCATTCTTCTTCTTTTTTTTTTTTTTTTTTTTTTAATTAGGGGGACGACCTACATACAATTCTCGGTTGTAGGTTCTTTATTTGACCTACTTATTCATGGTCTCTGGAGAAGATATAAATATATATATATCACACTATAAAAGGTGTCTTAGAATAAGTGTTTTAATGAATCCATTAAATTCATGGTTTTTTTTTCTAATGGGAGAATAACGGCATCTAAAGAATTTAATAAATGATACAATTTAAAAACTAACATTAATTATATAATGCCACAATTTGTAAATTAGTAAGGAATTAATGGAAAATTGTTATCCTACGTGGACTAGGATTTTAAATATGGGCTTAGCTATTAAAAAAAGGTAATATTGTTAGACTCTTAAAAAAATAATTTAATGGGCTAATATCTAAATGACCCTTAATTAAAAACTATAGCACCAGTCAGCCATCTAATCAACAAAAAAGAGTGCATAAAACAAAATTAATTAAAACTGCAGCACTAGTCAGCCATCAATTCTACAAAAACAGCTACTGGAGTGGACCATCGAGGCTGGGTGCCTTCAGTATTACCGCTGCTACCAGATTTGGCACTCATACCGGAGTTTGATAAGAAGATCCACCAAAGTTTCCGGAGGAGGCCACATCCACAATTACCGGAGCCTGCTGCATTCAGGGGACCTATGCACAGTATCTTCATATTCTACCCACAACCTGCCACTTCTCTGCAGTGATATTCAACTTCAAAATGGTTACTATGAGGGTCGTTGGAGTTCGTTGGTATTTTGCTCGGATTAGTGTGTTTGGGAGGCTCGTTTATAGGAGATTTGTACGCGGAAGAACCATACTTGGGAGAATCATGTGCTGGAGATTCGTCCCCTGGGGACACCGCCGAAGAGTTCTCTTCTTACACTGCCGCCCCCACCGCCTTCGCCGCCTTCTCCAAGATTCAGGTTCTATCCTAGAGCATAATGTGGTTGCCTAGACTTCAGGTCATGTTTAGTGCAGAATATGGTTGCCCAGGATGCAGTTTCTGTCCTAGCGCAGGATGTTAGTATGCGGGAGCGTATGTAGAGAACTCTTTGATATGGTATCAAAGCCAAACCTCATTTCTCTTTTACGATTATAGAATTATGGTTTATGTTTTAGGTTTTCGAGTTTGCTCCTTATATTTGGTCTTTAATTTTTCCATAAAATTTGTGGTTCCTGTGATTTCTGTTGTTGCTACTATACTACTGCTTCTACAAAGTTATTACGAACAGAATAAAAATTATTAAGTTTGTAATAAAAATTATTACAGCTTCTGTTTGAAAAAGTGCCTTGGGCTGAAACCTTAACATGCAGTACAAAAACTTGTTCTGTGTTCATATATCCATACATCATGGCTTATTAATTATGTGATTATGGAATTTCTCGCATGATTTTGGCTTAATTCTTGGCAGTCTCCTCAAATTATGTGCTCATGATTTCTATGTTATTCCTCTATATGTTTTGATTTGATCTCATACCTTAAATGGCCTAAAGGTTTCAAAAGACTATATATATAGTGGTCATGTTGAGTATTGCAAGGTTAGATTTGTCAAAAAAAATAATAATGATAACTATCAAACTTCTTCACAAAAATTTCATGGTTTACATGGACTCCTTTGTACATTCGAAAGTTCCAATATCCTCATGCGTGACTCAGTTCCAGTGTTAGTAGTTTGTTGCCTTGTTGAGCTCTTCTATGGAGTAGATCCGAATTGGATTACAATTCCCATTAAAATAATGTATATACCAGATGTTCTAACATGACGGCTTCATTCTTCAGCAAGTAACCCACCTCTTTTTTCTTGTATTTATGGTTTCTCAAGCATGATAACATATTGGAAGATTGATTTTCAGTTGGCAACAATACAACTCTAGCTATGGACTATAATTTTGGTTCCTCATCAAAAAGTCAACTTGAAAGAATCCTTGTCTGTTTGAGCTGTCATGTTACCAACTGAAAACCAATCTTCCAATATGCTATCACGCTTCATAAACCACAAATACAAGACAAAAGAGGAAGGCTTCTTCTTGAGCAATGAAGCACCATGTTAGAACAGCTCATACAATACTTCAAGCCCCCTCGTTAGAAATCTGCGTATCCCAAACTAGTAAATCTATCAACTTCTTTCCTGCACTCTTTTGGTCTTTTTATAGAAAGTCAACTTGGAGACTACTACTTTCTCCACACCTCCTATAATGTTATCTTTAGTTCAGGTTTTGTCTTCAATGCTTAGAAAAGACTCGAATTAAAAGAGTGATATGGTTTATTGTGCGTTAATCCCCAAGTTTACTTTGATCTACAAAGATCCAAAAAGAGGGAGCTATTATATATGTGAGTCTACAACTAGCTAGAGTTGTATTGTTCAATTGTTACCAACTGAAAACCCATCTTCCAATATGTACGTTATCACGCTTCAGAAACCACAAATACAAGACAAAAGATGAGGGCTTTTTCTCGAAGAATGGAGCTGCCAGGTTAGAACAGCTCATACATTTAATGGGAATTGTAGTCCAATTCGGATCTACTCCAAAAAAGAGCTCAAGAAGGTAAAAAACGACTATCACAGGGATAGAATCACGCATCAGGGTTGGAACTTTCAATTGTACAAAGGAGTCCATGAGTCCATGAGTCCATAAAGACCCTTAAATTTTGGTGCAAAAGTTTGAAGGAGGCTCAAACAGTAACATGGATCTTGTAGAAGTGATTACAAATGAAGTTGTAATTGCTTCAAACACGAGCAAGCACAAGAATGTGTTGAAGCTCTTGGGCTGCTGCCTTGAGACTGAGCTGCCCACATTGGTCTATGAGTTCCCAACAAAAGGAAATCTCTACCATCACATCAATACGCAATCACTTCAATAGTAGACCAAGTTAAAAGATTGCGACTATTGAACCAAGTAGCAAATGCAGTTGAAAAATGGACTATTGAACCAAGACTCCATAAATTTTTTGTCAGTCATTGATAGAAATGATAACAATTCACAAAGATGACCATAAGTGCTTTCCTCAAATAAATATTGGGTGAGGTCCCAAGTTCAAAAATAAAAGTGCTTTCCTCAAATAAATACTGATTTAACCATCTCATGTAGTAATGTATTATAGAAACCATAAAAAAATGTATTACAAAGAGATTCACATGTCGAAGATTTGTAAAATTATTTTAAACTTCTTAGAACAGAGATAATTGGTACTTAATACTACTGCATTTATAATACGTGTGTTGCGACGGAACTAGTACTCTTCATTTAAACTTACATCCTTCTCTTAAATCTAACCTTGTAATACTAAAATCCTTCTCTTAGATTTCCTTGATTGTAATAATAAAGGAACAGCAAAAGGAAATCTAACCTTGTAATACTAAAATCCTTATCTTAAATCATTGCATCCAAATAGAGATTTAAAGAAGACTACAAAACCAAACCTTAAACCTTAAAAAATCCAACACAACTCCAAACATAGGATAACATTTAGTCCAGCTTACTCCAGTCCAACACAATCCAGCATAATCTATAAGAATAGTCCAGTCCAACACAGTCCAGCATATCAAACGTGGCCATAAGTTGGTATGATTAATTTTCTATTGTATCTTAATATTTAAATTATTATATATTAGATCATGGCCGAAAAAAAAAATGAGAATAAATTAGATGATAAGTTGTTATGGTTAATATCTTGGTATTTTTTATATGTTTAATTTAAGTTCTATCACATACAAGGATATCAAGGAAGTTAAAGAGTTGGTAATTAAAAAAGAAAAAGAAAATCCCATAACACAAACTATAATTTTTAAGGGTTTTTTAATTCTAGAACCAAGAGAACAACCCGGCCTGGTTGCAAAAAACCGGTACCAAGCCGGTCCTCCTGCCAAAATCTCGATGGCCTTGCAACAGAGGAAAACGTCGAGGAGCTTGTGAATCCAGGCGATCGAGTAAATGGGGTCGGAGGGGAAGCCATCGGGTGGAGAGAGGAGGTTGGAGAAGCGGTTGGACACGTGCTTTTGGAAGTGCTCGAGGTCCTGGTTCCTCCTGGTTCCTGGCCTTCCAAGGCCACCACCTGGTTCCTCCTAGTCGCCTCGCCTCGCCCTCGAAGCTCTCTGAACTTTTGGCAGTGGGATATCCACCTCTATAATGATTAAATTATAGGGAAAAAGGATATCCACCTCTATCTCTATCTCAATTTTCTTTTTCTAATATCTTCTATTTGTAGTCATTTTCAACTTTTACCCTATGAGAAGTTGATTGGCAGTGGTAATTAATTATTAATTGCTACTGTTTGGAAATGACAATCATTGTTACTGTGGGACAGTAATTATTTAAATTGTAAAAATACTCTATTAATTGTCACTGTTTGGCAGCGGCAAACATTGTTACTGTCACACAGTGACAATTATTGCCGGCAGCATGGCCGGACAGTGTGACAGTGGCAATTTGCATAGTTTCAAAAAAAAATTCATAAAAAAAACATAAAGTGGACTTATTTGTACAAAGTATGGACGTTATTTATACAAAATGGACCTATTTATCATTTCAACTTTTAGGTGGGTTTTTTTTTTTTTTTTTTTTTTGGTACAAAGGGCTCTAAAATGGACTTTTTAGCAATTTACTTAATTTTTAATTGCCCATTATATTGTAGGTCTTTGTTTCTTCAATGTTCAATATTCGAATTTGAGGTTTAAGATCGAATTAAGGTCTAATATTTGGGTTCATAATTTTTTTGTCTTGATTTAGAGTGAGAGATTCAACCTTAGCTCTAGAAGAAGGGTAAAAAGCAACTAAAATTAACTTTACCAACTTCAATTATTTTTTGGGTTTGATTTGAATTTAACCAACTACATTGATAACATGAGATTGAACAAATAAAATTAGAAGAAGTAAAAATAAAATAGAATTTTACCATATATGCTATATTTTGTATCGGGGGAAATGAGTCGGGTCGAGACTATATCGGCCAAACAACTGACCCACCTGACCAATCGACCTTAGTGAATTTTTATAGTGGGTCGGTTGATAGTTGGGCATCCAACTTTGTCGATTGGTGCAACCGACAACCGACCCAATATTTTTTTTTCCCCACAATCCCACATTCCTAATAAAGGCTAAAGCTTGACTCCAATCTCTCCACCTCAGTCTGCCCACCTCCAATCCTTCTCCTCCACCTCCACCTCCACCTCCACCTCCAATCTATTTTCATGTAGAAGATATGTGCTTGACTACTTAACAACCATCTTCAATGTGTACAAGAGTAACTGAACCTATAAGTTCTTGCAAGCAATTCATCATTTAGACTCCCTAAAGCTCTGAAATTTTGCAAACACATAAAACCCATTTGGGTAAACTCAACCACAAGTTCCACACAATTCTCTAATTCCAATGCAAGCACCATCTAAGCCTCCGGCGACGGCATTCTCTTGGCTTTCTTCTTCTTCTCCAACACCGCCTTGGCGAAAGCCTCCACAATTCGCTGCTATGACTCCAAAATCATCTCGATCCACTTCATCTACATCTCTATACGCATGGTCTCGATCTCCATAGCCATCTCCATCTTCATCTGCTCCATCCTCGCAAACCCATCTCCCAAAACCTTTATGGCCGACACCATCTACGCTGCTATTGCCAATTCCATTGCTACCTCCATCAACATTGAGTTTTAACAGTAAGTTTCATTTTCTGTTTTGCTTAATTTGACTCACCGAGAACTCAAGCCAGAACGCACACACACAAGCACACAACCCAAACTCTCTCTCACACACACACCCCAAGCTACCCAAAGGCCCAAAATAATTCCCAGTCGGGTCGGTTGTCCGCATTTCACCTATTTTCAAAACTGACAACCGAACCGACTTCACCGAGTTGAGTGAGAACAATTGAACCAATTTTTGTGGGTCGGTTGTCGGTTGCAACCAACTGAAATTCGGGTTGGTTTTGGGTCCATAGTCAGGTAAAAACCGACCCATTCCCAGCATATTATTTTGTTTTTATTTTTGATAAGTTATCATAAGATGGCAAACCCGAATCCATCATATCGCAACACGTGGCACTCTTTAACGCCGATTTTCAAACTCCCTCACCGATCTGTATCGTGACTCTATCCCTTCCCTCCATCCCAACTACCTCCACACACTCTCTCTCTCTCTCTCTCTCTCTCTCTCTCTCTCTCTCTCTCTCTCTCTCTATTTTTGCGTCCGTCCGCTTTCAGAGTTTGTTGAGCGAAAGGTGGAGTGGAACCTTAGCCTATCATCTCATTCAAGCAATTTCTAGGGTTAGGGTTTCCCAATATTCCCTGCAATTCCCAAATCCCATTTGATCCCCCCGATTTCAACGATCGTCGGCCAGTCAGGCTCCTCGATCGCACCCGCATCGTCCTCGGCTCTTTCTCACCGTCCGATCGAGCCCCTTTTAGCAAAATATGGTCGCGATTTCTCCCGGGATTTTCATGTACTCTTTCCTCAAATCAAATTTGCTCCCGATCCTTCATTTTTCTTTCAGTTTCAGAAATTATAGGTGTTCTCGCAGGATTTTGTAAATTTTTTCTGTAAATAAGGGAAAATTGGGGGTTTTTTTTATTTTTTTTTTTCATATGGTTTTTGTTGTGTGATGGTTGTTTGTATGTAAATATTTGGGAAAATTAGGGTTTGTGTTGAATTTGTGGTGTAATTGTGATTAATTTCGTACGAGTTTAAATTGAGGCTATGTATATTGAGGAATTGAAAGAAGGGGAACAAGGGAATTTATGCCCTGGAAATAGCGATTTTGTGAGCAGGAGCATCGTTGGTTTGGATGCGAAACGGGTGTTGATCGGTGCAGGGGCTCGTGCGCTGTTTTACCCGACTCTGCTTTACAATGTAATTAGGAATAAGCTTCAGGCTGAGTTTCGGTGGTGGGATAAGGTCGACGAGGTACAATATATAATCTTTTAGTGCTCGCTTCTGTTTGTATTTATTTATTTGCCATATATATCTAAATTGTATACTGGATTAATTTTTTAGGTGTTGGTTTCATTTTCGATTTATGATTTTGAAGGGATAACATGTGGGAACTTATGTCTTAATGTTATTTATGAATGGGGTTTATTTCTGATCTGCCCTTTTCTCTTGTGTGGTTGTTTTTCCTTTTGCTGCAATTGTGAATTCATTTGCAAAACTTCTAATAATTCTGTTTTCAGTTTGTATTGTTAGGTGCAGTTCCATTCCCTACTGATGTGCCCCGCTTAAAGGAGGTCGGAGTTCGTGGAGTCATCACACTTAATGAGCCATATGAGACTTTGGTTCCAACATCGCTTTATCATGTTAGTGTTTTCCCCTCGAGGTCCCATTGCACCACAGTATGCTTGTTGAATTTTGCATAGTGAAAGTTCACTTGCTTTGGAGATTAGTTGATGCATTTTTCTTTGGATGAAATGTTATTGCTGCTCTGTAATAATCTTCTTTGCGCAACATGTGTAGTACTCTACAGGGTTAGGGGTTGATGTCTTACTGCACTTTTGTTTGTATTTATATGTGAGCTGTGGGGATTAAACTGACTCGGTTCATGTCTGTACTTGACTAGTACGATTTGGAATTTTGTTATGTTCTTTTCAGTTTCATTTATTTCTTGGGTTCCACTCTATTTTCCAGGTGGTTGTTTAGGTACCCATATATATATATGACGTACTATTAAATTTTTGGCAGTCTCATGGCATCAACCATCTGGTGATCCCTACAAGAGACTACTGCTTTGCACCATCACTGGGTGATACGTGTCAAGCTGTTGACTTCATTCTTGGTAAGCATTCTTGCAACTTCATTTGATTATATTTGGGGGGGGATTAGTGTTGTCATGATATTTCTACTTATGTTTACTGGGATGCAAACTTTGTTAGTTTTCTTTGAAGGTCTAATTCTAATTTCCAAGATGTTTTCCTCCACAGAAGACAATTAATCGATGATATGATTTTTCTTTATTGGGGGGGGGGGGGGGGGGGGGGGATTAGTGTTGTCATGATATTTCTACTTATGTTTACTGGGATGCAAACTTTGTTAGTTTTCTTTGAAGGTCTAATTCTAATTTCCAAGATGTTTTCCTCCACAGAAGACAATTAATCGATGATATGATTTTTCTTTATTGTGTAGAAAATGCATTAAGTGGACAAACAACATATGTTCACTGTAAAGCTGGACGGGGGCGTAGTACTACCATTGTTATTTGTTACCTGGTTAGTGCTAGACTCAGAAAATAACAAATTACTTGAAGATTGGCAGCTTTTCTAATCTATCCTTTATATAGGTCCAACACAAGCAGATGACACCTGATTCTGCCTATGATTATTTGAAGTCAATTCGGCCAAGGGTGCTTTTAGCCTCTGCTCAGTGGCAGGTAACTTTTACAACTTATCTGGAATTTGCGCCCACATTGTGGGCTCAATCTCCCTGCTGTTTGGTGTTTGGAACTCTGGAAGTTGTGCGTTCATTTTTCTTTTGTAGGACTGCTTAGTGATTTCTTGTGTAGTTGGTATTTTGGGTGGTCGTAATTGAACGCTACAATTTGATCAGTGAACCTGCAAATTTTTTGTTAAAACTTTAAAGTTTAATTAGAAATGGTATTATAAATTTTTATTGTTATTGGTGTAGTGAGCAAAACATATGGTGTGAATGGAACTACCCTTTCTTTTTTAGCTGTGTTTTATTTTACATTGTAGTTCCATTTCTGCTCCTGTGCTCCATGTTCATCAAGATTGTTAGGTGAATGATAGATAAAGTGATGGCTAGAATAATCTTAGTAGCCTCTGTTGTTCATCTTGGGAGATATTATGCTGTAGAACGATTTGCCTAAGATTTACATTGATTAGAAGGATGATCTAATCCTACCATTAATTTGACTTTTACTTTTCTTTCTAAGCTCTTCTTTGATGGTTTTGCAGGCTGTCCAGGAGTACTACTATTTTAAGGTGAAGAAAGCTGTTGTTCACAGCCACATGACCCGTCTAATGATGAAGTCCCTGCATTCTGCTGCATCACATGATCTTGTTCCATTTGATGAGGGCTCCATAGTAGTGGTAACAGAATCAGATCTTGAAGGATATGATGCGAATGGCCAATCAGGTGCTCTGAGAAGTAACATATGGACAGACTTAAGCGTGGTCTATCAAGTTCGAGTAGCTGGTCAGGCAGCTCTGGAAAGATTATCATGCCTGTGGCTCCGCTGCCAGGCCCACCAGAAGATTTCAGGAGAGAAGTTGGGCAGGGAAAGCAGCTGCTCGATCAGGGCCGATCATCTGGGAGGCATTAGTGTGGACATACAAGTGTACTGAGGAAAACCTCGGAAAATGTATATAAGATGTTTGCCAAGTGTTGCTTTATATTTCTTTCTCGTACATAAAATGGCAAATAATGTTCCATTTGGCTGCACTAAACTGTGTTTTTCTTTTCCCCTGTAAATTGAGTCGTTGCGTTATTGTGAATCAAAATGGAAGAGAGTTGAGCTTTATTGTCCAGAGTACATATAGTTTCGTAATTTTGGTGTGAGATGTTAGGGAAGGACCTTCAAAAGCACTCAGAAAGCTACATAATACTTGTGTTATGACCACCATATCTTATTTAGATGCTTAACCAGATGTTTCTACAAATGGTTGTCGCAATCCTCTGGTCTTCTGAGAGTGAATGGTGCATATACAAAGTCAAGGTTGTTATGGGCACTGAATTATATCTTTGCCATTTTAAGAACAAAGTGACAGCTTTCCACAATGCTCTCCCACCAAGAACAAGTTTCGTGTGTACATGGATATGATCATCATGCAGCATCACAATTGATCTTGCAACTTTATTCTCATTTCTATAAATAGTCGGTATATTTCTACCGGTACGCAAACAACTATGCATAAAAAGTGTTAAGATGTAAGGCATGAGGTAGTCACTATCAGGATTGTTTTAGATTTCCATTCAATTATCATTCCAGTATAAAGCATAAACATTAAATGGTAAATACAAAAAACTTTACCATAAACCTCAAAACTACGTTATTTTACGTACAAGCATAATATCAACACTCAAAACATAAGCAGCAAATTCTATTTCATATATTAAATGATAATTCTTTTAGGGCCAATCGTGCCTAGTATTCATCATTATTGTCTGAGATATGTCCTTGCACTTTTGATGTATATATCCATGAATATTAGTATAACTACATATGGCAGGGCTCCAGTGACTGAGGGGCAAAGAATATATAGCAATTACTGTACACACAGAGCATCCCACCAATCATAACCTAATGTTTTAATCTGTATCAATCATGAGGCACTGACTTGTTCTCTGTGAGCCCAAGAAGTTCACTGAAGAAACTCTTGACCTGTAAGGGCCACCTGTATGATGATGACCCTTCTAGCACAACTTCAATTGATGCTTTCTCATCAAATTGAGGCACTACTTCTACTTTCTTCACATTGCTTCCCACAACTCCATCTTCAACTCCACTCACCTCCTTGTTTCCATTCTTTGTTGGTGCTGAGTCATTCAAGCAAGGCACCACATGCTTCTTCATATCGCTCTCGGAGATTCCACGATGACTTCCTGGAACACTGATGTACTTGACGCTGCCAGCTTCATCCAAGGTTCTCAAACCATTCCAGTCCTCAGTGTAGAGATTGGTCTGCATAAAAATAAGTGAAAACTAAGATGGATTTATGCTTAAAGCACTAAAGCAAACTTTGTGATACATCAAACTTGAATGTACTGATAAGTGGCTAATTATGAGGGTGTTGTATGGCCTTGACTTAAATTGCTGAACTGCAACAAACATTTTTAAAATCAGGAAGGGTAACATGATGATTTTTTTTTCTAAAAAAAATTCAAGAGAATAATCAACAAAGACAAATTGAGATATCTCCATGCCCATATCAAATAGTTTCCACTGATTTCACCAAAAAAAAAAAAAAAAAGTTTCCACTGAGGAAATATGTGCTAGCGGGACCATGACATTTGATCTTGATAGTCATAATCTACAATCTTTCTAAATTGTTTCTAAGGCTTCAGATTATTCTTAATTGGTTGTCCACCTCTAGACTCAATGCAATGACTAGAAACAATCTGATGGTTATTTTCTTTCACATTCTCAATTATGCTCAGGATATGTTCAATCTCAAACAAGAGCTTTCACTGGGAGCTTCAAGAAAATTTTCTATGAGCAGCATATTGTCTCACTGATGGTTATCACGAAAGTCCCAAAATAGAATGTCACTGTGGAACAGAGGTTTCAGCTATCATTTTTCAGAAAATAAAAGCGAGTACATCAGAAATTGTAGTGCTTTTTTTTTTTTTTTTTTTTTTTTTTTTTTTTAAAGTTAAATAACTATGTCCCTTAAAGATGTGAATCAGCACCTTGATCAGATATTCAGGTTGATACCACCAGAAATTAGTAGTATTACCTGTTGTGGACGTAAAATTGATTTGAAGGCATCATCGTTGTAATATCCAAACCACTACGTTTCCTTAGGTATTAAAACAGCGTCCTACTCAAACTGTAGAAAATACAAAATTAAGATGGACATAAGCAAGTATGCTTTATTAGCTAAACTAAATTATTCTCCTGGAATCTAAAAAGAGATTTTAAGTAATGTTACTGCAGAGAAAGATATCTTTTCCAACTTACCATGATAGGCACCGGGTTCTGTAAGCTACTAAACCTTTCCTTGTAAGTGGGGTTTCTCTCATTAGGGAGTTCATTGTTGAGTTTTGGAAGAAACTTGCATTTCCCTAAATAGTCAGACAAAGTCTGGAAACGAATTGATGATCCGGATGCTTAGTTTTACAGCTATTATAACCAAACAGAGATATAATCATTGGTGAAAAATTATGAATGCATACATGACTTTGGTTATAGGACAAATGGAAATAGAGCGCATGAAAGCTACTTCATATGGTGAAATTCATCCCAAGTATAACCCAGTGAACACAAACAACCTTTTAACATTTGGTTAACACAAAGATGAAAAGGAAGAAAACAAAGCAGCAGACTTTTGATTTCAGTGAACTTATGATTACAATGTTAGTTGAATGTATTGATAGCATAAGAATATGAAGTGAAAAAAGGCTCATTAAATGTCTCTAATGCTCCAACACAGTTAGGCACTCACATTTGGTAATTTAAGATAACCGCTGGGAGCCAAGTGAGCCTGTGATTCCAAAAATCAAGATTCAAATGGTCAGGCCTCATGAGAAATATACCAAGGAGAATGGAAATTGACACAACAAAAGAGGCAAGTAGAAAGAATCGGCAGAAATAGATGCATACTTGGATATAGTCAGTAAAATCTCTGATTTCATCATCTTTGGTAAAATCAAGTCCACCGCGGAGACATTCATAAACTGCTCTACCATAATTCTTAGCAGATAAACCCAATTTTGAGTAGCTTGTTTGCAAGAATGCAAAATATACCAGACTGTAGAGGCACAAAAGCCCTTCAGCAACATCATCATATCTCAAAATAGGTCACCGAGTATTTTTAATCAGAAATTAGGTGTTCGTCACCAGGTTTTCTTATGGGCAATAATTATCTATTCTATGACCATTATTATATGAGATATATTGATATTAGCATTAAAGTTCTGCAAAATCTCACAAATACATACATAATACTTCAGGAACCAGCATTACCTACAAAGTGAAAATGCTTCAACCCATAAGGGAAACAGTCTCAAAATAGGTGGGAAACCCCTACAACAATGGGATCTTTGTATTGGAGGTGCCACTCTTAAGTGGACTATCATACAACATGTTTTCAAATTATTCCTAACTTCTGTGAATGAATGAATAATGTAGAAAATGCTGCTCACTGTTAGATGCTTCTGGCCTGTATCAATAATCCAGAATCACAAGGCCATATCTCTGCCTAATGGTGCTTACTGTTTTGTATATATACTTCAAGCACTGTTGGCCTCTGATATGGACATGGCTGGGCACAGTTACATGCAATTTTAAGGAACAGAATGGTCTCATCATCAAATCCTTGCCCAATCAAATATTTACCAATGGCATCATTGAGAATAAAAGAGCTACTACTTGAAACTTGATTAATCCATTCAACCAAAGTCTTGTGCATGACTGTTGCAAGAACTAGTACTGATAGGTTCCTTTCCTGTTATTAGCTCAAGAAGCAATCCATAGTTATGCACATTCTTCCTCACAAAATCTGACTCCCAGACTCCTCTAACAGCCCTGAACCAGTGTCATTACTTAATTTGGGTACACAAACATTACTCTTCCACGATTTGATGTAATTGTGTCTCCAAAGTTGGATAATTGAGTTAAACCAATCTTCTATTCTTTTCTCCCCACTTTCGAAACAAAGGGTTTGTTAATTTTCACTTTCTAGAATACTCAATCAGAAATGTGTTCTAAATGCCATCTAGAACACTACCAACAGCTTGAAAAATAATGTAAGCTAAATTTTCATCAGCAGCAGTGATAACAGTGCTGGCTTCTCTGACTTCAATCAGGGCTTGGTTAGGCTCATGGATATGTAGTACAGGAGCATTTTCTGATTCAGAACCACTTGTCGCTTCTCTAAGAGTCCCCTTGATGCCCCTGTTTGATAACACAGTCAAAAGCCTTTCCAAATCAGGTGAACCCCAGTGTACCAGCGGTCTACTCACTGATGACTCGTGCACATTTCCAGAGAATAACCATTGTTTGCCATGCTCTATCAAGAGCTCTCCCTTTAACCTTGTCATGTTAATGTTTTCCTGTTTCAACTTCCTCCAATCGAACTGGGAAGCCAAGTCTGTTGCAATCTCTAGTTCTGAATTGTCCTTCAAGCTTGGTATAAGTAATGTTTCATTAACGCAGTAGTGAAAGGTGGAAAATGAATCTGATTTTGAAGAGCTAATCTGCTTCAAATCCTTGGGGAATACCAGACCAACTTTTGGTTGCAATATATTCAGCAACGGTTCAATTTTCTGCAACCTTATCCCAGAGAGAAATGAACATTGAAGAACCTTCATTGCCATTGGCTTGAAAGGCAGGAGAGCCAGTTCAACATCCAGTCCTCCATTCTCAAGAATGAGTAGTGAGTTGTGATCCCCACACCAGCGACGGAGCAAATGAACAGCAGGACCAAGCCGCAGACTCCAGTGAGGAGAGAAAACTACGCATGGCTCCTGCCAGTTCAGTAATAATTTAGGTGAATGAACTGCCGGAAACACATGAAGCTTCTTCTCATTTATGAGCTCGACATGGGCAAACAATGACTGACCAGAAAACAGCTTTTCTTGCCGCTGTTTGCATAGCCATTCAGGTATGATGTTGGTGAAAGCCAATAATTCTTCAGCTACTGAAGAAATAATATATATAGGAACCTTCAAATTCGAAACGTCTAGTGAAGCTGATATCTGTTCTAACAGCTGCAGAACAATTCCAAGTTGACTAATGGGAATAAGGACTGAGCCTCCAGTTTTCACAGAATCAATGACACAGGAGCATATGAAAGCTAGTTTGTCCTGTTCCTCCAAACTCTCATCAACATTAAGGAAAGACTTGGCCAACTCTTGACTATTATTTTCACAATTTCTGAGCGATGACAAATTATGAGTAGCTGGAACGGAGCTATTGTAATCATTCTCAACATCTTCCGTAGCATCCAAGAGTGAGAAATCTGAATATATTATAACATCATTCCCTTGAAGAGCAAGGTAATC
The DNA here is from genome assembly GCF_963921425.1 of Dryas octopetala. Taxonomy (NCBI): domain Eukaryota; kingdom Viridiplantae; phylum Streptophyta; class Magnoliopsida; order Rosales; family Rosaceae; genus Dryas; species Dryas octopetala. The sequence goes on from NC_141371.1 coordinate 17,566,270, forward strand.
AAAATTCATTGCATGAGCAGAAACAAAGATGGAACTTGTAACAAATGCAACGCCTCCCATTGGACCATTTATTGTCCAATTACAAGTGCCTATTTCTAAACCCGAACTGAATGCTTTTATGATCAATGTGCTGTTGTAGCAAATTTCCTCAGCATATTTAAGTCTTAGAACCTTGTGCATGCAATCCTTCACATCAGCTGCACTGTACAAGGGCATCCAACCACCCAGCTCTCCCCCATCTTTGCCTAAAGCTACCTCTCTCAGCGAAGACGGAAGAAGCTTAAGCTCTTCCCACTTCATCCATTGAGGAAAACACGACTCCTCCCCATGGGGTCCATAAAACTGCCTGATTTCCATATGCATTGAAACAAGGTCCTCCATCAAAAGCTGTCCAAGTCTCGCTGTCGCTTCAGTCACATATATCTTAGCAGAAAAACCCTTCATTCTAGTAAGAAATGGCAATCCTAGCATACCCATTGGACTTGATATCAATACCACATCAATAAAAGAAGCATTCCATAGGTGCAAGTTCTTGACAGTTTTGTACCAGGGCTCTGCAAAAATTAAATCATCGGCATCAAGGGGCTTTTCAACTTTTGGTCTCTTCCAAACCAAAAGCTCCTCCATATCTAAAGAAGCATTATGGTTTGGGGTACTGGGATTCCCTTTATCTAAGGAACTAGCTTTTGAACTAGATGGAACAGGGGAGAAGATTGTAAGAGCTGAAAGGTCCAATGGGCAATCCAGTAAAATCCGAAAGCCACATACATTGAGTATATGACATGGTGGGAAATGGTAACCCCCACCTTTGCTCAAACATGTAAACTTCATACGCACCAAGAAAAGAAAAGACTGGAGCGTCGGCCGAAATGTCGCTTTTTGGAGATAAATATCGGAAATCCCCGATATTGTACTTCAGAGGAAAAAATTGAAAAAAAAAAAAAGGGGGGGGGGGGGGGGGGGGGGGCGCGAAGAATGAGAAACTAAGCCAAATTAACTAATTATCCATACCCATCTACTAATTCAGAAACCTACTTCAACCCCAAACTAAAACTCTCTATAAATTGGACTAATTTATGATAATTTCGGCACCCAAACTTAGAGCAGGAACCTTCAATCAGCAGCTGTGAGCTTGTGACTGTGAGTCTTCTCCTCTTTCCTCTCGCCCTTTTGCTTTGATTAAGTCGGTTTGATTCCTCTCTCTCATCTCTCTCTTCTCTCTCTCTCTCTCTCTCTCATATGGTGTTTGGGCAAAATAGAAGACAACGACAGAGAGATACGCAGAGTTGAAGAAGACTACATGGGTTTGGAGTTTGGACTTCCCTTAGGTTTTTGATTAAATGATTAATAAAGTGTTGGGCCTCATAATAGGTTCTGATTTAGTGGGTTGAGCTCAAACTTCTATTACAAATAGTGGGTTAACCTAAACACATTAAATTTGGGCTTTTTTACTAGTTTTTTTAGGACGTTTTTTACTAATTAAATATCTCAATTCTACATTCTCATTTAATAGGGAAGGACATTTTAATACTAATAAATAAAAAAACTTTATATGGAAATAGTTTTTTATTTATTTAATAATACTTTCTATTTATATAGTTTACTGTTTTTTATAATATTTATGTTACACCTTTTGATGCAAGATATTCTCAACACTCCTCTTCACATGTGACGTCACTTAAGCCAAATACGCAAACAATTTTGAGTTACATAAGAGCACGTGTGGGTATTGGGGCTAACACATGAATTGCTTATCCTCTTATACGTACCATGTAGAAATTAATTTGATGGCAGGAGTGTGGATATTTGACACGTGGCTATTAGGCAACCAAAGGCATCCAACTATCATATGGCAAGTCAGAAAATTTCAAGTAGTTATTGGAGCATTTAACCCGCTCAAACCAATTGTCAATAAGTGAAAAAGCCCAAAATCTTCCAAAACCTTATTTAGTTTTTCGTAAGTCCTCATATTTTTAATGTGAGATAGAACACTCTGATTTTATGATCCATGGAAGCATATTATAAAATAGGGAGTATTCAATAACTTTTAATTTTGCTTGGAATCTAGGGATTTTCCCATTAAAACACATACAATGAACCAACAAAACATCATTTTCCCATCTCTTTGTGTTCATTCTCCAAATTTAATAATAGTCAAATATAATATGGTCAAGCCGATGGACCATATTCCATATGTAGAGCTATTAGCAGCATAGTGTTATAAGCCGACCATAGACGGTCTTCAAGTTTGTCTTTAGTTCGAGGCTTTCGATGGATTTTCCAACAAAATATGTTATAAATAGATCCTTGATCCCTCAATGTTATATATTCTCAGACAGATTAGTATACCCACTGAGAACTAATATAAAGATTTATTAACTTCATAATTATTAATTAATCAAATAATTAATAATTAGCTCCAATGGGTTCGAATACATTTATCACTCTCATTACCATTTTTATGATTCTTCTTCCCACAATCGCAATGGCAAAAGATATCGTCGTTGGAGATGATAGTGGTTGGAAAACTAATTTTGATTACCAAGATTGGGCTAAAGACAAAGTATTTCGTGTTGGTGGTACACTAGGTATATATATCCATTACTTTTATGTTTATTCTTATTTTATTGAATTTTTGTACATTGAGATATGTTTGCTTATTCTAAATAACTTGCTCACCATTTGGACTAACTCCCCCAAGGGATTTCAATTTCTTTTATAGTACCCAGTTTTGTTTTTCTTTTATTTTCCACCACTGTAGACCATTAGAATTTTATTTCTAATTTATTGTATTTCTTTTCATATTTATAAACTTATAAATTAAGCTTATTAGGAGTTATCAGAATATATTAAAATTTAGTCTAATATAAAGGCCAGGTTTCAACTTATTTATTTTAGAGTGTAAAATTATTGTTTAAGAGTTATGATTAGCGTTTAACGCTCAAACCCTAAACCATAAGTAATGAATAAGATTCTAAGAGAATAAAAATAAAAATACAATATATTTTAGAGATGTAATTATATATATACAGGCTCCTTCTGTTGAGGTATACCTCAACTTATTTATGTTGAGGTATACCCTGTTGGGGCCCACACGAGCCGTTTTGTGTCGATCCGAACCGTTCAATTTTTACATCTCCATAGATAGATCATCCTTGCAAAAAATTAGCCAAATCGGAAATCATTTGTCTATCTAACTTTGATCAAAAAAATGGACGAACCAAGTATTTTCGATGAAACCGTCCATTTGTTTTATCAAAGTTAGATAGGCAAATGATTTCTGATTTGGCTAATTTTTTGGAAGGATGATCTATTAATGAAGATGATCCTTGCGAACGGTTTAGATCGATACAAAATGACTCATGTGGGCCCCAACAAGGTCATACCTCAACATAAATAAGTTGAGGTACACCTCAACAGAAGGAGCCTGATATACAGGCTCCTTCTGTTGAGGTATACCTCAACTTATTTATGTTGAGGTATACCCTGTTGGGGCCCACACGAGCCGTTTTGTGTCGATCCGAACCGTTCAATTTTTACATCTCCATAGATAGATCATCCTTGCAAAAAATTAGCCAAATCGGAAATCATTTGTCTATCTAACTTTGATCAAAAAAATGGACGAACCAAGTATTTTCGATGAAACCGTCCATTTGTTTTATCAAAGTTAGATAGGCAAATGATTTCTGATTTGGCTAATTTTTTGGAAGGATGATCTATTAATGAAGATGATCCTTGCGAACGGTTTAGATCGATACAAAATGACTCATGTGGGCCCCAACAAGGTCATACCTCAACATAAATAAGTTGAGGTACACCTCAACAGAAGGAGCCTGTATATATATATATCACAATTTGTATATGTAATAGTATTATAGTAACACAGTTACAATTGAATTGTAACAATTTGCATAATGGGTTAGCCCATATAAGAGAATTTAGGGTTATATGAAACATGCAACAACCAATTTTAACAGATGTGAGTGGTTGTACATTTGACAGTGCATGTTCAAGTACAAAAGCTGGAAACCACAATGTGTTCAAAGGTGGATGGAACTGGGTTCAAGGAATGCACTAAACCAGCAGGAAACGAAGCACCACTTACATCTGGAAACGACAACGACAAGATAGAGTTAAAAACGGCAGGAAATAAATGGTACATTTGTGGAGTTAAAAACCATTGTGCAGATTTGGGTCAGAAACTTGCCATTACCGTTGTGGCCGATGAATCATCCTCTGCAGTTCCTGCAGGAATCGTATCCTCCTCTGGATACCAAGTCTTCATCATGGCCGCCATCATTGCAGTCATAGCACTTGTAGCCTGATCCAAATTACAGTTATATACACTCTTTGTGTATATCTTTCTCATCATGTGATATGACACGTGATGAGAGAGATAAATACAATAATGTATACACTTGAAAGGCTGGAAGTCTTTCTCCAAATGGATACACCAAATTGCATTTTTATTATTATCTTTAATTATTTTAGTTTCTTAATTTTTATTTAGTCCAGTAATAGTTATTATTAATTGCATTACTTTACTGATCACTGATCAGCAGCATTGATGTAATTGGCTTTCAGAAGCTGCTTTTTATTATGCATGATTATTTATTTCAATTTAATGACACTTGTCATTGGAATTTAATATAATAATTGGTTTTCAGAATTATTATTCCATTCCAATGCAAATTACAATAGTAGCTAAATGGCCGGCGATTAGATATATTGGAACCATGAAGGTTGGTTTGGTTCTCGAATTTGAGGTTTGGTGAGATTTCATTCCTATATTTGTTAACTACAATATTCAGTTACATTTTACATTTAATTACTTGGGAAACCCTAGATCCCTTTGGATTTGTTAATCCAATCACTTGGGAAAATATTTATTGTGGGTTCTCATTTTCCACATTAACTCCACTAAAAAATAAGAATATTATTTTAAACATAATAAATGAGAGTATTATTAGAAAATAACTTTTGATTCCAATTACTACACAAACCAAATATGGTCGAGAACCATAATAATTTATTGGTTACTATTTGTATTTTCAAACTCTACGTACAAGGGAGATTATTAATTTATAAATTCTTAATTATCCCTTAAAAAACTTATTTGCGAATTAAATAGTGCCTAAGAGGCTAAGATTAAGGACATAATCGCGTTTAAAACTACTAAAAAGACATAGAAAATGGACAACTCAAATAAAGTTTAAATATTTGAACATATATTAGATAGAATACAAGTTGAAATAACAACTCAGAGTGATATATACAAAGGCTCGATCCATTTTCCTATCAACAAACAATACAAGAGTTTCAGTTATCAACAACATATATGGGTAGATAGCAAATAATTATATATATTTGGAAGCTACATAACCTCCAACAGCCACTCCCACAACAACAGCTGTTGCAATTCTCAGGATTGCCCTTTTTCTGATTTTCAGCCAGAGACACAAACTTTTGGTCACAGATGGATCATATGCATTACAGCCATATGAATAAGCCTCTCTTTTTGGTAGTCTTATAGAAAGAACACCATTTTCAAACTTTGCATTTATAGCCTTTGTATTATAAACATCACAATTAACTTTGTATTCTTGGCGGAAGCGGCTCAATCTATTTCCAGCCAGTGCACGCTCGCCTGCAATCTTTATCACATTTTTCTTGTCGTTCAGAAACACCCGGAATTCTTTATTATTGAAACCTACCAATACATATTAATTGAAAAACCAAAATTAATTTCCACAAAAACAATTATAACTTAATTTGTCCAGGGAGAGGGAAAGGTTATCAATCCTGCATTTCTGCCAAGGTAATTTCAATAATTAATACATTAATTTGTATGAATATACACATCTGGAATTTCTACTTATAGATGCATAATTAGACTTTCCTAACTACTTGTATACATATTAAGTGTTTTTGTTTTTCAATTTTGGTACCTGAACATTGGACTTTCTCCCAATTAAGTACCTAAACTATTATTTATCCCAATTTCATACGTAAATTTTTATTTTGTCCCAAATTGTTATACAATGTGACATTTGTTACAAAATACTAACAAAATTTGGTCATGTGTGTTACACATATCTTATATCTAGCGTTAATTTGATCTATTCATGATCCTATATTGACTTAAATGCCCCTAATTTTAATGTATTATTTTTTTTTTAAATCACCTTATATACTAAATTGGGAGAAAATAAAAAATTAGATATGAAATTAGAACAAATAATAGTTTAGGTACTTAGTTGGGAAAAGATCTAAAGTTCAGGTACCAAAATTGAAAAAAACTCAACTATTAATTAACACATTTTCAAGAAATTTTAACAGACCAAATATTAATTTCTCTATTTTCTCAAAAAATAAAAGAAAACATATACATACACACATATATATATTAGGGAAATCTTACCAAACTAAATTTAAAGAATAGACATGGTTTTTTTTTTTAAGGGTCCATTAACTTTAAGGTACTCATAGCCCAAAAAGTTAACCAAAAGCATCTAATCTCACAAATTTAATTTTAAAGTAACATCAACCCACCCACAACCATAAATTTAATTTTATGATAACATCAACACACCCAGAACCACAAATTTAATTTTCAGATAACATAAACTCACCCACAACCCAAAACAGTTTCAGCACTATGCAAACAAATTTAATCGTAAACCGTTTCAATTTTCACTGCAGTTTCAGTTTTCAATGCAGTTTCAGTTTTCACTCGCAGTTTCAATTATAAGGAACACTCTTATAAATTCGCAGTTTTAGTTGTCTGACATAGTTAACAAACTCAAAAAGTCGTAGTTTCAGTTTGTATTTTCATTTTGCAATTTCAGTTCATAATTTCAATACTTTTTTAGATCTGAGTTTCAAATCTTTTGACAAAAAGAAAAAGAGTTTCAGATCTAAAAACATGGCCCAGGAGGCAGAGGAGCAGAGTGCTAAGAGGAGGAGGAGCCTATGAGGAGAGACGGTGGCGAGAACGTTGGATCAAATCTGCCCAAAAATAGATATGTCCTCTGCCTCATCGCAATCTCCCAATTTTGAAAGATGTTGTATGGGTGCTTACTTCTTACGTTGACTATAAGGAAAACAACAACAAGTGTGTGTAAATGTAAGCACCCACAATTGCAGAGTTTGAATGATATGATGGAATTGTGATATTGATTGATATGATGAAATGAGTGATATATGCAGGAGGAACGTATATAGAGAAGAGAGATTGATGTTGATGATGGATCAAGAAAGTAGTAATAGCAGCAGCAATCTTGTTTAGGTGACCTGATTATTAATAAAAGGCAAAACTAAGAGAAAGAGAAGTGACTTGATTATTAAAAAACTAACCTAATTATTATATTTTACTAATAAGGGTATTACACGTTGAAAATAATAAATAAAAGGTAGCCTAGAGTAATTAATTCTTTTTTTAATGATTTTTTGTCATTTTTTATTCCATTCTTGACAGTTTCAATATTTTAAGGTATAAATTGCCCAAAATTAGAGGATTAAAATATAAAATATAACCAATAAACGGAAACCTAAAAATGGAGAGTTAAAACTTGAATTTTAACTAAGAAATGAGAGTTAAAATTTAAAATATAACTAAAGAACGAGTCTCAAACGACGATTTTATCCATAGATTACCCAATTGCAAAAGTATAGCTCTACCAACTGAGCTATATCCACTGAGCCAAGTGCAGCAAATGAGATCGAAAAGTAGAAAAAAAAAAAAAAAAACATATAAAAGTCCGCGTATGTTCATTAATTAAATAAGCGGTGTGCTGCAAAAAAAAAAATATATATATATATATTTATTACTTTGGGTGATTAACTAAAGAGATAAGTTTTAATACAATACCATGGAGAAAAATCTGATAACTGTCGTATTGTTCCTCATAATTTTTTTGAAACTTGCAATAAGGGATAAAATCCTCACAATAGCGCATAACGTCCACTTCACCGCTCGAATCCATGGGAAGCTGCTTTTCTTTTCTTAGTTTAGGATATTTTTTAACAAATACCTATGAATTGGAAGGCATATCTCCTTCTCTTTAATTTATATAGCCTATGTATTAATGTGTACCTTTGAATTATGGTATTAATTACAGGTTTCTTGTAGGTTTTGTCTACAAAAAGAATTGTTCTTTATTTTGTTTAATATCAAGGCATATATGTGAGATTCTCGCTACCTTTGCATATATATCTTGCTTTCTCGATCTTTCTTTGCATTTCTTTATAACCAGGCATGTTAAAGATTCTAGCTACCTAGGTGATGCTTTTCCAACACAATAGTTACATATAAGTGTATTCAGATTTCAGCTTGAAGGGATTACTAATGGTTGGGTATAACCCACTAGCTAGCTACTTGCACATGTGGTAAATAATATAGAAATTTCTTGTTTTTGCTTTCTTCGGTCAATCCAAACTTCTACCCACAAGAGTCACTTGACCCACATTCTCAACCAAAGGGCGAAGGTGATGAGAAGGAGACTCCATGACCCGAGAACGCTAACACAAACTGAGACCAACTTGGCTAAAGTAGCAAATTTTAATGATTTAATGATCCATATGTCTAGTTAGCTTCAAAATTTTAGTAATAAAAGAAATCACTAATAAGTTGGTAATAAATCAATATAATCAATTAGAATTTTAAATGATTTTAATGAAGTTTATAAGTTTTGTGGTATTAAATCTAGACTTTTAAAGAATTTATAAAAGTTTGATGGTATTCAATCTATACTTTTTAAAAGTTTATAAAAGTCTAATAGTATTCAATGCAAACTTTTAGAGAGTCTATAAAAGTTCTGTAGTATTCAAAAAGTCATTGACTTATAAGGAATTTATAAAATGATAGACTTTCATGGACTTTGGAGTGTAAGTTATGTTATATTAAAGTCAATAATTCTCCATCTTTCTCCTTGCGGATTTCAAAGGATTTCAAATATATAAAATTTTTTTTTAATAACTTGCTATTTGGGTATTTTATTTCATCTCATTGTAAAATACCAGCATAATTTTAGGAGGGGTTTAGTGTATATAGATTTATAAAGACTTTTGTAGACATTTTTTAAGTGATAGACTTTTGCAGAATTTACAGATTTTCACAGAGTTCTACTGAGTCTATAGATATCCTTAAAAATTCGCAAGAGAGATGTTAGATTTATAATGACTTTGAAATACACATAAAAGTCTTTCAAAGTCATTACAAATCTATCATTAAATGAATTCCATAAAAGTCAATGACTTTTTAAATACACTAAGACTTTTACAGACTTTTTAAAAGCCTTTAAATTAAAGTCTTAATTGAATACCACATGATTTTTATTCTCCTTAAAAAAAGAGAGACTTTTATACTATTTGTGCAGGGGTGGGTTGTGGGGGAAGAGAGAACAGAGAGAGAGAAAAAAGAATTTGCGAAAAGAGAAAAGGGTTGCTGATTTTATAAATTAAAATGTTGGGGTTCTAAAATTACTCAAATGGGCCTCTCTAGAAAAATCCCCACACTTCCTACCACAAATTTTCAATTAAAACCCCGTTTTAAAATTAATATTAAGTTAACTTGGGCTTAGGTCGTTACGGAAACTCACCATCCTAGATTAATTGTTAACTTCGCTAAGCTCAAGATCGAAAAAGAAGATGATCCGCGGATTGAATTCATCACAGTGGTGTGAGAATATGAAGATGTATTTTTTAGATGATTTGCTCGGATTATCCCCTAAAAGAGAAATAGAGTTCACCATAGAAGTTTATTCAGGCACATCACCTATCTCCATACCTCCACATCGAATGGCACCGACAGAGCTTAAGGAGTTGAAGACTTAACTTTAGGAATTGCAAGATAAATGATTCATTCGTCCCAGCACATCACTATGGGGTGCACTAGCTCTTTTCGTGAAGAAGAAAGACGGATCTCTCAGGATGTGTACCGACTACCGCCAACTGAATAGAGTCACGGTGAAGAACAAATACCCACTGCCTCTAATAGACGATTTATTTGATCAACTGAGAGGATCTTGTTTCTTCTCCAAGATAGACCTTCGAACTCGATACGGGCATTATGAATTCTTGGTGATGTCATTCGGTTTAACGAACGCACTAGCAACTTTCATGGATATGATGAACCAAATTTTTCGACCTTACCTGGATCGATTTGTGATCGTATTCATCGATGACATCCTTGTCTATTCCTCATCTAAAGAAGAGCATGAGCCACACTTGCATTACGTCTTACAAACGTTGAGAAAACACAAAGTTATATGCCAAGTTTAGCAAATGTGAGTTTTGGCTACAAAGGTAAAATTTTTAAGGCATGTGATTTCTAAAGAAGGTATATATAGCAGTAGATTCTTCCAAAGTTGATGCAGTTCTGAAGTGGCCAGAATCAACCGAAAAATGTTACTGAAATACGAAGTTTCCTTGGGCTAGTCGGTTACTACAGAAGATTCATAAAAGATTTCTCTCAACTAGCCGCCCCAATGACAAAGTTGACACGTAAGGGGGCAAAGTTCGAATGGAACGAGGAGTGCGGAAATTCATTCCAGGAACTGTAAATGCGATTAACCACTGCTCCGGTACTAATCATTCCTGAATGAGGTGTAGGTTGTATAGTATACATTAATGCTTCCTTACAAGGATTGGGAGGTATCTTAATGCAATCTAACAAGGTCATAGCCTATACCTCCCGACAACTAAAGTCACATGAAAAGAATTACCCTGCACACGATTTGGAGCTTGCAACAATTATTCATGCTTTGAAGGTATAGCGATATTACTTATATGGAGAACGCTTTGAACTCTATTCCGATCACAAGAGTTTGAAGTACCTTTTCTCTTAAAAGGAGCTTACTTGAGACAACAAAGATGGATGGAGTATTTAGAAGACTATGATTTTTGGACTACATTATCACCCAGGAAGGCTAACGTAGTCGCATACGCATTGAGTAGGAAATCTCAAGGAATGGTGGGAAGCTTACAGATTTAGAAGAGGAAGGTTGTGGAAGCTATTTGTGAGTATGATCTATACGTTGACATCAATAACAATGATGATTATCTTTACAATTTAATTGCTCAACCCAGTTTAAAGGAAAAAGTGATTAAAAAGCAACAAGAAGATGTATTTTGCAAATCCATATGTGAAAAGCTCACCACAGAAGATGAAAATGAAGAATGGACTCTTCAGAATGATGGTGAATTGAAATACATGGGAAGGATATACGTGCCCGAAGTCCTAGAATTGCGAGATGAAGTTCTGCATAAAGCTCATTTTCCTGCCTACACTATCCATCCAGGTAGCACTAAAATGTATCATGATCTTTGGCGACAATATTGGTGGAAGGGCATGAAAAAGGAAATAGCAACATATGTTGTAAAGTATCTCACGTGCCAACAGGTGAAAGCAGAACACCAGAAACTAGCAAGGATGCTCCAACTACTACATGTAGATGAATGCAAATGAGATAATATCACAATGGACTTCGTGGCGGGTCTACCGCGATCGCCAAAGGAACGAGATGTTATATGGGTTATTGTAGATTGTTCAACCAAATCCGTGCATTTTCTACCCGTCAAACTACTGATTCCATCGAAACACTGGGAAAGCTATACATTAGGGAGATAGTAAGATTATACGGAATCCCAATTTCGATCGTTTCAGACAGAGATTCTAAATTCACTTCTCGATTATGGGGAAGTTTACAACATGCACTTGGAACGAAACTGAACCGTGATAGCGCCTTTCATCCCCAAACTTATGGACAGTCTAAGAGAACTATCCAAATTTTGGAAGACATGTTGAGGGCATGCATTCTAGATTTTCAAGGAAATTGGGAAGACCACCTACCACTAGCTGAATTTGCCTATAACAACAGTTACCAGTCTAGTATAGGGATGGCACCCTACGAAGCACTCTATGGAAGACCTTGTAGATCACCTTTGTGTTGGGCTGAAGTGGGAGAAGATATTTTGTTAGGGCCGGACTTGGTTCAAGATGCCACGAAGAAGATAAAAATTATCTGACAACGCTTGCTTACTGCATATAGTCGGCAAAAGAATTATGCAAACAGATGAACACTAGAATACAACGTGGGCGATCATGTTTTTCTCAAGGTCTCGCCACGATGCAGAGTCAAAAGGTTTGAGAAATCTGGGAAATCTGGGAAACTAGCTCCAAGATTTCTCAGACCATTTGAAATTCTCAAACGGATTGGAGAGGTAGCATATAGATTGGCATTACCTCCTCAACTCTCTAGTATCCATAATGTTTTTCATGTATCTATGCTTCGGAAATATGAATTGGATCCAACACACATCTTGGATTGGGGAGAACTCAGCGTCAATGAACAAGTATCTTTTGAAGATCGACCAATTCAGATACTTGATCACAAAGAACAAGCTTTTGAAGACCATTCCATTAGTCAAGGTTTTGTGGAAATATGGGAATGTAGAAGAAGCTGCATGGGAATTAGAATTTGACATGTGCAAGAAATATCCATAGATGTTTCTTGACATAGGTACGTCTAAATTTCGAGGACGAAATTTTTTTGAGGTGCGTAGATTGAAATGTTCAAAAAATAATAATAATAATAATAATAAGTGTAAACTATTCAAAACCCCCTAATTAGAGCTTAGTTATTTCAAAACCTCCACCCTTATTAAAACTAATTCAAAACCCCCTATTAGTCACTTAAACTCTCCCAAAACCCTCTGGTCAATTAACATCCACCTGTGTTTGACCCACATTTTTTTAAATATTCCTATTATAACCCTATTATTCAAAATCTTTTTTTTTTTAATTTTCTCATCCTTACGCTCTCTCTCTCTCTCTCTCTCTCTCATTCCCGCACCTTCTATGTTCTCTCTCCTCCGCGCATGGCTGTTGTCAGCACGTGTGGCGTCGTCGGACAACGGTTGCTAGCAAGACGACCACCATCAGCTTCGTCCTTCTCTCCTCTTCTTCCCTCTGTCATCACTCGCCCCGAATCAAGCCCAAACAGTCCAGATCGCCGCGACTACGATCGGTGGTGCTCTCCAGCGATCTGCCTTTTTCGGCAAAGTTGGAATGTCGGACCACCCAAGTCTTCTTCCTCTCGACGTCCTGAGCACGATGGTATGCTCGGATTCTCCATCCGATCAGCCACGGCGGCAGATCGATGCCACAAAGGTCGCGGCTTCTCCGCCGGCGATCTACCTTTTTCGCGGAGTTGGAATGCCGGACCACCCAAGTTTTCTTCCTCTCGACGTCCTGAGCACGATGGTGTGCTCGGATTCTCCATCCGATCAGCCACGGCGGCAGATCGAAGCCACAAAGGCCGCGGCTTCTTCGCCGGCGATCTGCCTTTTCCGGCAGCCATTTCCGACGAGTCAGTGTAATTGAATTCTTGAAATTCAGTTTCAATGTAACTGAATTCTTGAAATTCAGTTTCAGTGTAACTGAATTCTTGAAATTCAGTTTTAGTGTAATGAAATTCAATTTCAGTGTTTGATTTTAGTTTTTGCGAAATATTGAGTTTTAGCAAAAACTTCAATTCCAGAAAAAAAAAAAACAGTTTCACCAAAATTCAGTTACAGTGATGTCAGCGTGCGTCGGCACGTGTCAACATGTGTCAGCGCGCGTCAGAAGGGTAGGGGTTGGGCTTCCAGTTGTCCTGTAGACTTGCTTGGACGCGGTAATGGTTGGGTTCTAATGGCATACATGTAAATTAATGTAATTAATAAGCCTAAATTATTAGTAGGCTTTGAATTGGGTGCAGCTGGTGTGTCTGATTATGGTTGGGTGCGGCAACAAAGTTTTCTCTATAAATGGGTGCTACAAATTACGGACTATAATAATAATAATAACATTTATGGGCTTAGAAATTGGATTAAATTTCTAAGTTTGGGCTGTAGCCCAATTGTTTTACAAAAGATTAAAAGCCCAACTAAAAAAAAAAAATGAATGGATTTTGAAGATAATACCAACGTCTATTCCCTTAATTGCATATATACATAAGTTTTGACTCATAAGCTTTGATCAATGGTTTTGATTCTTCTTAGAGGGATGAGTCACCTCTAGGCAATGCTGAGAGCCAATTAACATAACCAGATTTGAGCCAACAATAGGTTACTCCAACCAAGAGGTTGGCTTATAAATAAAGGGCTGTGGTGTGAAGAGCTCACCCTTAAGCAAGCAACCAAAAAAAAAACAGAGAGAGAGAGAGAGAGAGAGAGAGAGAGAGAGAGGGACAAAAAGGGGAGGGAAGAAACTTGAGAAGGAATCACAAGTTTTAGCCTCTTTTTAACTTCAAAGGATAAGAAGGATGACCCAAACACATAGGAACGGACCAAGAAGGAACCCGTGTTCAAGAAATTAAGATCGTGCATGTGACAAAAATATGACCAATGATGTGGAATACCCAAGGGAAATTTAGAGAATTTGTTGGAGTATTATGTTTTGTTTGTTTATCAATAAATTGTAATATATAAGAAGATGAAGACTATTTTCATATTTTGTTTTGTTTGGAATAGTGGTTTGCTAAATAAAGTCTATTTTCATATTCACTTTATTTAGTTTCTTCAATTATTTTATTTTATTTTTTTCACGTCTTAATTGTAGAATAATTTTATTAATCTGCGATTAGGACGTAAGTCATGCTTCACTCCGAGATATTAGATTTTATTCAGAATTGTGATGTGGCATTGTAACTCTCGAGTTTTGGGCGGTATCCCAAATCGAAAGTTAAAGCCAAAAATCCAGAGCAACTGGAGCTCAAAACCATGAGAGTTCAAACCGAGGAACGAGTCTGAACTAACGACTTTTACCCTAATGTATTAAACTCTCCCAAGAATAAGATCAAAAGGTGAAAAAAAAAACATAAAATATATGAGTTCGTTCTTTAATTAAAGAATGGATATATGTCCTACAGAGAAATAATATATATACATAGTTGTTCTCTACTGCGGATGTGCCAACATTTGTTTTAATGGATACCCGATGCCGAGCACTTGGCAATGGTGCCAATCGCTTAGTGCTAGTTTTTTTTTTTTTAATAATAGCGGAGCACTTCTTGCAGCTCTCGAAGATTCTTTCTCGTCTCGTTTTTTATCTCATTGCCAATGGTGTCACTGGTCCAATACCGTTACAGGGTGTAGAATGAAGCTTGTAATTTATGGGTGGGCACGGTACGGTATGGTACGGTATGAGCCCCATACCGATACCATACCGAAATTTTTATTCGGTACGGTATGGACATTTTTAAAACTGGTATCATACCATACCAGTGTTCTATGAATTCGGTATGGTTCGGTATGGTTTCGGTATATACCAACATTTTAAAATTCTTTTTTTTTTTTGTCAAAAAACAATATTTAACAACCAAAAAGAAATATATATATATATATATATCAATGCCAAAGAAACTACAACAATGACAAAAGAAAGAGTAAAACAGTAAAACACAACAGCAACTTAGACCCAAGTATATAAAACCCAAGTATATAAAGCATGATAATGAAAACAACAGGAAGACATCTGCATCTCTGTTTTAGAACGTAAAAGTAAGCAACATAAAATGGACAGCAGTGATGGCCAGCTGCAAGGTCTTGGTTTAAGTGTTAGTCAAACAAGAAAATACTGAAAGTAATTAAAAATTAGGCCAATAAGGCAATAAGCTTCCTAGAACAAGCACATAACCACCATATAAAACATTTTTTAGTCATCTACAACTAACAGCCCAAGTCAGTGTACTTGATCGAGCTATATAATCCTAAAACACTTTCACAAACTCCCCCCTTCTGCTATTTGAAAAAGTTAGAGAATACTTCTTTGAAATCATTTGCAAATTAAGAAGACAAAATGGCTGGAGCTTTTGTTGAAGAGGCTCTGCTCACTGCTGTCCCTTTCTGTAGTGCTCAACGATGCAGAGGAGAAGCAAATTGTGAACCCTGCTGTCAGAGACTGGCGTGATGAGCTCAAACATGCTATTTTCCCTTTCCCTTTCCCTTTGCCTTGACTTCACTTGCATGTTCTACACAAAATGGAATACAACATAATTAAAATTCATTAATTCAATGCAAACTTTAAAAGCAAGCAACAAAGCAAAGCAAGTAATTATATTTACAAAACATTACCTGATTCTACACCTTCATAAAATTCAAGTTCTTCAATGCAAGGTTCATCCTCCAAGCTGGAAATATCATCCCCACTCAACCAATTTTGCATACAAATCAAGGCCTCCACTGATGAAGGAGTTAATGAACTCCTAAATGAATTTATGACTCTACCCCCAGTGCTAAAACTACTCTCTGATGCCACTGTTGATACTTGAATTGCAAGAACATCACTTGCAATTGCTGCCAACACAGGGTACTTGGGACCGTTGAGCTTCCACCACAATAAAATGTCAAAACTTTGGGTTGTGTATTCTAAAGGATCCATCAAGTATGTATCCACTTCATGTGCCACCACTGCCTCATTGCTCTCTTCCACCACCTTTCTCCAATCATCCAAAATATCATCCCTCCCATTATCCCTACCCTCCTCATCTTCTACCATATAAGTTGCAGCACTAGTATTGTGTGAATTAGAATCCACATTACCTCTCATCTGTATGCCACCATCTACTTTTGGACCATACTCTTCATAAAGGCTCATCAACACTCCTTTCATCTCTTTGGTTTTCAGCTGCACCTCTTCCTCATCAAACCTCTCCTTCCTAAACAAATGAGTTATATGTCTAAGCTTAAACCTTCCTCATCAAACCTCTCCTTCCTCATCAATCTTTTTATGCTATATCCTCTCTTTTTCTCTTTGGAAAATGACCAATTTGTCTCTTATTTCACCTGGGTCCTTATATTAACAATTTTTTTCAATCAAATTGTCATATATAGTTTACTTTTTATAACAATCAAGTCCAAAATTATAATCCGATCCAAATTTTAGATGGAATTTTCATGTGCAATGTTAGCCTTTTTTAATTTAACTTATTAGGGGCAAAATAATCATAAAATTCCAACAATTGCACTCCCGCTTTGACAAAAGTAATGATTTCTGTGTAAAATTTAGACAAATTTTGAACTTAATTGTAACAAAATGTAAACTACGGAGACTTGATTGAAAAAAAATTAACTATAGGAACCCGGTCAAGTGAAACAAGGGCCAAACTACGGAGACAAAATTGGTTATATGCCATTTTTTTAAGTATTTGGGAGAGGGAGATTTGAAATTAGGACTTTTCCAACATTAATTATAAAGAAAATACCACAGCCCGGCCAATAGATGGTTTGTATCTTTTCATGTTATATCCAAAAGTCTACATATGCCTCATAAGTAGTACAGAGACCAATATTGCAATATGATGTAATGTACAACATATGTTAATTCATTTTTGGGTCGATGGTAGCTGAATTTAAAACTTTATATATTGCATAACCTCCAAGAGCCATTGCCAGAGCAACAACCACCATTTTCAAAGCGATCTCTTTGCTTAACTTTGGCCTCAAAACTGTGCTTCTTAAACCAAGTAAACAGCCATTAATTGACGAAGTAGCATTTTCAGCTGTTTTAATCTTCTCTCTAGTGCTTGATGGAGCTGCCTCTTTAGAATGCTCAGCTAATTCATGTGTTGAAAGGTTATTAGGAACTTTCTTAGGCATAGTTATGTAAAGAATTGCATGGGAAAACTTGGCACGAATTGCATTTGTATCACAATCTTTAGAAACTTTGATCTCTTTGCGAAAGCGGCTGCATGTAGATGTAGTTTGATGATCCATAGCTTGCTTTCCACTAATGGTTAGTATGCCCAGATTGTTGATTTGGACTCTAACTTCTTGTCTTTTGAAACCTACATGCATCGATGTACAAATAAAACAAAAATATTATGCGTGCCATGCTATAATAATAAGTTAATGATTTGGTATAGTAGATAACATGTAATCTTCTTTTTTCTGAGGTGATTTTGAATTCAAATTTCATAGACAATAATTTATTAACAAAAAAAAAAAAAAAAAGACATGCATACTTAGTACCTGGTAGATGGACCTCAAGAATGTTAAGTCCTTCATCTTTGTGCCACTGGCAAAACGGTTCAAAATCCTCATAAGACGGCTCATCCTTTGCTGCAGGCTTGTTGGTAATTTCCATTGGAGATCGAGGCTTGTGTATGTGTTTTCTCTTAGGCTTTCAATTAAAGGAAATGTTGTAGATCAATTTATTGGCCAAATGAAGGCCTCTTTTGTCCTTTCTTATGCATGCTGAAAAAGCGATTGACAGGGTAGCCTAAAGGTTTCTTCTGGGTTTCCTTCTTATGATTCCTTATTTAGGTTGCTATTCTAAGTTTTCGTCTTTGTGTAGTGTGGTAATAGTTTCTTCGTCATCAAGATTAAGCTTATATATATGCTAATACATTATGAACACATCAGCTAAAGATTGTGAATTGTGAAAGGGTTAATG
Source organism: Dryas octopetala (assembly GCF_963921425.1). Lineage (NCBI taxonomy): Eukaryota > Viridiplantae > Streptophyta > Magnoliopsida > Rosales > Rosaceae > Dryas > Dryas octopetala. The sequence continues at coordinate 17,584,706 of NC_141371.1, forward strand.
AGATATTAGTCCCTCATATTAATTTTTTATAGAGTCTAACCGTACATCTTTTTAATTAATAGGTAAGGCCATCAGAAAGAGAAATTATTTTATATAACCGATATATTGACACGTGGTATAACCAGTTTATGTGTTATAATATGAGTAAATGTTATTAATAGTATACTCTACTAATATAAACACATCGTAAAATAATGCCCTTACATGTTGGATTAGTTATATCAGGTATATCGATTATACCCTATAATTTTTTCATCAGCAGTGGTGAGAGTGAGAGTGTTGTATGAGTTTACGCACTCTTATAGTTGGTTGAAGAATTAAGAGTGAACCCATTTAAGAGTGATAAGTGAGGGCAATGCATGGGTCTGCGTGAGAGCTAGTTGAGCTGAGGGTAATGGGTGGTGGGGCCCACCCACATGGGAGAAAAAGTGAGAGCAAAAAACCGAGTAGTGGCCGACAAGATAGGGCCCAACATGACAACACCAGCCTGTCACTCCCTTAGGTGCGAGTGAAGGACACCAGCGGTTAATTTTTTTGAAATGGCACCAGCTGCTGTGCGCGCTCGTGACGTGGCGTCATCTAGACGCTCCAAAATATAAAAAATTGTAAAAAAAATCCATAAAAAATCTGAAAAATCACAAAAAATTTGTAACGGCTAGTTTTCGTCGTTCATTAGTGTGGTTTCCTTTATATGTTTGTTGTCGTTGGTATCATAAAATAAAATGAATTGTGTTGTGTTGTGTTTACCATTTTTATGCATTTCAAATATTAAAAAATATCAAACAACTTGAAATACTAGGTGAAGATAAAATATAGAATTTATAATTTGGGTAATAAAATTATAAGTCCAAATATATTCAATATTGATTTTTATATTAAAAATCTCTTTAAAATAAAATCAATGGTATAATTTATATAACTATTTAAGTTATAAATTATAACGTAACAATCAAATAATCTCAATTGGACTTTAACTTAATTAGGTACACAGATATGACTCTCAACTATAACTCTCAGCACCACTACAACTTCAACACATATGACTATCATTCTCAGCACTATTCAAATCACAAAATCACTTTTTAGGCCACTTATGACTCTCAAATGACTTTCATACTCACTCAACCACTGTGGATGGCCTAAGGCCAAACTTTGAAATTGTAAGCCAAATTTGATATATATTTATAACAATAATGCTAAGAGTCCCAACTTTTTTTCACAACATTTATTTCCCACCTTATGTGTCATTACATTTCTGGACATGGTATTTCCTTTTCTTTTTTGTTTTTAAATTTTCAATGTATAAAATGTCATGTAAGTTGGGAAAAAAAGTTGGAATCTCTAGCACTATTGTATTTATAATACATATTAGATTAGTTTATTTACACAATATGCCATTATTTAATTGCATTAGTTCTCCCATCAAAAATTTCCCTAAACTTAAGGAATTCATTAAAATAATTAATATATGACACTTTTTACAGATAATGATTAATATGAGTCCACTTTTGGACTCTCAATGATAATTAAACCTACCTACTTTACCCATATCATAAAAAAGTCCACTTAAATAGCTTTAAACCCACCTTTTAAAAAAATTAGTGGTTCTCTCTCTCCATCCCCTTCTCCTTCTTTGATCGCCTCTCTCTCTCTTCCTTCTCCTATCAAACCCTCACCGTCCGGCGAGTAAGGCCGACGAGACCACAACCCTACTGCTCGTTCTCCCTCTCCTCTCTTTTCTGTGGTAGCCTTTCTCTTTCTACTTTGCTTAGCTCTTTATCTCTGTCCATTTCTCTCTCTATCTATTCTCTTCACTATAAGCCATTGTTGGAGCCTTGAGGTCCAGATCGGAGTTTGTTGACCATCGATCTGAAAGAACACACCGGCCTCTAGATCCGAATGTGTTGAATCGCTGATTTGGAGGTACTATGCTGATTCCATCCATTTCTCTCTCTCTCTCTCTCTCTCTCTCTCTCTCTCTCTCTCTATCTCTCTCTCTCTCTCTCCTTTTCACTATAAGCCATTGCTAAAGCCTTGAAGGTCCAGATCGGAGTTTTTTGACCGCCAATCTGGAAGTAGGCACGAGCCTCTAGATCTAGATTTTGCTGAACCGATGATCTAGAGCTATTGTGCCAATTATTACTGTCGAACAGTAACTATCTTCCTATATAGTTACTATTGGACATTAGCAATTATTTGTAATTTTTAAAATTAAGATTTTTTACTCCAAAAGCTTCTTCTTTTTTTGTTGGTTTTATGCTTTTTTGACATATTTATTATATTTATATAGAACTTTTTCCGTAGGTTCATTTTTTATTTATGAGAATTATTTGTAGGTTATTTATTTGTTTATAATTATTAACCTAATTCATGATTGACATTTGAAAAAAAAAAAAGTCCAACAATTAATGAATCATTAGCATTTAAAGAACAATAAATTATATGTTACAACAAATAAAAAGTCAAGTAAGGAAAAAATGTCTTAAATAGGATTGAGGGCATATGAGAAATTTACAAAGTTTAAAATTTAAGAAATTATGACTAAAAATCTAAAAATGGAAAGTGGGATGAGTTGGCAAGTGGTCAAAGGGGGTTACCACATGAAAAAATAAAGATATGGATTTTAGTGTAAAAAATATGAATTTGAAGGGGATTTTTCTAATTTACTAATTGTGAAAAGGTGCCAGTATGGTAGACAACATATGTATATGCACTTCTGCTCTAACTAAGAGACGACATCTACAAGCTAAAAAGATGTATCTGCAACCTAAAAATGTGCAGATGCATCCAGCATTTGCATCCACTGTTGGACGTATTTTACACCATCTTTTTATACAATTATTATCTCACGTAGCTTGCTAGAAATCGATATCTTTGTAGGTTTTACTTTGTTTTTGTGTTTCTAGGATTTTCAAGGCAAATAGGTTAGAACGAGTAGAATGGTGCACAATTGGAACTAAATGGACTTCAGGTAGACCAAATGGCCCCAAGGCCCATGAACGACATTGTACCGCCCATTAGGCCCATCCATTACCTGATTATGGTCCTTAATTGAACGACTTCGTTAATTATAGTCCTTGATTGAATCAAAGTGAAAACAAGATCCTTAACTGATCGAAAAATGAGGTAATAGTCCTTTTGGTATAATTTTCCCTTATTTAAAATGATCTTTGCAAAGAATTAGGGTAGTCAAGGGCGGACCCATTAAGCTAGGGTCCAGCATGGGCTGCCCCCTCTTACAATTTTATCCATATATATATATATTTCTCTATTATCTCAACTTGTTTTTTTAAAGTTTTCCTTAAATGTGGGGACAAGATGCTTGATAAAATGTTTGAAAGAAACTAAAGTAAGGGCAATTGGAAATGTCTGCAAGTTTTTTTCTCCTAAGAAAAAAATTATATATGTTTCCTCTTATCTTGTCTCCACGAATAAAAAATTTTAGGTCCGCCACATAGGGTAACGATAAAAGACACTATAATTTCAGCCACATACACTCCAAACTAGATATATTATAGTTTCTTTATACTCGAACTAAAATTAAATTGTCATTATCACTACCCAAGAATTATATACACACACGCCATAGAAGAAAAAAGGATTACCTTACCGAAGTAGTTTGGTGGATTGTGGATGCATTTTACCACCATTTTCAATGTATTTTCAAATTCACCAGAGTTTCTGGTCTTTAGGGACTGCAAAATACAAATTAAGCCATCGTTTGATTTATCTTTTTTCAATTTGGAAACTGATGCTAGACAATAACTTAAGTTATGAGCTAACCATGTATGTTAAGTTTACAACTGAAACTCTAGAAACTAAGCATGTTACCTTTGTATAGTCATGTCCATAGATGTGTTTATAGCAAGAGAATGTAAGCTTTAGCTGTGGAATACTTCGTTTACTAAGTATTTCTAATACAACAGTTTCTTCTATGAGCCGGCCTGAACTCCCCTCCCCTGTTTCATAAAGCCTCCTTGCATCTGACTTAGCGATGTGTTGGCTAACATCTGCATGGTGTGCCTTATGTGATGCAGCCAATGCAACCAATATCTGTTACATTTAGATTTTACATACATTAATTCATCAATTAATCACTGCAAGTTTGTTTATTTTTTGGCTTCATATATAATACCTATACCTATACCTCTTGTTTCTTCAACAATTGGACCAATATCTGTTACATCTGCATGGTATTGCTGCTAACGTCATTACCTATACCTCTTTGATTGATGGAGTTTGCAAATTAGGCGAGTGGGAAGAAGCTACGAGATTGTTGAAGGAAATGGTGAGTAAAAAAATCTTTCCTGATGTATGCACCTTCAGTGTCTTAGTAGATACACTTTGTAAGGAGGGGATGGTTGTGGAAGCAAAAAGCGTGGTTGGAATGATGATTGAAAGAGATATTGAACCTAATACAGTTACGTACAATTCGCTTATGGATGGTTACCGCTTGCGAGGAGAAATGGACAAGGCAAAAAGAGTTTTCGATTTAATGCTTAGCAAGGGTGACTGTCAATGCTCGTAGTTATAACATTTTGATAAACGAATATTGGGAAGAGGCCATGATGCTTTTTGAGGAAATGTATCGTAAGGGAGTGGTTCCAAATACCATTACTTATAACACTCTTATGGACGGTTTTTGCAAAGTGGGGAGATTACAAGATGCTCAAAACTTGCTCTCTAAGATGCAAGCTTGTGGCCAACTTCCAAATGTTCAAACTTATGCTGTTTTACTAGATGGCCTTTGTAAAAACCAACAACTTTCTATGGCAATAGAATTATTTAGAGAGATGGAATGCAAGAAGTTTGATATGAATATTGTGATATACAATATTCTTATTGAAGGTTTGTGCATAGCTAATAAAATTGAATCTGCAAGGGATCTCTTTTGTAGTTTATCATCAAAGGGATTTGAACCTGCTGTGTGGACATATAATATAATGATTAGTGGATTTTGTAATGGGGGCCTAATAAATGAAGCAGAGAAGTTGCTTGCATAAATGAAAGAGAAAGGCTGTTCTCCAAATGATTGCACGTATAACACAATTATCCAAGGAGTTGTAAATAACAATGAGGCGTTAAGGGTGACGGGACTTGTTCAAGAAATGGTGGAGAGGGGTTTCTCTGCAGATGCATCAACGACGGAATTGATAGTTGATTTATTGTCTAAGGATAATGTAGATCCTGCTTTGTTGGCATTGATAACATGAGTTGATTTGCATCTTTGAAAATTCAAAGTTTTTTCAGATCCTCCTCATTATCACAATGAACTTTGAAACTACTGCATTTTTGACAAAGATGGATGTCAGTCTATATGTTATCTATTACATATCCTTCATGTGAAATTTATGTCGTTTATCATGTAGATTCTTCTGGTCTTTAGAGCTGGGTGTGAAAGTTTGTTGGTGTGGTAGTTGTTGCAGGTTGGTTGATTGTGGTGGTGGTGGTGGTGCAGTGATAGTTTGTTGTATTGGTAGAGGTTTTATGGTCCAAGTGGTTCACAGTGCTTCTGGGTTTGCAAGGACCTGGTATGAGGCTTAACCTCCTCCGTAGTTGGAATATCCGACTATTACACTTTGCAATACATAATGTTTTGTGTTCGTTAAAGTATAAAATGTACATAAGAAGAAAACTAGAAGAAATGGGTATTTAATAAACAAATCCCAATCTAAGTTGTTGCAGAAATTATCACCTGATGATTATATATGTATTCAGTTTTTCTGTCGATCTTCATACGTTTCTGTTGGATCCATTGGCAGGCCAATTTGTCCTATTTTATTTTAACTCCCGAATTTTGGACACCCAAAACCCCATATGTATATGTAGCTGTAACATGTGGTGCCAGATGAATTTCAGGCCAAGGCAACAAGAAAGTCTCTATAGTCACCAGCTGGGATGTTCTCACAAATTGCATCTCTCAGTTCAATCCCATGCTTTTTCTTAAACACCCTTTGAATTTCATCCATGTCTACTTCAGCCCTGCTCACTATTACACGTGCCAACGCTCCTCTATCAGCTGTAGACCCTTTAATGTTTGCATACAATATCTGTCAACCATGTGCATGCCAAACTGAAATGTGAGCCTTTTTTTTAATTCCAAATTTTTTCAACAAACTTGCACAATCAAAAACAATAATAATGTATACATGCATGGGGAGTTTCTAATAAGGTTTTCCTTACTTTATTATGAGAGTCACTCCATGTACATTCTATTTTAATGATCCGGACTGTTTATTTAAAAATGATTTTTGCAAAGAATTAGGGTAGTCAGGGGTGGACAAATTAAGGGTCCAGTGTGGGCAGTTGCCTGCTCTTACAATTTTATCTACTCATATATTTCTCTATCATCTCAACTCGTTTTTTAATGTTTTCCTTAAATGTGGGGACAAGATGCTTGATAAAATGTCTGAAAGAAACTAAAGTAAGGGCAATTGGAAATGTCTAAGAGTTTTTTTCTCTCAAGAAAAATTTATATGAAAGTTTCTTCTTATTTTGTCCCCACGAATAAAAATTTCTGGATCTGCCACTGAGGATAGTAATAAAAGAAACTCTAATTTTACCCTCATACACTCCAAACTAGATATATTATAGTTTTTCTATACTCGAGCTAAAATTAAAGTGCCATTATCACTGCAATTGTTGGGCCGTAGAATTGCCTACTTTGCAACTAAGTTCAATCCGCCCTCCCCCAAATCAAAAAACAAAAAAAATGTCATAGAAGAAAAAAGGATTACCTTAGCGAAGTAGTTTGGTGGATTGTGGATGCATTTTACCACCATTTTCAGTGCATTTTCAAATTCACCAGAGTTTCTGGTCTTTAGGGACTGCAAAATACAAATTAAGCCATCATTTGATTTATCTTTTTTTCAATTTGGAAACTGATGCTAGACAATAACTTAAGTTATGAGTTAACCATGTATGTTAAGTTTACAACTGAAACTCTTGAAACTAAGCATGTTACCTTTGTATAGTCATGTCCATAGATGTGTTTATAGCAAGAGAATGTAAGCTTTAGCTGTGGAATACTTCGTTTACTAAGTATTTCTAATACAACAGTTTCTTCTATGGGCCGGCCTGAACTCCCCTCCCCTGTTTCATAAAGCCTCCTTGCATCTGACTTAGCGATGTGTTGGCTAACATCTGCATGGTGTGCCTTATGTGATGCAGCCAATGCAACCAATATCTGTTACATTTAGATTTTACATACATTAATTCATCAATTAATCACTGCAAGTTTGTTTATTTTTTGGCTTCATATATATGCTTGAAGATAATTAATTAATTAATCTTGAAAGAAAGAGTACTACTGCTCGAGGGTATACTAAAGCCAGAAATTTTTGGAATGGTGGGCTAATATATATGTTGTTTTTTTTGTTTTTACTGAATATCTTAACTTTCATAGGTGATCACCATCACCTCTTATCACAAAAAGGGTTGGGTTAGACCAAGGCAATGGACTCAATTGGACTTCAATAATAAGTAAACTGTCAATAACCAAAAATTATATGGGATGAAAAAAATTGGGGCAAAGCCTGCCTTGGGCAATAACCCAGTGTAACAGCCATGTACAGTTCTCTGCCTTTGGCCCTGCTGAACTTACCAAATTTGTTTCCAAAATGATGTGATAATATTTAATTTATTCAAAATCTTGGTCCACTTAATAAATTTAGTGGGTGAGTCTAACATTACGGTGAAAGAAAACATGCATATATAACGAGGTCAATATAGTAATTACCTTTTGGTAAGGATGGGGAGGCTCAATATTCATGATATCTTGGTCACAGTGTCTCCTAAATCTGGTGTGATATGCTTGTTTGATGACAAGGATTTGACTTGATTTTCGACCCACAAAAACCTCTACAAGAGCTTTATAGTTTGTATGATCACCTTGCAGGGCCTCCCTCACCACAATTGCATCACCTTCATGCTGCTCAATCATCCACATCCACAAGGCTGCACATAACTTTGGAGAAACCCCAGTCACTAGTTCTGCCTTTTGGAGCCTACTTACCAAGTCCTCTCCATAGATTGCCTTGTAAGTTTCTCTGATCTGTCGCCTTTCTAACCGATTTCGATGAGCCAAAGCCCGAATCAACTGGCTTAGCCGTCCCCAAGAATCATGAATCTCTTTGCATTCAGTTTCAAAACTTTGGGTTGACATGGTTAGCATTTTTCTGCACATAAGAGGAGCATATAGAGCTGTGGTTCGGAAGTAGCATATACTTGGCACATTGACTCATATTAATGCAGTCATGACTTGGAGGCCACGGAAGGGATTTTCACTTTTTGGGCATGCCATTTAAGTGGTGCTAGTGGTTTACAAGTATTCAATGGATGAGTGTAGTGGCCAAAAAAAAAAAAAAGCTAATTCTATTCATTTTGAGTAGATAGTGATGTGTAATAGTTTGGCCTGTTCTCCATGAACCATGTGAGTTTTGTTTTTGTGGCAAAAGGTTGGTGGATTTCCTATTAGACAATGAGTATGAACTCAGCTCTTTATAGAAATCTCATCCAACTCTTTCTACATCAGCCTCTCTTTTCTTTTTCTTCTTTTTTCATTTTTCCCATTTTTTCTTTTGCATTATAAACTGTGGAAATATCATTTATTCAATTTAATTTTTGGTCTGTGAAGAATACGGTTGGCCATATTTTCAATTTGGACTATGAACCACTTGAACTCAAATGAAATTAAGCACAATACACCTGTTCACGACTAAACACACTATTGAAAAGTGTTAATTGGACTTGGTATATATTGAAATTTGGCACTTGATCAATCTTTTTTTATTTAATTGTTTCTTTCTTCAGAGAGACCAGTTTTCTTCCTAAACATTTAAGAGACACCATCTTAGATTGATCTACGATTGAGAACTGTAAATGGTATCTCTTTATCCATGCCCACCAAGGTACAATGGAGGTGTCAAACTACAGGGTTATCATTAATGGACAATTCTGGGTTATTCTGCAGCCATTTTCTCCTCCTAGCCTCTGAAAATGATTATGCAAACATTAGAAATCAAGTAATTTCTGAATTACCTGCAATTGATACTCTAGTAGGTCAAGCTCAAAAAGAATCAAAGAATTGGACATAAGATGTTTCACTAATATAATATAGAAAGAATACTGAAAAAGTATGAAAATTCACACTAGGGTGATACTCTTGTAGGTACTTAAGTATTTAAAAATTGCAGCAAGTAAAATAGACTCACAACTTGCTCTGCAAAGCTCCTGTGACTCTAACAAGATTAAATGCACACTGGGGTGATTAGACCTCCACAGGACACTTTTTCTTTTGTTTGCAGAGCAAGTCTTGAAAAGGACAAGGGAAAGGAAAGTGTACAATGCTTAAGCAAGGCCACCTTATTTCTTAAGCGAACAATTTCTTTTACTTCCTGTCCCCAATGTCCAAATGGAGCCCAAATACATTTTTTAATTGAAGAATAGGGGAAGAGTACATCCTAATGTTGCACAATGAGCACACAACCAACTACGATGACTAATGCCAACATAAAAGTATAAATCAGCATCAAATACAAATTGCCACTTAGTTTTAGGATCAAAGTAGGGTGGTCTGAAAATAATCCTAATTTTATTATATTTCTCAGTGGAAGCAACATTGGAGAAGCATAGCTTGGTCACCATAAACAACAATGTTTTTCTTAGCACCCACAATTAGCTGACAGGCCAAGTTATTTCAATCCTCAAATCACCCTGTAAGGTGAAATAGCTTCAAAATGGTAATACAATGACACCTCCACGTTCTGATTGTTTGGCCACCTAAAGGGCCAAACTCATAACATGCAAGAGATTCTCTGACCCAAATTACCATTGTCTAATCTAAAGACTCGGATAACACGTATCAAGACCACTCTAGACAAGGGCCATATAGAAATACATAGCTGATTCAAGACCTTAAGTACAGCAATAAAAAGTGGTGATAATATTACTTGTCAATATTATATAAAATGTGCATTCTTACCAATTTCACTTACTGACTGACAACAATTAACACAGTGACATACATTTAGATTACTGAAATCATAGACAATAAACTTGTTCACTCAAAGTAGTGCTTTTCAATCAAGAAACCCAATGCGGTCTCAAGGCTGCACTAAGGCAAAGCCAATTTGGACTCCTGGAAACCTAATAGAAATCCATTCATCTAAGTTCCAAAACTTTTGAAAAAAATAAAAAAGAGTTAAATTTGTTCTGACATCAACATGCATGTTCATAAATCAAATTAAACCATTTGGGTCTTACACATTCAGCAGGTATTCCCATTCTACACAAACATTCCCAATTGTGCCTAATCATGCTTCTCCCACACCCAATACTTCTCAACTACTATTTTTTTTTTTTATGAGAAACAAGATTATTAAAACAAAACATAATTACAAAATATAAAGGTAGTGGACAAGATATCCACCTATCTTAACATAACAACAATCACCCCTCAACCCTTGACGAATATAAAAGTAGAGAGAAAAACACATATAGAAACCTAACAACAACACAAGACCCGAAGCAGCAATAGATTGAGATTGAAGAAACAAAGAAAGAAAGAAAGTTTGCAGGGAAAGGGAATAATATATCAAGGAACACTTACTTGATAGATGCATAATGAAAGCTCAAAGACAAGAAAGATTAACCTCAGATTATAGAAAGATAAAGTAGCTGGATTTTTTTTTTTGAAAAGAGAGAAACTTTTTATTGATCAAAACTCAGAACAATACACACAATGGACAAGATGTCCATTATTGAGAGAAAAGATCAAAAAACGAAAAAACATAAAATTAGGTCTCATAACGCCTAATCCATTTATCTAAGTGCTGCCCTCCAATCTAAAATTATATCGAATAGATATACCCCCCTGAAGTCACTAGTAACAGATGCCCAAAGGGATGACCAAAACACTACTCTATCCCACAATTCTTCAACATCTGCACCTCTATAATCCTCAAAAATTCTTCGATTCCTCTCCATCCAAATAACCCAGAAAATGGCCAGCATTCTGCAATTCCAAAACACCTTGGCCTTCTTGATCCCACCAAAACCAAAGAACTTTTCACTCAACAAAGAATAGCACCCTTCTGGCATTACCCACATTACCCCTGCATCTTTGAATAAATTTGACCACAGCTTTGCTGCTACAGAACACTGAAGGAAAACATGATCAACACTCTCCCCTTGGATCTTACACATAACACACCTGCTTGGAGATAAACAAACATTTGGCCTCCTTTTTTGTAGAATATCACAAGTATTTATCTTTCCAAGAGCTACTAACCAAGCCAAAACTCTGACTTTTGGAGGAACTTTTGCTTTCCAAATCAAGCCTGCCGGTAGAAAAAGACTACCATCGCCATGCCCACAAAGAAAGGTAAAAAAAGACTTTGAAGAGAAAAACCCTTTTGAGTCCAATTTCCAAATTCTTGAATCTCTAGTGGACGACAAATGAACTTTCTCAAGCACTAAGAGCAAGGATGACAACTCCTCCACTTCTAAGTCATTTAAATTCCTTCGAAAGCCCAGGTTCCAAATTGGCTGAAAATTAACTCCCCCTGCCATTTCTGCCACTGTTAAGCCATGATGATCTGACAGATTATACAGCCTTGGAAAACAGGTTTTAAAAGCCTCCTCTCCTCCCCAAACATCCTCCCAAAATCTAGCCCTTTCGCCGTTCCCTACAACCAGCTTACAGCACCCTATAAACTTATTAAAGCCTTTTGATATATCTTTCCAAGGGCTGCGACTTGACCCTTTCCTTACCTCTTTTGAATCCCAACCATTCTCGTGGTTTCCATATTTACTTCTAATCACTTCATGCCATAAGGATTCTCTTTCCAAAGGATATCTCCAAAGCCATTTCCCCAATAAGGCCATATTTTTTGCTTCCAGATTCCCTATGCCCAATCCCCCTGATTGCTTTGACTGAGAAACAATATCCCATCTAACCAGATTAAACTTTCTCCCTTCCCCAACTCCTTTCCACAGGAAGTTTCTCATTAGTTTCTCCACCCTTTTAGCTACCCCCTTTGGTATTTTAAAAAGTGATAAGTAGTAAGTTGGGATACTCCCCAAAACAGCCTGAATCAATGTCAATGTTTCACACCCAAAAACTTGGCTTCACACCAAAAGTTCCCATTGCAGGAAAATTAACAGACCAGAAAATTTCTGATAAAATGTTTTATTCATCATCATCATTTAAATTTGTCAAGGTTTTGTAATCTGGACTTCGGGTCTACCAATTAATGCTTCTTGTCTATATTTCACTATTGTGGCAGTAAGTTCAAAGCATAAGAACACCCTTCCATGGTCTCCTAATTCCCTGAAAAATTCCGGCATCACACCGGCCTTCGGCATCTCACCTAAGGTGGCTTGGAATCACTCCAAGTCAATTCATGCTTCACACACAAGCAGAAAAATCTAATTTCTTTCACCATTAACTTCTCTTAAAAGGTTACAAACCAGCCCTTTTATAGAGCCATTGATACATGAACAATAAGACCCACATTAATACGCCTAGGAATTCTAAGAGACATAACTCATAACACTTAATGCCTTGAACAGGTGACATAAAGAGACTCTTCATGTGTAAATTGCATTCATTAAATAAAAAAAGACTTCATGTGCTGCTTGGAACTTGGATGGACTGATTTAAAATACTTTGAACTTGGCTCCTGCATTACTCAGCTACATATCACAATATCACTTCTGCATCCTGTATTGATTGGTAAATGTAAGAGCAGAGTTGGTCTTACATTCATAACAAATTTCTACCAAAATCTTTCTTAGTAATCTACTATGATCTACCAACAGTACAAATTGTGAAGAAAAATCTGAAAATAAAAATAAAGCACCTGATTGGTATCACTTTTGTGGACCAGCTTTTATATATGAATCTTCATGCATATATGGATAGATTAATGTAAAAATACATTCTGCATTGTTTTTTAAGACTGTTCGCAAACAATATTCTTTCATAAAGCTATTTATAACTCATTTCAAATATCTATAATTGCTTAAAATGGCTTATTAAAGTATTTTTGTTGAACTTCAAGCATCACCCTTTCATTTCACCCCTACATAATTTTTTACTCAAAAGAATAAATTAAGCTTAAGAACAAAATTCAGTAAATGTCTTGCCAGACTCATTCTTGAAAATTTTGAAATGCTTCAAAATTTTCAAACAGACATCATTATACCATGAACTAAAAGCAGGGGTCTTATATAAATATAACTTGTCAACATAAATTCATAATTAAGAAGGAAAGAGAAGAAAAAATATTAAGTCCCTAAATTCATCATAGAATTCCCACATAACACAAGATCATTTACATTTTCAAATTTAAACAATATACCATATAAGTATATAATATAACAAACCCCTAAGTGTATATTACAATATAAACAAAGTAAGCACCCAATACAGAATGTATATATATGTGTGCAACTTACAAGTAAAAGAGAATGGAGAAAAAAGCTAAGATATCCTCACCTGAGAATAGAGAAAAACCTTGCGGATGTTTGATATCTAGTAAATGTCAGACACTCCTCTAGTGACTTCATTGAATGCCAATTAAATGAATAGCATCGTAGACTCAGTTGGACTAAACCCTTTCTGGTACATTGCTTCTAGCCATCTATCCGCCTCAGATGTCCTCCCATGTTTAAGAAAACCATGTACTAAGATGTCATAAGTCCATCGATTAGGCTCATACCCTTTCTGGGACATCCTATAGAACAATGCACAAGCATGGTCCATCATCCTGCTATTACTTAATCTTCTCAGCAAAATATTGTATGTGTATACGTCTAGAGGAAAGCACTTTTCAAGTACTTCTTCCAAGTTGTCAATATGTTGGTTCACCCTAATTCCGCCAGAAAATACACCAATAAGCAAACCAAGCATTGAACTATCAGACGTCTCGTTTTGCACCTCTCTTAGACGAACCCAAGCCTTGTAGAGCTCTTGTGTTTTCAAAGAATGCAACAGAAGTATGTTACCAATAAAGGATGTAATATGGCGACCAACTTTCTCCAAGTCATTAATGAGATTGACCGCTGTATCATATTCTTTATTGCAGCACAGCAACTGTATAAGAAACTCATAACAATCATCACTTGGAACCACTCCCTTCTCTCTCATTTCCTTCAAGAAGTTAAGTGCAATATCCGCCCTTTTGGCTTTGCATAGACCAACAATCATGGCACTGTATAGTCTTCTCCCCATCTTTCTTCTCTGGTGCAGATCATTGAAGAAATTCAAAGCATCTGAAATTCGTCCACTCTTCAAATAGCTCTGCAACAAAAGAACGTCAGATCTCAGATTGGGCTCAATCCCACTTCGCTGCATCATCTCAAATACTTCTCTAGCCAGCTCGGGCCTTTTGGCATGCCCAGCTCCATACATGAAAAAGTTGTATATCTGACAACAGGGCTCCCTACAAGACAGCTGCATCTCCAACAAATTGAAAAATTGCTTGTCTGGATTTTCCATCTCACATAGACAGCAAATTACATCTTTGAACAATGCAGGAGTCGGTGAGTGACCCTTTTCTTGCATTTCAATAAGAAGTCTGGCAGCAATATCCCCCATATTTAACCTAATTAAACCATGTATCAAGCTATAGTATGTACTCTTTTTAGCAAATTTATTTGTTCTGTTGAGTTCCCCATGCATCAAATAACCATCTTCTACCCTCTTAGTTCTGCAAAGAGTTGTAATAAACTTATTGTATGTGGAGGAACTCGGCAAAAAGTTCTGCTCTGATGCAAAAATAACTAACTGCTTCATCTTATCAAGCTTTCCCTCTCTGCACAAAGCATCTGCCAGTATAGAAAACGTTTTCCTACCCGGAAAATAACCTTGTTCAGTAGAATACTTCAACACCTCATACGCTTCGTCAATGCTGTTATCCCCACATAAAGTATTAATTAAATAGTTGTAAAACATACTATTAGGGGAGAGCCCGAACTCAGACCTCGAATAATACAACTCCAGCGCAATACCAACCATTCCCGCTTTGCAAAAGAAGCACAAGACAGCATTCATGGTGACATTATCAGGGGAAATCTGACCCTCCTTCATCTCTATCAACAAATCACAAACCTCCTCAAGCCGGTCCTCCCTCAAAAGCCTGCATATCAAAGCATTGTACCTAAACACATGGGGAACATACCCTTCCAATGACTTCTTGCTTTGCAAAAACTCCAACGCCGCATCCAACTTCCCAGCCTGAACTAGATCACGAATCCACACACCATAAGCACTCTCCATCATAACCACCCCCGAGTCTCGAAACTCCTCCACCAACTTCCCGGCATGCTGGAACTTCTTATGCTTACAAAGGGCATCCACAAGAACACTCACGGAATCCCCATTGACGGTCTGCCCATCCGCCATCAATTTCCGCAGATACCCTTCCGCCTCATCTAACAGGTTTTTCTTGCAGTACCACTTGACCATAACCGAATGTGTGACCTCATTCTCGAAACCCCTCAAAGCAATTTGCTTGGCAATGACCTGAACAGCATCGAAACAATTCTCCTCCACTAGAGCATTCAAAAGCACATGATAAGCAAAGGCATCCAAGTCAAGACCCTGAAACCGCATTTTACCAAACAGTTGGAGCGCAATGTCGGGCTTGCCCGCTACCGCGTAACCCATGACCAGAGTATCGTGGAATCGAACCCTGTACGAGTACCGTTGTTTCTGATAATTGGAAAGAAAGTCGAGCATCAGCGACATGAGCTTCGCCCGCGACAAAATCTTGAAAATGGCATTGAACGTGGCGCGCGTGTGGTGGAACCCGGGCTGGCGGCCGGCCCAGTCGAAGAACTTGAGGGAGGAGAGAACGTCCTGGCGGTTGCTGACGTGGCGGAGGACCTCCAGGACGAAGGCCTCGTTGAGGCGGAGGTTGAGATGGGAGAGCTCCGAGTCGGCGGAGGAGCGGTGGTGGTGGTGAAACGGCATGCCGATTTCTCCGTCGTCGTCTGTGGTGGTTTTGAGGATTTGGGAGATTCGGTCGAGGACGACGTCGTTTTGGGTGTTGAACCATTCTTTGAATGAGAGGACTACCTCCTTTGCTGGGAATGTGGACGATGATGATGGCCTTGAACCAGTCAAAACGACGCCGTTGTTGATGATGACGAGTGAGGAGAGGTAGTTAGCACGAGATTTGGCTAATTTTTGAAGTGAACAAAGCATTATAGGGGGATTCAATTCTCAGTTGGCAAGTAGGCTTATGTCTTATGTCTGAGGAATCTGCTCGATGCTCATGCTGCAATTCGCTTCAGCTGTTTTTTGAAGACAGATCAATTTTTGAGACACGCCCAGAACAAAGAAGCTCGAAATCAATTTTTCTCTGTGAGAAAATCTCTCTGAGTTTGGGTGTGTCTCTGCGTTCGTCTCTCTCCTGGCGCTGTTCTTGGGATTTGGGGTTTATTCACAAACACTGAGGTTTTCAGTGTTTTCATGTAGACTTCTAATGTTTCAAAAATTACAACGAAACCCTAGTTTTAATGTGGTACTTAAACTTTTATTTGTCCCAATTGAATACCTAAATTTTTATTTTGTGTCTAATAAATACCAAAATGAATTTTTGTTAAAATTATCAACAAAAGTTAGGGGCAATATAATCAAAGTATATTTTAATTATTTTATTTATATGTTTAAAATTATAAAAAAAAAACACAACCAACAAAAAAAAACACAAAATTATAATTAAAATATAATTTAATTATATTTTATAAAACTAAACCATGTTCAAACATCCTCTTTACACTTTAATTCTAAGTTTAAAGAAAGAGAGAGAGAGAGAGAGAGAGAGAGAGAGAGAGAGAGAGAGAGAGATGGAGAGAGAGAGAGTTTGAAAGGACTCTAGAAGAATTAGAACCCAAGGAAGGAAAGAAGGTGTAGTCACTACCTTTGAAGGAAGAACTTGGTAAGAAGTCTCAAAACCAATTCTTTTAAGTTCTTGAGTATTAGTTACTAGTTTAGAATGATGGTAAGTTGGTTATGTTTAGTTGCATTCCAAGAAAATCCAAAGAATACCATGTTTCAATTCTTATTTGGCTAGATTCAAGTCTCTGACCTTGCTGCCATATTTTCGAGTTATGTGTTAATTGAACTTAATTCACAACGAATTTAGTTAAACTTTTTTGAGGTATAAAATTAGACTTTCATATCTTTCTAAAAAGCTAAGATCACTTGAATCTGACCTATTATGGATTTATAATGATTTTTGTAAGTTGCATCTATAAGCTGCCAGTTTTTTGCATAATTTCATTGAAAAAGCTTTAGGTTTTCATGTATGAATTTTGATACACTTAGAATTTGGTTCTGAAATTTCTACAGTGGTTTATATACATGATTTCAGACATTTTCCAATTGATTTCACTCAATTTGGTTCAGTATACACAAAAATGAGATTTTTACCATACCAACAGTGTTTACGCAGAAAATTCAATTTCTGGTGTGAACTTTGGCTCTTCGGAAACCCCATTTTCACAACTCCAAATGCCTTACAAATTTTTATGCATATGTATTAAGATGTTAACTAGCTTTTTGGAAAATATCTTATATAAATTAGTTTTTTAGAATTTTATAAAAATCACAGAACATGCACTGCTCTTTTGGACTTTTAAACTTCCTGTTTTGGTGCAAAAGTTGATTTTTCAATTTCAAAACTTTGTGGCTTGTAAAACCAGTTTTGGCAAGTTACAATAAGGATGCCCTAGAGGCAGAAGGGAATCTATCTCGTTTTAAAACAAGATTTGGGTTGTCAAACCCCTCACTATTTAACTAAAAACTAGTCTGCAACATATTTATTTTTCTTGTATGATTATTATTGTGTTTTCAAACCTCAAATGTGTTCTAGTAGTTGATTTGGAACTTGTGTAAAGTCAGTAAATGGTTAGTTATGAGTTTGAAATCTCGGATGCAACCTTACATAGCCTTAAAACCCTAGGAAACCCTAAGATGCATGAGGTCTTGTATAAGGTTTATGATTTCTTTGTGCTTCGAAATAGGGGATCAGTTGTGTGGACCACTACAAGGGCAGAAACTACTACTAAAGGTAGGGGATCGGGTCGGCATGTTACAGGGAGTGGCGGTGGTGGGAGATTTTTTTTTTTTTTTTTTTTTTACTTTTTAAAATTCATTATTTTTATTTTTTAATATTTTTTTAAGAGAAATTACTTTTTGGTCCTTATGAATTAGTCACGTGATCAATTTTAACAGAATTTTTTTACGGAAGTGACAAAATATCCTTGATTAAAACACTTGAAAAATAATAGTCCTTCATTGAAGCAAAGTGAAAATGGAATCCTCAACTAAAAATAGGGGTATAGTTATAGTCCTTTTGCTAAAATTTTCCCTTAATATAATGCCATGTTTAATCCGAGATGTTATGATGTTATAATATGTATATATATGACATAATGTATGACTTCTATTGTAAATCAAATTGGTATATGCTGAGTCTTTATTTTAGAAATAAAGAGAATACCTAGATGCCATCTTTGTGCCTACTACTTTGAGCCACTTTGGGAAAGACTTGTGTTTATGTTAAAATCTATGTTATTATTTGAACATATTTTGAAATGAATGCAATGGTTTTGGACTAGTTGAGTGTGTGATAAGCTACCTTGGTGATACTCACCCCTACACAGTGTTTAAGATTTCAAGGAGACAACTAGGAAGGAACAATGGTCATGTTCATAGAGCTATCAGATTCAGAGGGCTTCAGGTGTGGAGGACTAGATAATTCACCTAGGAAGAGCATTCCTACTCCACCAACAATTGACTACTCAAGCAAAGAAGAGGAAGATCCCTTTATGGATGAATGTGTAACCATTTCTCTATTCTTACTACTTTGAGTTGAGAAATCTGAGGAATTAGAATTATTAAGGATAGAATGGCTCATTACTTCTTGTTTTGTTTTAAAACCCTTGTTATTTATTTTAAAGGTTTTGATGTATGACTCCTTTATGTTTTATTGATGAGTGTTCATTTTGCATCATTTTATAATACTATCTCCCTAACCTAAAGTGCAAGAACTCGACATTTTGTGTCTTGTTAATTTTTTTTTGTGTTTTGTAGGTCAAATGAAGTAATGATGAAAAAATAAGCCTAATTGGGCAATTTTGAGCTAAAAATGGAAAAATGAATCTTGAGAGAATCTTCTAGAAGAATCTAGAATTTGGAAGGAATCTTTAAAGAATCTTGGACATAATCTTTTGGATAATTTTTTTTATCAAGGTTGACTTTTGGTCAAACTCAATGGTCAACCATGTCACATCATCATATGGCATGGACCACACATGCTTCAAAAGGTTGCTTATCAGCCAAAGAAATGGGTTGATAATGGGTCGATTGTTGGGTAAAACCAACTCATTCCCACCCCTACAATTAGATACTTCTTTTATGTTTGGTTTTCAATGTTTGTAATTTGTGTTGTCTATTTTAGTCAATGGATGACTAACTTCAAATTAAAAAATATAGTAAATTAACTATATATAATTGTAAAACTATCCATTAATTCATTTATAACTAGCCTTAAATAAAATTAAACAAGAACAAAACTGAGATATGGAGATACGTGTAAGTTCATACAAGAATCGCACACACAATTATCGAAATACAAACACATGAACATCAAGTCAGTTTATTAATCAAGTCAGAAACAAATACCTAATGAAGCCATCACAACTAATCAATTAAGTGAAAATAGAACAAGGTCTTCTACTCTCTCCAATTACCTTAGTGTTGTGTCTTTCAATGGGGCTAGACTTATATGGCATAAAATTGTGAGAGCATGGACCTTGCTTATATAGGTGTTTATAGTAAAGCCCTAACCCATTAAGGAGTCCATGCCATACAAAGATTACACCACTTAAAAGACAAGCAACCCGTATTCATATCAGACTAATTTAGAAAGATTTGATTATTAGGTCTCTTCATGCCATAATACTTATAATCACAATAAGATTATAGCCCACAGGAATATCCATTATATATTCTCTATTACTTAACCAATAAAGGCATCACATATAATTACTGTTAATCCTTAGTAATATATATATGATATGTGTAACGACCCGACCCAAATTTTCACTAGAAATTTAAATTTTTATTTAACTATGTTTTTAAGAGGTTTATAAAAGATGTTGGATTGTATTTTAAAGATTTTGAGTTTTATTTGGAAAATAAAAAGGGTTTTGATTGAAAGTTTTGATTTATCTATTTTTGTTTTAATTTAAGCTTGACCCAAAGTTGACTTTTAAAATAAATGAGTTTTCGATTTTGACTTTGGTTCTGTTGGATAGGTTTCGAACCCACGAGTTCATAGACACGTAGCACGCATCATTTCGAGTTACGGTTTGAAAGATACGGACATGTGAAGTGAGGGGCAATTTTGTAAATTTATAAAAGTGGGTTTTAAATACCCAAAATCAGAAAAATTTTCTGATTTTTCTCTCTCTCTCTCTAGAATTTTCTAGTGACTTCTCCCTCTCCCCTTTATATCTCTCCCTCGCCACTCCCGCACGCCTCGCGCACCAACCCCAGCCACCCCCACTCACCTCGCCGTCGACCACCACTGGCCGACCCGACCTCTGGCTCCGGCGAGCTTCCCCCCCCAGGCGCCGACCACCTCCCGGCCTTCTCTCACCCCGAGTTCTCTCTCTCCTCCTTTTCTCTGTGCGCGACCAGCTCAGCCCAGCCCAACCTAATTCCGGCCACCTTCCCGACGACCCAAGCTCACCGGTCGACTCCTCACGCCGGCACAGAAATCACCCAGCAGCGAGCCTTGGTCACCTCAGCCTCGCGCGCACAGAGATCAGCCAGAAACCCCAGCTGCTGCCTCACCATTGACTCGTCGAATTCCGGCCACTTTTGGCACCAATCACTTCATCTCTAGGCGAGACGATCGGGGTTCGCGACAATTCGGCGGAAGATCGACATTAGATTTTCTCATTGTGAGTGGACTAACTTTTAATTTTTCTGAATTGTTTTATAAGTTGATGACTAAATTCTATTTCTTGGCTATATTGAGTTTGAATTTTAAGCTAAAAGATTTTGAGTTAGAATTTGGTTTGTAAAAATCTTATTTCCTAAGTTTAAATTGATATATATGGTTTTTGTATTCAAAGTTTCATGAATTTATGAATTTAGATATTGTGAGTTGAACGAATGCATACTCAAAGTCTCAAGGATTTATGAATTTGGTTTGGTTTAAAGAAAGTTTAAAAGGATACGAAAGGATTGAGTTTTATTTTTATATATTTACGATGGGGTTATGGAAAAAAAATGGTTTTCAAACCACCCACTTCAGTGCCCTTCCAGATTTTCAGATCAGATAGGTCTTTGGGACCCATTGCTGCACAGACATAGGCTTTGGGCCGTGTGTCGTGATGCTTGACCCTTTGGGGGTGGCTCTGCGTGCACGTACGACAAAATTTCCGGCTCTGCGTGCGTATGACAGATTCTCGGCTCTGCGCATGTAAGACAGAATTTATGGCTCTGCATGCGTATGACAGACTCTCGGCTCTGCGCATGTATGACAGATTCTCCGGGTAACTGACTGGTGTGTGTTTTCAGTTGTTAAGTATTTTAAGTGATGAGATTATGGCAGCAAAGGTTTTTAAGTAAGACAGTTTCAGTTGAACAGTTTTATTGATTTTCAGTATATTAAGAATGTTTGAGAAGAAAGTTTTCAGTTCAAGTTATTTATTTATAGATTGACAGTATCAATTTCAGTTTGAGAACTTAGATTTTCAAAGTTTGATTTTCAGCTTCAAATTTTATTTTATTGGGAAATGGTTTTAAAAACTGGGGGATTTCAAAGGACATCGTAAGGTTTTAGAGTTAAACGTGTGTAAAAGGGTTTTTCTGAAAAGATATTTAATCTTTGAATTTCATTTCCATATAATTGTCCACTCACTGAGCCTATCTCACCGTTTTCTTGTTTTGTCTTAAATTGTCCCCCAGGTAGTAGCTTTGGTGGAGATCGAGGCATAGCATCCATTTTCCATTCTCGGATCTTGTAGGCATCACTTCCATTTTGTGGAAGTTCCTTTTCTTAAATTATAAAAATTCCTTGTAATAGAATAGCAGCTCTGATAACCACTCTACAATTTTAAGTTGGATTTCTGTGAAATTGTTGGGTCTGAGACCCTATTTGGTTGTGGTTGATGATTTAGAAATGCTTTTTAACAGGTTTGAAATTTCTGGGTTAGTCCATTTTCAGGGGAGGTTCTGCCGAATTTTCGGCAGGATTTTCCTTGATTTTGGATTCCCGCAGGACCTCTCCGGGTTTCAGGGTGGAATCCGGGGGCGGTCCTGTCAACTTGGTATCAGAGCATTAAGTTTTAAATTTCTGTAGACTCGGCACCTTGTGTGCATCCTTCGAGGTATGGAAAGGTTTTCCTCAGCTTGTGTGGACATGCCTCCTCAACCTGGCCGACCTCAAGGTAGATTGTGGTAAGTTTATGGGGGTAGATTTAATACGATTAACGTGAGTGTTACGTTTGCGATATGCTTGTATTACAATTTGGGTCGTACTCGTGAGTATTTCTTTTTTTATAATTAGTAACTGCATAGTTGAAAGTGCATTGTTAAATGTTTCAGTACTTCGTTTGAAGCCCATTCGAGGAAATCAAGTTGGAATTTTATGGAATTTAACGTTATTAGAATTGTAGATTTCCCTAGAGATTAAGAATCAAAGATGTGACACAGTGAAGCTTAGTTAAACTTTGATGGTTTACAATAAAGATGGCGAAGGATAGATGCTTGTGTATTAGAATAAAGATATCATAATAACGATCAAGGGATAAATGAATTGTTTTTATTTTGAAAGTCTAGTGAGGACAATGAAGGAATTTGAGTATAGAGAGACGTGACTTAAAGGGATGATAGGAGAAATTAGAAGGTGGAAGGCATATGGGAAGCAAGAGATCCAAGTATTGGTTTAAGTAAGGGTTGATATTAGAAGAGGAGGGACATCACAAGTGATGACATAGGAAGTGATGTTTTTAGTTAAAAGAGTAAGCTTGAGATTGTTGTAATTCCACTAATCTAGCTTTCTTAACTTGGGGCATGTGAGTACTCGATGGATTGACGATAACTTATGGATGGTAATGAGGAGCTAGACCATTTTGGAGACATAAGTATCTTGTGATGGAAGTCTGGGTAGTTGGAGTCGAGATAGACCTGAATACATCACACATTGCTAAGGAAATGATAGGAGCTTGAGGGTGACCCCTTAGCTCACAATCATAATTTATTTCTCATTTTCATGGATACGTAAGAAATGGTGTGGAAGACGTAGTAACTAACGATACTTGAAGTCGCGATTATATTTTACGTTGGATACATTTAGAGATCAAAAGGTTAATTAAAGTGGCGCAGCGGAAGCGTTGTGGTGCCCAGTCCAGCCACAACGATGCATTGTATAATCCTTAAGTATGAGCTCAAAACATAATAAGGCAAACACAAAATTCTCAATAAGGTAAAACTACTCCCACTATTCTAAGACATCAAGATTCTCAGCTAATCCTATGCTTTTAGCATGCTTATTAAAAAAAAAAACTGAAACATGAAGAGCTTTAGTGAGAGGATCTGCAACTTTGTACTCTGTGTCAACGTATTGCACACTTATCTGCCCATGTTGAACCTTTTCTCAAACATACAAATACCGGAGTTCCCAATGTGAACTTAGTTTTATGGTTCTTTTATAAAACCCCTTAATGCTCCTTCAAGAAGTCTTTATGCTTAATCAAAATAGGTAGTCTAATAGTCATGACAAAATCTTATGACAGAAATATAAATGATTTGAAAATATTTTTGAAACTCCCACACATTTGTGTTCAACTTTATGGTCTATATCAAACCTTCTGTATGCTTAAAAAATGAAGCCCTTACATCTTTATTATAAAGACACATTATTTCTTATTATTTTTGATAACCGTATGTCATAAAAACAATAGGTCGAATTGCACAAATGCCATCTAGACTTTGAGGCTTGTATGCAAATGCCGTCCAAATAAAAAAATTTCCTAATTTGCCATCCAATCTTTAAAAATGTAGCAAATGTGCCACTCCCATTCAATTCCGTCCACAAGCCCGTTAAATATCATCACCTGACTCTCATGTGCAAGGGCTATTTTGTGATTTCATCTCAAAAGCTGACTCACCCCCTATGCCTCAGCCAACCCAGCCAATAATGGCGCCAAACCAAAGAACCCAAATGAGATTCCCTCCAAAAAAAACTCTAAAATTCATATCTATTTAAGCAAATGAATTATGCATTCACCACAAAATAACATAACTTATTCAGAAAGTAGTTTACCCATTTCAGTAAGAAGCTTGCCCACTAGAAAGTGATGGAGTCTTCATCCGCATCTGGGGGGATAGGGAGCGCTGGGAATCAAAGGAGGCCATTGTGTCACTGCGGAAATCTCGATTCAAGGAGGACTGCGAGGACTGAAGAAAATTAGGGGAAGCTATTTTTCGGCTGCAAGAATTGGGATGTTTGTTCGTGTATCTTTCTACTGATGTGAAATTTGGGTATTTGAAATGATTTACTCATTTTTTTGTTTTGATTTAATGGGAAGATGAAGAAATTTCAGATAGTGAGAGGGCCCTAATTGCTAGCTTGAGGCGAAAAGTGAAGACCAAAGATAATGAAATTGCATCAAGAAAATGGAGGGAGAAGCTACTATGGTGTGCTTTGCTGGCTTCCTGGATGGTGATATGGGTTCAATGCATGTAGTTCTTGGGGTTTTTTATTTTGTAGTTTGTGAGTTTCTTTCTAATTTTGTGATTCGTGGGGTCTTGATTTTGTGATTCCTGGGGCATATGGGCTTTATTAGTTTGTATGGGTTAAGGGTGATATGAATCCCCTGTTTTATCTCTATCAAGTGTATGAATGACAAAAAAATGTATGGATGTAGGCTACCTTTATAAGAGCTTTTAAAGCTTGACAATGACAGACCACTTGGAAGTGTAAGCATGACCTTATTCCTACATCGTTGTTTTCTTATATTTCATTTATTTCAATTGTTATATCCTTAAGTATTAATAAATTGGGAATAAGTTGAAATTAAAGGAAACAAGCACTCTATTTATCAAGTGCCAATCAACCATCAGCAAGCAAATTAATTACATATACCAAATTACAGGGCAATGAGCATTGTTCTGCACTGGAGTAACAAGAAATTGAACCAAAATGACTCCAACCTGACTACCAAATCCTCACAAAATCATATCCATCCCAAAATCATCTCAACCACAAAAACATCTCCATCACAAAATCATAACCATCAAAAAATCCTAGACCATGTCCATCACATCATCACATCATCAATACTTCCAAACCTTCGTTTTTTTAGCAGGGAACTTGTACCTAATGTTCTTGCCAGCATTTGTTGCTGTAACAACCGGTGCACTTGAGACTAGATTAAATGGCTGGCTGCTTAAGGCTACATGACCATCTTGGCTGCTTGAAGCTGGTGCAGTTGGTATATTTGAGGTAGACCTGCCACCAAGATCTGACACATTCACTTGACCCTGCAAAACATAGACCAGAGAATATGTAAAGATTGAAAAAAAAAAAAAAAAAAAACATAAATTAATAGATTGAAAAAACCAGAAATTAAAAGATTGAAAAATAGTACCTGAGTGTTGTTTCTTGTCTTCCCTTTACCACAGGACCTTTTGTTGTGCCCTTCTTCACCACAATACTTGCATTTAATACGGATGGTTCCTAATCTTGGCAAGTGTGTTCAATTAGGTGCTGGAGGGGCTGGAGTCTGACCAGGCTCTTTATTTCTTGATTTTTGGGGCCTCCCTAGTTGTTTGTGGTACTTGGGAGGGATTAGTTCAGGTATATCAGGCTGCTTCTCCCACTCATCTTCATTAGAAATTGGAGCAATGAATGGACCATAAGCACCCTTCCATGCTGGTTTCTTATACCATTTGCTTACATAATTCTCTGGGTCATCATTCTTTTTGGCAATGCATACAATAGCATGTCCACATGAGATTCCAGTGAGATCCCACCTTCTACAAGAGCATGTCATTTTTGTCAAATCAACTTTGAACTACCTCTGAGTGAAATGAACCACTTGATACAAATTTGGTCCCACTAAATAGGCTAAACACAAGCTGATGTCTTCTCTATTCTTTCAATATCTTCCTAATTCTTGGCCCAAGATCACCATTCCACTTATCCACAGCAGCCCTCTACTTTGCCATCCTTAACATCAAATATATTCTGAGTCTTTCTAGCATACCCAGAATAGGCTTATTCCTAACATCAAAAATTGCTGAATTAAAAAACTCACAAAGGTTGTTCAATAAAATATCACACTTTATGATCTTTGAAGTGTGATCTACTCCAGTGGCTTGGATTGGTCTTCATAAGCCAATTGTATGCATGATCATCAAACTTCTGCATCTTTCTCATCTCTGTGTTAAACCAGGGCATAGTAGTAGCCCTTGCAGCAAACCATAACAGCTGCTTAAGCTCCAATACTTGGTGAAGCACCTTGAAGTTGTTGTAGTGATGCCTTACACAATGCCTATATTCTGCACTAGGCAACATGGACTCAATAGCTAATCCTAAACCCTTTTGCTTGTCACTGATAATAACCCATCCATTCTCATTCCCCATGTTAAGATCTTGGATCAACCAATCTAAAAACCAACTCCAAGAGTCTCTATTCTCAACTTCAGCTATTGCAAATGCTATGGGATACATTCCATTGTTCCCATCTATTCCCACAGCAGATAGAAGCTGCCCAGGATGAAGCTCTTTTACATGGCACCCATCTAGTCCCACCAATGCCCTACAACCAGCTAAAAACCCCTCTTTTAGAGCCCCAAAACACACATACAACCTTGCAAACCTTGCTTTATTTGGAGACACCAGATCTGTTTGCATCTTAATTGTACTACTAGGGTTACATTTTCTAAGCTCTTTATAAAGCTTGAGATATTGAGCTTGATAACTGCCTATCAGCTTCAGATTGACAACCCTTTTAGCTCTGTATGCTGTAAACCTTGATATCTCTGCCATTTAGTCCTTCCTAACTTTTTGTTTCATTTCTCCCACATCCATCTTCGAATTCATTCTCATATCATCAACATATCTTTCAGCCAACTAAGTGCCACTTATGGTAGTCTTGTTTTCATCTCTATTTGCGTATGAGGCTGAATGTAAGTTTTAACAACCAAAGGGTTGTTCCTAAAACTTTTGTCAACAGCCAACATGTGCCACTTATGGTAGTCTTGTTTTCATCTCTATTGCATGTATGAGGTTGAATGTAAGTCTTAACAACCAAAGGGTTGTTCCTAGAACTTTTGTCAAGAACTGATGCATAAATAACCCATGGACACCCTTTAGCCTTGCACACAGCCCTCACCTTAAACTAGTCATGGATGGTGAATTTGTAAAGCCTGCCCTTGTTTATGAAATCCTCTTTCACAGCTGCCTTGAAGTCAGCAGCTGAAGCATATTCTTGCCCTAATTCAAGTTGAACAGTCCTAAGATCTGCTTAAACTTTGGCAATTTCTTCTTCTTCCTCCTCCTAACAGATTGAAAATCATCATCATCTGAGGAGCTATCTAAGCTTCTAAGATCATCTGTGTCAGCATCACTTGATAATGGGTCATCTGGGGGAATTTCTCTTTGGATGTCTTCCCTTGTTGCCACTTCAACATTATTATCATAAACCAAGTCATCTTCATTCAGCTCTACAACAGTTTCTTCAACAGTTTGCTCATAATCTGAATCCACAAAGTCACTCTCTGACTCTTCTTCTCTTACATCTACAACCACCAAGCCTTCTTCCAGTATGTGTTTCAGTCTGTGGGACTTGGTTTCCTTCAGAAGGAGGCTGACTCTTTATAGAAGCCCCTCACAATAGCAGTTGAAAAATATACCACAACAACCCTACTTGGGGGCAATGTGGTAATCATGCTCATGAACTCCTTATTACTACTTATTCTAACCAAGTTAGTCTCCTTCCCATTTTCAACCATTGAGCCTGATACTTTATAATAATAACTCACAGTTTCAGTATACCCAAGTTTTGTTGCTACATCATCTAAGTCCAAGGGGGACATAAGATCTCCATTTAACCTATCATTCCAAGCCACCTTACCACCAGAATAAAACAAATAATCATCCCCTAAGTCTAACAATTGACACTCATAATGCATTTCCAAAGTAAACAAATCAGAAAATGGACCCTCTGCCCATAATCACAAATTATCCCTAATTAGGCTATTGATAAAGTACTCATTTCATAAAATACAATACTAATTTCACAAAATAATACACACTCATCATACCAGATTATAAATACAGTACTAAGTACAAGAAATATAGTTCTAAGTACAAGAAATATCATCAAACTATTATAAATATTGATAAAGTACGAAAAAATATCACTTTTTTTTAACATAAATATCAAGAATTGCACATGGGCTGATACAAAAATTAAAGACTTTGTCTTAAAGCTGAGCAATACAGAAAGAATCTAATACTAAGTCCAAGCACTTTCTAGGACCACTGACACACACATCTAATAAAAATTCAAGAATAAGAGAAAGTGACTTTTATTGCCCATACAACCACATATCATTAGTCAAAACCCATTTTCACCTAAAATCCCTTCAACACCCATATCATTGTCCACAACCAAACAACACCCACCCATATCATTGTGGAAAAAAAGGGAACACATAGGACCACTGACCCCCACATCTAAGAAAAATTCAAGACTAAGAAAGTGACTTTTATTGCCCACATGACCACATATCATTATTCAAAGCCCATTTTCACCCAAAATCTCTTCAACACCCATATCATTGTCCATAACCAGACAACACCCAAAACCCATATCATTGTCGAAAAAAGGGAACATACACTTACCATAGACTGGAGGCTTTCCAGAAAACCTATATTGATGGTCCATCTTGTCAGCTACCATGTCTAGACAATCAATTATTCAACAACCCTCACAAGCGAATCGATTAGCCATTCTTTCTTTGCCCTAATAAGCTTTAGAGCAATCTTGTTGATCTGAAATTGTACGTTAGGATGGCTGGGGCATAGAGGTGAGTCAGCTTTTGAGATGAAATCACTAAATAGCCCCTGCACATGAGAGTCATGTAATGATATTTAACGAGCTTGTGGACGGAATTGAACGGGAGTGGCACATTTGCTACATTTAAAGATTGGATGGCAAATTAGACATTTTTTTTTTCTGGACGGCATTTGCACACAAGCCTCAAAGTCTGGATGACATTTGTGCAATTCGGCAAAAATAATAAGACTCAGCTAAGTAATCCAATATGCTGAATGTACCTCAATGGCTGTTATGCAACTCTTGTTTTCATTATCTTTATATGTGCACAAAACAAGAAAAACAACAGCTGCAAGAAGCTCTTCATGTGTTGCATATAAGCAACACTATTGCAATACCTTAAAGTCATCGAACAAGTATGATGACATATGCAGCGAAACAATAACACAATAGAAATTATGAAGTTGAAAACAAAAGCTCAAGTTTATTTATTTTAAAAAAAGAAACATAAAGCTGAATTGAATGAAAACTGAATTGAGAGTAGATTTATTTAAAACTTAAAAGAACTTAATAAACAAAGTACTTTTCTAAAGATTAGATTATTAGGTCTCCTCATACCATAATACTTATAATCACAATAAAATTATAGCCTACAGGAATATCCATTATATATTCTCTATTACTTAACCAATAAAGACATCATATATAACTACTGCTAATCTTTAGTAATATATCATATGTCCATATAAGTTCTTACAATACGGACTCATCAACCATGCAAAATGGCAAATTTCCGAATAATAAAATGATATCTCATCCGGCTTATACTCTCCTTGGAGAGATGCTTCAACAAGAATGTTTTATAAAATAAAACATAAAAAATGTCATGTTATTTTTTAAAAAATTATCGTGCAGACTGCTTCTGGTACGTCGAGGCTTTAAACTGCATGAGTTGGTGTTATTTTCAAGGCACATATGCACAAGACACAAGTGATAAGAAACTAGCATCCGACTTGACTTGAGGCTGTGCATAAAGCTTTCTCATATTAAATTTAAAGTTGTATTGTAGGCTTAATTATATTTTTACCACTCATAATTTTAGTTAATTTCACTTTACCACCTAGAGGTGTCCAATGAGCCGGGCCAGCCCGAATCCGGCACGGGCTCGGCCCGACTCGTTAATAAGTGGGCCGAGTTGAGCCCGGCCCATACGTATGGGCCAGGTTGGGCCAATGTTCTCTATCCCGTTGGGTCGGCCCGGCCCGAGCCCGTTTTGTGTTGGACCGGCCTAAGCCCGTTTATACTAGTATTTTCAATTTTTTTTTTAAATTTACTATTAGCCTTGTTTTAATTTTTAATTTTCATTTTGGTGGTGAAATTGAATAGAAAATGGAATGAAAGCAGTAGAAAATTTAAAAATTTGATAGAAAATGGAATAACATCAAAGACTATTTGATTTATTAAACAATAATAGAAACTTAAAATAATTAATCGGGCCGGTCTGGCTCGGCCCGGCACAACCCATTATTGGGCGGGCCATGGGCTGGGCTGGGCTTAAGGTTTAAAATAATTGGGCCAGCCCAGCCCGACCTGATTATTAAATGAGCTGGCCCAAGCACGACACGAAGCACGAATGGGCCGACTTTAAATGGGCCGGGCCATTCGTGCTTCGTGCCTCTTTAACTGATAGAGTACTCCAACTTTGAAATCAAGTCTTGAGAGTAAGTATTATGTACTAGTTAGCTTGGCTTTGGATCACAACCTTCATATAAATACTCTCCATATGACTTGAATCATTAGAGATTTCTCTAAGATATATATCTACAAGACATTTTACGTAACAAATATTTCATAATTAACAAATATTTTTTCCCATTACTAATAAAATTTACTCATATCTTCAAGTTTCATATCTAATAAACTGATTTGATCTTGAATCTTCTAACATGTTAAATACATAATGAGACTATTAAAATTTGAACAAAATTTTCACCTAGCAAAAAAAAAAAATTGTTCATAAGATAATTAGTTCAACCCATCCCATTATGAAATTCTGGATTCTCTTTACATGTCTTTCTCTCCCTCCCTCTCTTTTTTTCTCTCCTCCTCTCTGTCAGACGGAAAAGGAGGCCAGCAAAGAGGAGGAGGAGGAGGAAGAGAGAGAGAGAGAGAACTAAGGTACGCACAATGTGGTAGGAGGCTGGTGACTGAGACTAGGTCTTGGGTACATGGTTACTACATTTTTGTTTTTTTTTAATTAATGGTTGTTCTTTATGGTCTTCTAGTATTGGACCAAATTTATAATTTCACAAATTAAGATAGGAGTGAGAGGTGTGTATATAATATAGCAACAATTTTTTTTTCTTATTAAAGATTAGTAGCATTAGCTTAGGAGTCTAAAACGTCCGGATTATAACTCTCCAAACAATTTAAACTAAAAAGGAATTATGGATGCAATTCAATTTTATTTTTTCATTTCATGAAAGGTCTAGTTTAATAAATACACCAGATACGAACTCCCCTAACCAAAAGGAAGTAAATAAATAAAGAGGGGCACTATTCCTATCTTCTTAGACCCGATCGGCGTCAACGCTTGGTTTCATAGCATGTAGAGGGCAGAGGAGGAAGATGGAGAAGAGACGAGAAAATCAGGACCGGTCTCGCTAGCAACAGTTGCCGGATGATGGAGCACGTGTCGGCGACAGCCGCACTGGGAGAGAAAGCGCACAGATATCAGAGAGAGAGAAAGAGCGCGCACAAATGAGAGAGAGTGAAAATGTGAATGAGAGAAATGAAAAATTACGAACTACATTCATAACTGGGTATTAGTTAGGTATTATCAGAATATTTAAAAAAAAGGGTCAAATCTAGCTGGGTATTAGTTGACTAGGAGGTTTTGGGAGAGATTAAATCCTTAATAGAGGGTTTGAATTAATTTACTTAAGGGTGGAGGTTTAGAAATAACCAAGCTCTAAGTAGAGGGTTTTGAATTGTTTACTATTATAAAACTATCTATTAATTTATTTGTAACTAGCCCTAAATAAAATTAAGGGAATTTTTTTTTCTTTAAGACACATACTTAAGTGTCAATCGTAACTTAGGACACATATTTAGAAGTGTATTAAAGTAGGACATATACTTGAACAATGTATTAAAGTAGGACATTGTGAGACTCCGTATTTTTCAAAGATTTATTTTAAATATTTTGATCATTTTGGAAATTTATTGGGAAAATAAAAAATGTTTTGGTTTAATTTTAAATTTTTGTTTTAAATTGGGCTTGACCCAAAAGTTGACTTTTAAAGTTAGTGGGCTTTTAATTTTGACTTTGGGCTTGTTGGAAAGTCTCAAATCCACAAATTCGTAGACACGAAGCACGCGTAAATCGGAGTTACGGTTTGGGTTTTACAAACGTTCAAAATGAGGGGCAATTTTGTAAAATTTCTTTTAATGATTTTTAAAACCCAAAATCAGTTTTTAAACTCACATTTCTCTCTCCTCTCTCTCTTTCTCTCTCCCCTGATTCTCTCTCTTCTCACTCCCTCTCCGATCACTCTCTCTTTTCGATTTCTCGGCCCTCCGGCGACAGATTTCGACAAGACCAGCGGCAATGGAGTCGTCTCCTCCTTCTTTCTCTGCCCATGTACACTGATCACCTAGAAAGAAGCGACAACGACGTGCAAACTTGAGCAGACCCGACTGCCTCCGGCGGCAACTTGACTTTTCCGGTGGATTCGAGGCTGACGACCACCCTCATCTTCTTCCTCTCGTCGAGCCGAGCATGGTAGTGTGCTCTGATCGTCCACCCGATGTCCCACGACGGCAATTGAAGCCCAAACAGCCGCAGCTGCTTCGACGATTTTCTGGCTTTTCCAGCGACTTTTGGCCGTCAACCTAGGTATAAAAGTCAATCATCTCGACGTCTTCTTCTTGCCTGTGCATTTTGTTTAGGCGGATTTTAAGTTCGTTGTTTTGTGCAAGTTGACCACTGCGGACCACCGCGGGTCCCGCCCTGGGTGGTCGTGCTGATGACTCCAATTGTTGGTTTTTGGCCTCTGGCCAGTCACACGAAGCTTGTGGGTCAGTTTTTGTGTGTTTTGTGTGCTGTTCTAAGTCGGGCAGCCACCACGCGTGGCGATTGCCGTTCGTTTCGGTCGTTTAATGGTCCATTTGTGTTTCCGATTGTATTTGATGTGGTTGTTTGGTCTTAACAAGTACACAGGCTCGGGAAATCTTATTCTCGATGTCATCATGCTGCCAGATTTGATATCCGAGAAAAGGAGCCAAGAAGGGCAATTCGGTCTTTTCACGTGGTTGAACTGTGAGTGAAATTAGATATATAGTTTGATTTGTTGCTTTTCTTGTGTGTATGCATTTGTTTGTTAGGATTTGGTTTGGCTAGGACTTGGTAAAGTTTGGGCTTGAATCTTGAGGATGAGAATGTTGATGATTTGCCATGATATTATGGAATATGATGTGTGGTTTGGATTATCGTGAATCAGTTTGAGATATGGTATAGGCATATAAATTATATTTGAGGTTAATGGTGGATGATTAAGCTTGAATTGTTGAAATGACTATTACGTTTTTATTGGTGGGATCTTTATGTGAAATTGAGGAATTTGATTTATCTTAATGTGTTGAATCATTGGTGAATGAAATATTATGTGATTGAGTAATTATAGATATTATTGTGAATTTTTTTTAGTATGGAAATTGAAGAAATTATTGAGGTTAGTTGTTTAAGTCATTTCACTCATACAAGCTTTTGAGCTTACCGGGTTTGTTGTATAACCCGGTACACCATGGTTGTGGTGTAGGGTTTGTGTTTTACAGGTTAAGTAGGCTGAGGAGGCAGTGAGGAGAAGACGAGGCAGTGAGACCCATTTAGTTTTATCAATTATTTGTAATACAGTGGTTTACATAGTGTTTTTGGGCTCACACTGTGATTTATTAAATGTATTTATTTATTATGTTAAGTGCATGGCTCATCATTTGAAAAAGAGGTTTAAATGACAAGGTTCTAGTATGTTTATGAGCCCGAGGTTCGGAGCGTTACAGACATTTGGTGGATTCCGTCATCACAGACGTTAAAAAAAATCAAATACGAGGCACTTGACCTATTTTTAAGGGCTAAAATTGATAATTCACCTTAATATATTAAAAAAAAAAAAAAAAAGAAGGAGATGGCACACCTTTCTTCTCAGCCCTAACTCACCACCGGTGTCCCTACCTGTCACCGGCGGCCCCACCTCCCCCTTCTCTTTCTCCATTTCTCCCTCTATTCCTCTCTTTCTCTCTATATCTCTCCTTTTTTCTCTGTCTCTTTCTCTCTCTCAAACCCAGTCGGATGAGATGAGAGCTGCAACTTCGACAATAGTGCCGCACTCACCTTTCTCAACCCCAGTACGTGTTGTTTTCATTTATTAATTGCTCTTTTTTTGGGTTTTGGGGTTGTTTGATTCAATGGGTTTTTAGTGGGTTTAGATAATTATTTAGATCTACTTGGACCTTGGTGATTCATTTGGATCTCTTTTTCTTTTGGGTGCTGAGCTAAGTGGGGTTATAGTGAAGACAAAGAGACAAAGAGACAAATATAGGGAGAGATGGAGAGAGAGAGAGAGAGAGAGAGAGAGAGAGAGAGATGGGAAGGTGAGCTAGCTATCGCCAGTGAGGGCCCTGAGGAAGGGGTGTGATTTGCACTCCCTCCTTTTTTTTTTTTTTTGGGGAAGAGAGTGGAGGGGATGAGGGGGTGGCGGCATGGGGAGGTGGGTGCGACAAAGAAGGAGAAAGAGACAGAGACAAACAGAGAGGGGGGAGGGGGAGGGGGGAGGGGGATGGGGATGGGGAGGGAGGGCTGGGTCGAGTGAGGGGGGAGCTGGAGGGAGGGCTGGGTCGGGGCTGGGTAAGGCGGGAGGTGGTCGGGTGAAGGGGGTGTTGCAAATATGAATACTAGGAACACAATACAAGGATCAGTAAACTCAAAAATTAATCTCAATAAACCAACTTATCAGATGGTGGCTGAAGCACATTAGTTTGTTGTCCTTAAAACCAATTTCGCCCCCTCAGGTTCTTGAACCGATGTAGCACGGTGATGGCGTCCGGTTTCCAAGATTCGACAACCTACTCTTAGATAAGGGTGCACACCCAATATCTAGTCGAGTCGAACTTAGCTTGAGCAATTACACACCAAATCTGAATGAAAGTAATGTGGAGGATGGGAAGAAAAAGGAACTCTAAGTATTATCTTTATGAGTAGCTCAAAAAGAATATATAGAAGTCCAGCTAAAGAGTCTTCCCGTTGGATTGAAATAAGTCACATCCACTAACCCCCAAAAATAGCAACTGATGGCTTGATAATATCTCAGTTAGTGGCCCTTAAAAGTAGCAACCAATAATTTTATAGATAATGGATAACGAAGTGGTATAACAGAAAATTAGAATTAGTCAACAACACTGAATATAGGAAAGCAACGACTAGACAAATATACCTAAGATTCAAAAGAAATATATTGCTGGAAATTAATTTGAATCAACTAAACAATATTCAACAATCCCCCACATGATTCAAATTTGATGTGAATTGAATAACTAAATTGACGTGCATTAATGTTGATGTCTTTTGGACTTGAATCAACACTTAGTGTAAGCAGACAGGATCTACAAAAAATGGGTGAAATAAATTTCTTGAACCCAATTTCTTTTGATGTAAACCACTAATCATACCACACACACAATAAATTTAAAACTCAACTAAGTTCTCGGTTTGATGTGTTTAGGCCATGCATCTTATCCTAGATTTTCACAAGTGCTCTAGAGAATTAGCCAATTTCTCATAGAAGGCAGCCCCACCTTCACACTTGAATAGGTGGATTCCATCAAGTGTGTACTGCAACATCACACACCACCAAAATAAGGCTATGGATCCATTAAGAGTATATTACTCAACCTTACTCATATTACAGTTTGCACTATCTTTATATATCATATACACCATAGGAATGGACAAATAAGTAGTGCATATACTTACCATTTAAGTGGCTTGTTAGTACCCATTGAACCTAATTCATGGGATCTCCATTCACAAAGGTTGGGTTGCTGCCACAGATGGTTCATTCAAGTGGCTTAAGTCCCATTCCCCTCGATGTCTCTTCAATTAGCTTCCTTGCAAGTCCCTTTTTTAACGGGTCAGCTAGATTCTCTTTTGACCTCACAAAGTCTAGAGAAATCACACCATCTTTAAGCAGCTACCTTATTAATTTATGCCTCAAGCGTATATGTCTGCTCTTCCCATTATAGATCTTGTTTTTCGCTATTGATATAGCAGCTTGGTTATCATAATGAAGAACAATTGCTGGACAAGGTTTAGTCCATATGGGTATGTCTACTAAAAGACTTCTTAACCAATATGCTTCACTTCCTGCCATATCCATAGCAATAAACTTGGCTTCCATAGTAGACCGAGCTTTAATGGTTTGCTTAACTGATCTCCAAGATACAACTCCACCACCTAAAGAAAACACATAGCCACTTGTGGAATTTAGTTCATCATTATCAGAGATCCAGTTAGCATCACAAAAACCTTCCAACACAGGAAGATAACCAGGAAAAGTAAGACCAAAATTAATTGTCCCTTTAAGGTATCTAAACACCCTACACACAGCAGCCCAATGATCCCAACTAGGATTATGAGTATATCTACTTAATCTGTGGACTACATAGGCAATGTCAGGTCTTGTGCAATTCATTAAATATAATAGACTCCCTATGGCCTTAGCATATTCAGATGGAGATACACTGTCACCTCTATTCTTTTTCAATTGTATACTAGAGTCATAAGGAGTTCTTAGAGTTTCACTTTCAAGATGACCGAATTTCTTTAAAACTGCCTTTACATAATGTGATTGGGACAAAGCAATACCTTGATTTAGCCTTACTATTTTAATTCCCAAAATTACATTTGCCTCACCAAGCTAGGTCTTTCATATTGAACTTAGAAGATAAAAATTGTTTAGTTGAAATCACAACATCCAAATTAGTTCCCATGATTAAATATCATCAACATATAAACAAAAAATAACATATGCATTATCACATGTTTTACTATACACACATGTATCACCATTATTCAAAATAAAGCCATCAGAGAGAAGAACTGAATTAAACTTTTCATTCCATTGCTTAATTAGGTGCTTGTTTCAGCCCATATAAAGATTTAACTAATTTACAAACTTTATTATCTCTTCTAGGAATATCATACCCTTCAGGTATCTCCATATAAAATTCTTCATCTAACTCACCATTTAAAAAAACGGTTTAACATCCATTTGGTGAATTATAAGTTTATGTATAGATGCAATAGCTAGCAGCACTCTTATTGTGGTAATTCTTGACACATGTGAAAAAGTATCAAAATAATCTATGTCTTTCTTTTTTTGCCACTAGTCTAGCCTTATATTTATCTATGGAGCCATCAGGTTTTAATTTCTTTTTAAAAACTCATTTACTACCAATAGGTTTTGCACCAAGAGGTAAACTGACAATTTCCCAAACTTTGCAAAAATTGATGAGAGTCTAATTCATCTTTTATTGCTTCTCTTCACAAATTAGCATCATTGGATGAAATAGCTTCTTGAAAAGTTATTGGGTCATCTTCAACCAAGAAAGCAGTAAGAAAATCATCACCAAAACTTTTTCCTTTCCTGGCCCTTTTACTCTGTCTAATTTTAGGTTTTTTATTTTGGTCACAACTTTGACTAGTTGAACCTTCAACTAATTTTTCCTTATTGTCAAGTTTAGTTTTCATTGGAAAAATATTTTCAAAAAATTCGGCATCTCGAGGCTCTACAATTGTATTGGAATCATATAGCTCTGATTTAATGACTAAAAATCTATAAGCAGCACTATTAACAACATAACCTATAAACACACAATCATTAGTTTTAGAGCCAATTCTTTTCCTTTTAATCTCAAGTATTCTAACCTTTGCAGGACACCTCCACACTTTTAAATATTTTAGACCAGGTGTGTAACCTTTCCACAGCTCATAGGGTGTTATATTAGATTTTTTACTTATCAATCTATTTAAGATATGACAAGCACTTAGAATAGCTTCCCCCCACAAGTTTGTTGGTAAACCTGAACCAATCAACAAAGAATTCATCATTTATTTAAGTGTTCTATTTTTCCGTTCAGCTATTCCATTTTGTTCAGGTGAATAAGGTGCAGTAGTTTCACGTATTATTCCATTATCTTCACAAAATTTTGTAAAAATTGCAGATTCATATTCCCCACCTCTATCGGACCTTAACCTTTTAATTTTTTTTATCTAATTGATTTTCTACTTCAGTTTTATATTTGATGAACATCTCAAATGTTTCATCTTGTGATCTTAACAGATACAGTTTGGTGTATTCAGAAAAATCATCTACAAATGTGATATAATATTTTTTTTCCTCCTCTAGTTATGTTACTTTTAAAATCACCCAAATCAGAATGAATTAAACTCAACAAAACAGATTCTCTCTCTACAGCTTTGAAAGGCTTTTTAATAATTTTTGATTCAACATAAGTTTCACATTTACCAAAACTAGCTAGAATCAGAAAAGTCAGAGATTAGGCCTACATTATGGATCCTTTTAATTGTCTGTGTATTTGCATGTTCTAATCTATTATCCCACATGCTTAAAGATTCAGTCAAGTAAGCAGAAGAAGTACTAGCATTTTTATTCATAACAAAGAGAACATTTAGTACAAACAAACCATTACTACAATAGCCCTTACCCACAAATTCCTCATTTTTTGTGAGTACAATTTGTCAGAATCAAATACCAATTTAAGACCCACCTTATTAAACAAAGAACCAGAAATCAAATTCGTCCTAATTTCAGGCACATGATGAACATCATTGAGTTGGAGGATCTTACCGGAGGTGAGCTTCAACATAACTTCACCCTTACCAGCCACTAGTGATGTTTGAGAATTCCCCATGAAGATGTGCTCTCCATTTTTAATTAGTTCATAGGAAGAGAATAGACTCTGATCAACACAAATATGTTTGGTAGCTCCAGTGTCCACCACCCAATCCTTGCCATTGGAAACCAAATTGACCTCTGAAACAACAGCTGCAATCACTTCTTCTTCAGACTCTACAATGTTAGCTTATGACTTTGTATAATCTTAGGTCTTTCGATGTCAGCACTCACTTGCATGGTGACTTGCTTTTCCACATACAAAACAGTTTCCTTTCTTTCTTTCTTTTTTTGAAATCAGAGGTTCCTTGTTTCTTGAAGTTTGGCTCAAATTTCTTGTTGGGACCATTTCTTGAATTGAAAGACTTATTGGTTTTGGATTCCACGAGGTTGGCTTTTGTAGTGCTTTATTTGGCTTTTTCCTTGATTTCACGAGTTCGGTTGGTTTCCTCAATTCGGATATGGACAATGAGTTCTTGAAGGGTCAATTCTTTTCTTTTATGTTTAAGGGAACTTTTATATTCCTTCCAAGATGGGGGTAATTTTTTGATGAGAGCCCTAGCTTGAAAGGTTTCATCTATAGTAGAACCTTCAAGATAATACATCATTGATAAGACGCTGATACTCAAGGATTTGGG
Source organism: Dryas octopetala (assembly GCF_963921425.1). Lineage (NCBI taxonomy): Eukaryota > Viridiplantae > Streptophyta > Magnoliopsida > Rosales > Rosaceae > Dryas > Dryas octopetala. The sequence goes on from NC_141371.1 coordinate 17,624,415, forward strand.
CAGAAACATATTTTTCATCAACCATATTAAAATCCAAAAAATTATCAATAGAAAATTTCTTGGTGCCAGCGTCTTCAACAATATATTTTTTTTTAAGAGCATCCCATATATCTTTATATATTAGCAGAAGAATAATTATAATAAAGATCATAGAACTCATTGGCCATACCGTTGAGAATATAGTTCTTACAGAGATGTTCAGCCTTGTGCCATTTTTCAGCACCATATTCCTCATCATCAGACTTTGTTTGTGTCAGCACAAAATCAACATTCATTGTTTGAAGGATTAACAATAGCTTGCCACTCCATCTTTTGTAGTTGGTTCCATCAAATGCTTCCAATTTGGTGATGTTAGGAACTTGAGTTATGATGTTGCGTTCTATAGTCGAGGTCGGTTTTAAGATTGTTGCAAATATGAATATTAGGAACGCAATACAAGGATCAGTAAACTCAAAAATTAATCTTAATAGAACAATTTATCGGATGGTGGTTGAAGCACGGTAGTCCGTTGCCCTTAAAACCGATTTCGCCCCCTCAGGTTCTTGAACCGATGTAGCACGGTGATGGCGTCCGGTTTCCAAGATTCGACAGCCCACTCTTAGATAAGGGTGCACACCCAATATCTAGTCGAGTCGAACTTAGCTTGAGCAACTACACACCAAATCTGAATGAAAGTAACGTGGAGGATGGGAGGAAAAAGGAACTCTGTGTTATCTTCATGAGTAGCTCAGCAAGAATATATAAAAGTCCAGCCAAAGAGTCTTCTTGTTGGATTGAAATAAGTCACATCCACTAACCCAAAAAATAGCAATTGATGGCTTGATAATATCTCAATTAGTGGTCCTTAAAAGTAGCAACCAATAATTTTATAGATAATGGATAAAGAAGTGGAATAACAGAAAATTAGAATCAATCAACAACACTGAATATAGGACAGCAACGACTATATAGACAAATATAACTGAGATTCAAAAGAAATATATTGCTGGAAATTAAATTGAATCAACCCAACAATATTCAACTGTCTTACATCAATACACTTCTAAATATATGTCCTAAGTTACGATTGACATCAAAGTATATGTCCTGAATGAAAAAAATTCCCTAAAATTAAACTAGAACGAAACTAAAATATGGAGATACATACTCATCAAACATGCAAAATGGCAATTTCAGAATAATAAAGTGATATCTCATCCGGCTTATACTCTCCTTGGAGAGATGCTTCAACAAGTTGGTGTTATTTTCAAGGCAAGTATGCACAAGGCACAGCTGATAAGGAACTAGCTTCAGACTTGACTTAAGGCTGTGCACAAAGCTTTTTCATATTAAATTTAAAGTTATATTGTAGGTTTAATTATATTTTTACCACTCATAGTTTTAGTTAATTTTCTTTTACTACCCTTATATTTATTTGTCTCACTTTATCTACAACTATTTTCCGTATCTCACTTTATCTTTTTTCGTTCATTCTGTCAACTAATCTGTCAATATTGATGACAAAAATGCCCCTGCCACTTCAACATTTTTGACAACTTGGGTGAAGGAATTGACAGACAAAGGTAAAGTGGGACTGAAGAATAATTGTAAGTGATAAAATGAAAAAAATAAACATACGAGTGAAAAAGTGAAAATCAACTGAAAATATGGATGGTAAAAACATAATAAATCCTTGTATTGTATAGGGTGTTAAAAATTGATTTAAGAGTTACCAATAAATAATATAAAAGAAACTTGGCAGTTGAGTAAGTCCAGTCCAAATCTCAAGTCCGCTATTCGGCGAGCAGACTCCAAAACAAATGTCTGCCAACGCATTTTCTTGTTTGGCCAATCGAAACGACATTGACCAAGAAAGGAATAATATTACTGTTAATATCTCTCTCTCTCTGAAGTCTCAAACTTTAGTAGTACGCCTTCTACAGATTCATACATCTGCAAGTGATAAATCAGCTGCTTTTCTTTCCTTAACTTTGTTATATATTGTTAAATAATTAAGGAAAGACAACTCTATAGTACTCCAACTCTGAAATTAGGCATAGTATTATGTACTAATTAGGTTGGCTTTGGATCACAACCTTCATATAAATACTCTCTATATGACTTGAATCATTAGAGATTTCTCTAAGATATATATCTACAAGATATTGTAACAGATATTTCATAATTAACATATATTTTTTTCTCATTACTAATAAAATTTACTCATATCTTCAAGTTTCGTATCTAATAAACCGATTCGATCTTGAATCTATTAACATGTTAAATACATAATGAGAATTTTCACCTAGCAAAAAAAAAAAAAAATTGTTCATAAGATAATTAGTTCAACCCATCCCATTATGAAATTCTAGATTCTCTTTCCATGTCTTTCTCTCCCTCTCTTTCTTTCTTTCTCCTCTCTCTCTCTCTCCTTCTCTCTGTCGGCATCATTTTCCGTCCGACAGAGAGGAGGTGCAGAGAGAGAGAGAGAGAAAGAAAGCTAAGGTACGCATAGTGTGGTATGAGGTTGGTGACTAAGACTAGGTCTTGGGTACATGGTTGCTACATTTTTGTTTTTTTGTTTTTTTTTTTTTTAAATTAATGGTTGTTCTTTATGGTCTTCTAGTATTGGATCAAATTTATAATTTCGATGGACACCTTATGGAGGAGGTGAAGAAAGTTCGGGGTCATTTTTCTCACTCAACTTGCAATTATGTGTCTTGTGATTGTAATAGAGTGGCATATTACTTAGCTCAATACGCTTTGAATTATAATGTGGTGTCGTTTTGGTATGGTGAGGCTCCATCTTGGTTGCTTACCCATGTTTAAATTGATCAAGCCATATAATTTTTGTATTCCTTTAGCTCCAATAAAACTTACTTTCGGTTTAAAAAAAAAAAAAAGAAAAAAACTTAAGTTGCGCAATTTATTAAATAATTGAGTAAATAATAACATCCCAAATGAAAAGGGAGATTGAATTTGAAAACTTGTAGCTTAAGTAGTTGAGAGCATTTATCTTTACACCTAATATTAGAGTTCGAATCCCTCCTCCCGTTTCCCTTGTAACAACAATAAAGAAGAAGTATAGTGCCAACCACTAAGCCAAATAGTAATTGGCGCTATTAGTTTTCTTGTTTTAGGCAAGAGATGTTGCTAGTTAACTAAAGAGAACTATTCACTTCTAATTAAGTGCCACCACTAAACAAAATAGTATTCACCTCTATTTATTCTCCTTAGTTCTTATACAAAGCATAGGATCCCACATCATGTAATGTAATATGCAGAACATTAAGGGTAAAATAGGAAACTCCCAAAAAGAGAAACTTGAAGATAGAGTCAAGTCTGACCAGGGTTATTTAATTATAAATTATGATTGTTAAAGTTGAATGAATCACAAGTCACAAGACTCACAAGACTCACAAGACTCACAACACATTCCTCATCATCTCTCATGCTGCCTTGGTCCTCCTAAAATTCTCTCTCTTTTTTGGTGGCTGGCACTTGGAAATTTCTTTGTTTCCCAGCTCAGCTCTGTAGCCTTTGTACCCACCACACAACACTATCTGTCTCACCATCACCATTCACTACCACACTTTCTCTAAGACTTTGAACAAACAAACACTCTTCCTTTTGCTGCTCACAATCACAATGCAGCAGCAGGTCTTCAAATTAACCAAACTTATAATTTTTATGTATATATTTATTTATTTGAATTTTTTGTATTAATTTTTTTTTTTTATTCTGGCAGACGAGGACAGTCCAAGTAACGCAACTGTCAGATCTAGCTAGTGAGAGAGAGATTCACGAGTTCTTCTCATTCTCTGGAGAAATCGAACGCATTCAGATCCAACGGTACGCTTTTTCTCTTTTTCTTTGGTGTTTTTTTTTTTTTTTTTTATTTTATAATTTTTATAATTTTTCTTTACATTTTTCATTCTGTTTGGCTTCTGAGAAAATGTGAGAAAAGAAAACAAGGAGAAGAAAATTTTCTTATTTTCCCTGGTAATTTTCAAAGAAAAAAGGTCAAAAAGTAAAAAGGAAGAGTCAACTTAACTGAGCAAGATATGCACTTACATACATACATACATACATACATGCATGCTTAGATTGACATATTGTTTTAGTATATTTTGACCCCCTGTTTTGTTGCTGAGAAAATTTAAGAAAATAAGAGAAAAGAGGATTCACTGGGGTTTATTTATTATTATTTTTTTTTTGGTGCAAGAGTTTTATTTTTTATTTTTTTTTTAACTTGAAAGGTTTCACTAAACTAAGCCGAGATATTGTGTAGCCGAGTTTTTCCAAAATTTTATCATCTTTAATACATTTATTGTGCAGCCAAATCATGGGTAAGTGTTTTTTGGGATTGTTAATCTTGTTTCTTGAATTGTTTGTTTGTGCAGTGAGCCTGCGGAATCAAAGACTGCATTTGTTACTTTCAAGGATCCCAAAGCTCTTGAAATCGCGCTGTTGTTATCGGTATTTCCTTAAATTTGTTTCCACTTTACTGGAAATGAAGTTGATGCCTAACAATTATATTTCTTTATTAGCAATGTTTGGTTCTTTCTTTTCCTTAAAGGTTTTCAGTTAATTTAACTTGATAAATTCAGTTGGTGAATGTAACATGAAGAAGCAATTTATTGGAAGCATGCCTCTAATTGGACACTTTTCTTTAACTTGAAGGCAGGCTTTTTGTGCTTTGAGTTATATGCTCGATGTGAGTTTGCTTTGAAAAGAAATAAAAGTACGAGAGGGAAAAATTGTTCATTCAATAATACCTAAAATAAAATAATATTGAGATGTATTTAACTCCAAAAGGAAGATATTGTTGTATCAGAAACTTTGAAACTACGTTAATGAGTTAATGTGCAGTCTTGCAATGAAATTTCTTTCCTGCTGCCTCTATTATATTTCAAATTAAATGTTATCTACATAATACTTTAGAGCTATGAGATCGGGTTATACAAACATTCAACATTTTTCGTCTTGTACATACTGTTTAATGACATATTAGTGTTACTTTGGAGCTTGCATCCTATATAAATTTGTTATCTCGCACATCTTTTTTCTCTATATGATAAGGTTGGAAAACAATAGATTTTGAGTATTATCATCTTAAATATTAAGTATAAAGAAGCAAAATAAGCTGCCATTATCTGCTTCTTGGTGAATAAAGTGACAATAAATAGTGATATTTTTATATATAAAAAAAACAGTTCTAAGAAAGGAAGTTGCTGTGTTTATTGTTGATTGTATGCAAACTTCACTATTCAAATGGTATAACTCTGTTTATAGATGTTTTATCTAAGGTTGTGGTGTGTTCAATTTATTGTGCCTTATCGTATTATCTGCCATGACATTATCTGAATTAGTGTTTTCTTTGATTAAAATTTTCTTAATGGTTTTGAACTTGTTTTGCTGAGTCCTTTTCAATGAACATGTATCTTCCTCTGTGTAACTCTAGGTAATGAAACATGTATGTTTTGGGTTTCAGGGAGCAACAATTGTAGATCAGATCGTGACTATATCTCCTGTTGAAAATTATGTACCCAAAAATGAGATGCAAGTAAGTTTCATATAAAAGTGTCTGCAATCTTGTTTCTTTCCTGTAGCCAAAACTGTGTATTTCATTGGTGCAATTCATGCAGGAAGTAAGGATGGTGGAAAATGCCATTTGTGCTGCTCCTGTTGAAAATGTTTCACCAAATGCTGAGGTAGCCAATGACACCACCACATATCTCACGTTGTTATGAATCTTAAATAGTTAAAAACATTTCCTATATAGTGAATTAAGTACTTTTCAGTGGATGTGTTAGAGTATGCCTGGAAATGGGAAAAAGTGTGGAAAATATGTTCATATGCAAGGGTCGGGTATGTAACTGTTTGGATTCCTTGGTGAATTTCAGTTTCTGAATGATCGATTGAAATGGATTACGGTTTTCCCAATTTACATATCCTTCTGCAATATAAAATACCCTACTAGGACATCTATTTAATGGATTGTGACTCTTTCAAGTTGGTTCATCATGAATATTACTGTAATGATATACCTGAGATGAGTAGATACTTAAATGATCTGTTCTGAAACCTTTATTTTCCCAAGGCCTTTAGTAATTTCCTTGGTGATTTTTACCTTGAAAATTTCCAACTTTATGGGGTTAAGGGTAATGCATCTCTGTTTGCAGGATAAAACTAGCTCGCCTAGCAATGGAAGGGTGTATGTTAATAAAGCACAAGATGTAGTGTCCACTATGTTTGCAAAAGGTTCAGCGATTGGACAAGATGCTGTGAACAAGGCTAAAGCATTTGATGAAAAGCATCGGTTGACAGCAAGTGCAACTGAGAAGGTCAGTTCCTTTGACAAGAGGGTGGGGCTTACAGAGAAATTGACAGTAGGCTTTTCGGTGGTTAATGAGAAAGTGAAGTCTGTTGATCAAAGACTTCAAGTCTCAGATAAAACAATGGCAGCAATATTTGCAGCAGAGAGAAAATTAAATGATACAGGGTCAGCTGTCAAAACAAGCAGGTATTGATATCACCCTGGAAAAATATGATGTGTCAATCTAGTTTACACTCTAATGCTGTTTATCTTGTAAACTGTTGCGTACCTTCAATAAGAATGATGCTGAATGCACAAAATAAATTGTTTTTGAATAAGGCTAGGAGTCCAGGACAGTGGTAAACATTGCCCCTGTGTTTGCTTGGTAGTCTATTTCCATGGGGCATCCATGGGACATATTTGTGAGAAGTTTATATTGAGGTACTAGGCTGCATCTTAGATTGTTTAGGAATCCATAGCACATTCGTCAGACATAAAAAATACTCATAACAAAGGCCACTTCTGTAGTATATATTACATTATGTGCATTCATATAGCAGGATCTTTAACCCAAGTAGCACTCATGCTCATAGGGCTTTAGTTCTTCGGATTCTTTAGAGCTTCAGTTTGTAGGTTGCTCTTCAATTTCTGATTTTCTTGTTTTTTCTTAGTTACTGTTGATAGATGATGGAAATATCATCTCCGCGCGGCCCTCTCCCAGCCATGGGTTAGTGCTGCCTATATAAGTACTTGTTTGATGTTTCCATGTCCTTGGTTTCTGTATCCATGTATCTACCCTAAAAAAGAATAACATAAAAGTAAAAAGATGTGAGAGAAATTTGTAATTAGGGGAGAAGCAGAGCCATTGACCTCTCAAGAGTGATTTTATTCCAGCTTAATCGTGTCTATTAGTATATGATAAAGAAAAGAATGTTAGTTGATGAACTCTCATTTCTTGCTGACAGGTACGTGACTGCCGGAGCAGCTTGGTTAAATGGTGCTTTTAGTAAGGTGGCAAAGGCAGGGCAGGTTGCAGGTACCAAAACCAGAGAAAAGTTCCATCTGGCTGTGTCAAACTTGACTGCAAAGGTGGGTTTACTTCACTATCAATTTTTTCTTTATTGCACATATGAGAGCTAGTAATTTTGTATCGTTGTCCTATGTTTTCTTTTCTTGGTAATAATGTGTTTGCACTTTCAAGTGAATACCTAATAATAATATACAAGTGTATCCCACCCCAAAAAGGGCCCTGAGATTGAATTACCCTGTTTATCTGTGGGTTGACTTTAAGAAATTGAATTACCCTGTTTATCTGTTTTAATTATTGTCTAAAATGTGCTAGGAATTTCAGAAAATTGTCCATTTGAAAACAGATCATTAAGCAATTGAAATCTTTAAGTAATTATTTTATGCAAGAGAAATATTCTTAAATGCTAGGCCCCTTTCATTGAGGGATCCCTTAAATAAGCTTATTTAAGGGATCCCTTGTAGGGTTCACTCCACATTGTTTTTTAATGATCGAAACTGTCAATTTTTTTTTATCTCTCTTGAATGATCGTCCTTGCAAAAAATTAGGTTAATCAGAAACCATTTAACCGTTGATTAAATGGTGGCCATTTCAAGTGTTTATCTAAAATATTTTGTTTGTCTATTTATGTGATCAAAGTTCGATAGCTTAATGGATTCTGATTTGTCTAATCTTTTGCAAGGATAATATTTGAATATAGACTTAAAAAATAGACGGTTTGGATTGTTGAAATACTATATGGAGTGGATCCTATGAGAGATCCCTTAAATAAAATTATTTGAGGAATCCCTCAATGAAAGGGGCCTGTCTTAAATGCACTATTATTTCTTTATCTTAGGTGAATGTATAATAATCTTAATCCAGAAGTGAATTGAACTTATGCTTGTTTATCTCCTCCCGCATATGCAGGAACCTCCAATTGCTGCATAAGACAAGGTTTGAGGTGTCAGAAGGTAACCTCGATGGACATTCTTTCAGGAACACACTCAACAACCATGTTTATTCTAGTGACCAATTTGGGGTGAATTGTGCAATCTCCCTTTATGGTTTGATGTGTGTCAGTCAAGTTTTGCATTCATTTGTTCTTTTCTTCCTATATATCATTTAATTCCTGGAGTATTGTACCTGTGGCTCCATTTGTTATTTTTGTAGTTGTACACTGGTCGAGTGGAACAACATATATATAAGAAAAGTCAATTCGTGATTGAGTGGAAAGAAGTCGAAATTGTGATAGCTTGCTATTATCTCTTTCTGTTGAGGAGTTATTTTCTGTTTGTTTCAGATTTTTTTGTACGACTTCTGATGGGTGACTGTAAATTTTGCTTTAGTTAAGATTTAAGGTTTTGGAACAAAGTATGAACCTGCATCTCGTTTGCATCATCAAGATTGATATAACACTTTTTGAAATCAATGGGAAAGCACAAGGATTGTCACCAGGAAAATTCTACAATTAAGCGCTCCACCGATGGAGCATTGTGATGTGGAGCTATGTGAGCCGTTAGATCAAGTTTTGATCTAAGGGCTGTTATCAAGTTTCACAAAGCAGCCAAGTAACTTGTTCAACCTTTTACAGCCAGTAACATAAATCAGATGGACTTGGAATTCCATTTTTACCCTCACTCACTCAGTTATTTATTTATTTATTTTTTTTAAGTTAAGAATGCTTCATTAAACACCAACAACCAAGAAGTAAAATTTCGGTTTCGCGAAAATTTTTGATAGAAATTTGATGGAAATTTTTACGGAAATTTCGATTAAAATTTTGATTCCGACAAAATTAGACAAAAACGACAAAAATTGCTATCAAAATAAGAAAATTTTGAATAAGACTTGATCATATACTTATTTAACATATTATCTACTATATTATAAAAAACATTGAAGGAACCAAATTATATAATAGGTTTAATGTGATATAAGGTAAATATAATGCGCGCTAGAGGTAAATACTGTTAAAAAAATAGGTCACTAATTAATAATTATATAAATAACACCTCAAATTTATTTATATTACAATATTAAATCATGAATTAAATAAGTATTAAATACTACATAGGGTTTCTAGCACGTTCAAAATTTTTGCTGTCTTCGGTATTATCATGTCCAGAGTAGGTGAACTGCGAAGAATAATCACCCCAAAATACATCTCCAGCATAACTTCGCATATAACTCCCAACATGCTAACCGTATGGATCAGAAGGTGGTATTTGTGGTGGGATTTGCCCATATCCGTACTCATTTGAAGAGATACTGCTAGACTCACCTAAATAAAAAGGATATGGTGGGTAGACTATTGGAGGGTTTTGCCCATAATTGTAATTATTATCTCTTACCCCCATAGAACCAAAAGTAGTGGATAACGAATCCTCTTCTTCTAGTATCATATTCACATTACCTTTTTTTCTGCGATTGTAGTAATTTCCAATGACACCAATTCCCCGTCCTGCACTCCTACTCCCATGATCCTCATCTTGTGTTGCATAGGTATAGTTTTCTTCGCCAGTAAATCGGATGGTATCGTATTGATCATCTTCAGTGTTATCTTCATTTCTACCACCACCCTCACCACCACCTCTACTTCCATTATTGGTAGGTGTGTCTGATCCTGTGTCAGAGTTGCTTGATCTGGAAGGATTACTGGGAACATTTTCATTGCGATTTATTGGACTTCGCATAAGTTCCTCAAAACTCTCAGTAGGGCCCACCTCTTCATTAAGAACTCTGTCCACATTGATACCTTCCTGGCGTGCTTGAGCTGCAACATCAGGATCTGGATTGTTTGCGTCATCATCTAGATGGATGGGCCTGATTCACTAATAAAGCTGATTTCCCTCTGCATCATCATCCCCCATACAATTTTCAAACATATCCAGTGGATCATAGTTGTCAACGCAATCCTCTTCAGCTTGTTTGTCTCGAATTGCAAGCTTCATATTATAGTAGCTATAGACCATCTTTTCTAACCTACTATATGAGAGCGAAAGTGCTCCAGTTTCTTTCACAAGAGGATGATGACGCCGTTTGTGAAAGAACTTTGATGGCTAATTTTCTTACAGTAGGCGCATCAATCCCATACATGATCCACCATTCACCTGAATTGTATAAAATTATGAGTGTAAGTTTAACCATTCACCTGATCCAACTAATAAAGTACGGTGTATACTCACTAGGAGACATTTTTTATCTAGCGGCAATTGCAGCTCGCTCTTTGAACATTCTCTTCGCATCTTAGAAATATGTTAGCTAGATACAAATCATACAATATCCATCAAAATATAAAACTTAAGAGTTAACACAATCGAATTCTTTAAAGTTTAAAGTATTAATATTTTATACAATTATGGGAAGAAGACAATCAAACTCTATAAAGCATTATGTCAAGTTATTTTCACCTCATTTCCAAATTGGGCAACTTCTGTTGAATTAGGATCCAATGTTTTATATACATTGTGCACAGCCCGAATAAGTTCACCATCATTTTCCACGCCTTCTTTATATTGGTAGCGATGATTCAAATAGTGGGCTGCATCAAGTAAATATTGAAATACATATTTAGTAACAATAATTTAAGGTTAGATAACTTAGATCAATGAAAAAACATGCGGAACTAAATTTAATTTAAACATATTTGGGTTATTGCTGCATGCAAATCGTGTTGTAATGTTTTAAACCATTGATCATCGATGATTTTTACCACCCAACGTGCACCGTGTTTAAGTAATAATTCGTCCTTCACACGACATATCAACTCATAAACGGATCTCATAGTAGGATACACCTTTGTATCGACAACATTTAAAACTAGGTAGAGAGGTTCTAACAAACCGCAAATCTTAAGCATCTGTTGCCAAAATAAGTGATCAAGTACTATGGATTCCACCTGTTGTCTTGCTTCTCCTTGCCGGAAGTTGCTATTGCCCCAATCAGTACAAGTGAACAATTGCTTCAACCCTATCATCTTTCGATACAAACTATCCAATGCAAGATAGTGGGTAGCAAATCGGGTGGGACTAAGACGAATAATATCTCCACCACAAATCTCACGCATCTTTGCCAACAACCAGTTATGGTTGTAAATAAAATTTGTGATCTTTTGAGCCTTTTTTATCACCTTAGCAACCAACTGGTTCTTCCAATCTCTTCGAACACGAGATCAATGCAATGTGCCGCACACGACGTCCAGTACACATTATATTTTTTCATCAACTTCTTCTCTACTGCGACATATGTGGAACCATTGTCGGTGACAACTTGAACAACATTGTCAGGTCCAACCTCCTCCATTACATCCTTCAGTAGCCCATATATATATATATATGTCTTGCATCCTTTATGCAATTTGAAGAATAAACAGACTTAAGGAATATAGTCTTACCTCTTGAGTATGCCATGAAGTTTATAATAAACAACTTGGTAATTGGACCTGTCCAATCATCGGACATGATTGTGCAACCATAAGTTGCCCAATCCTTCTTCAAGTTGTTGATATGCTCTTGCATTTCAGTAAACTCCTTTTCCAAATATACGTTCCGTATCTGATAGGGTGATGGAGGTTCCACTCCTTTTCCTGCCTGCTGACATCCTATCACCAAGTTTTTGAAATGATGAGATGCTGTTTTTGAAGGAGGAACATTTTCGTAGATGAAGAACTTGGCTATCAAGCCCTGCATCTTTTCTTTGATTAACCCTCCAGAAAAGAGATTTTTAGCACTTTTTTGGCATGCTTTAGATGACTTGTAAAGGCTTGGTGCTACTAGGATTGTTGGTTGTGATTCCCACACACTTGATCATCTTCGCAATTGTGAACCACTATTAGACCCAGAACTTTGTCCCCTATTCGGGACTTTATGTAAGTGTTCCTTATCCCATTGTGCTGCTTTGGATTGTCGAATTGCAGCTCGAAAATTTCTTCACTCTTCAGGTCCTATATTATCATTATGATCATCATCGTCTTCATCGTCACTGTCACTTAAATTTATGTGACTTTCTCCGCGAAGTTCTGCTTGAATCTCTTCTATTTGTTGTGCTTTCTTGTTCTTTTGTTGTTGTTTATATCCCAAGGTGTTTGCAATGTGTTGTTTCACCTCTTATAGTGCAGCGTTGCACATTGCTTCTAGGATCCATACCTACAAGGTGGTATTTCAGTCTTGTCACGTATTCCACCACCCTTCATTACAAGGTTACAATATTTGCATACTGAACCTTGTTTACTAACCGAATTTGGAAATGCATGCTCCCAAGCTGAATCACGTGCTCTTCCTCTGCTGGCCATATTAGTACCTAATAACAAAAGACATATACAAATACACAATCACAATCTAATATCTCCACCACAGTCAAATATACACAATCACAATCAAATATGCAAAATCAACCCAAATTTAACCCAAAATCATATTAAACATTTAAACTTTCCCCAAATATACACAAATACACAATCACAATAAGTATTTGGGTACTTATTTCCAAATATACACAATCACAGCCAATAACTATTTTCAAATTTAAATCCAAATATATTTGGGTACCTAGAAGGCTAGAAGTTAAAAACTTAAAACTATTAAATTGACTATTAAATTTAAACTCCAAAGTTGGGTTTAAAACCTAGTAGACTAAATGGATATTAATTTAAAACTATTAAATTGATTATTATATTGTTCTTAATTAATTTCAACTCTTTTCTCAATTTTCAATTTTTCATACATGAAATTGGTCTACTGGAATTTATTGACATATCACATATCTATGCAGAGGCAATGAGATGATTTTAAATAAAAGCATGAAATTATGGTCCAATTTATTGTGGTGAGACATTTGACATTTTAGTTAAGTACAAAATTGAACAAAAGAAAAGGTTTGGTAACTCAGACAATAAAAAAGGTAATCAATCACTACTACAAAAGCACTTATTCCTGGCAAAATTAAATCGCCAGGAAAAACAATTTTCTGGCGGAAAAATAGCTAAATCCGCCAGGATTATGAAGCAGTGGCGGATAGAGTTTCCGCCAGCATTAAAACCGTAGGCAAAACACAAAGCATTAAACTTTTCCTAGCGGATATATCCACGGGCATTAACTTATTCACGTCGGATATATCCGCCGGCATTAACTAACCCTGGCTGATATAACCGCCGGCATTGATAGTATATCCGCTAGGAAAAGTAATAAAATATATTAAAAAAAATACTTTTCTGGCGGATATATCCGCCGGTGTTGATAGTGTATCCGCTAGGAAAAGTAATAAAATATATTAAAAAATCCTTTCCTGGCAGATACAACCGCCAAAATTATTGAATATATATTAAAAAAAAATAAATGAAATTATATTTGAAATAATTAATATAAAACATTTCAAATAATAATTATACACTAATAAAGATAAAATCTTTCAATTAACAATACATGTCAAATAATATTGTTCCATCAATAGAGATAAGATAAAGTAGGCAAACAAAAATAATCTACTCAAGTCCCGCAGCAGAACCTGAACCGGAAGCTGAATGTGACCCTGATCCTCCCTGCGGACCAAACTGTCTCATAAATTCATCATCACCTAAATTACCAGAAAGCAATCCGGAAAATCCAACACCCGTAGAATGATGTGACCCATCAGGAGATGGCTGAGAAGGTACCTCTGGCCGATACATAGGCATCTGCAAAGGTGACTGAGGCATAAACGACATCTGGTACATAGGATGCATCGAGAACATTCCATAGGGAGAATGTGGAGGCTGACTCTGGCCATAAGGCTGTTGTAGATGCGAGCTCTGCGGGTGTGTCTGTGTTTGCATCATCACTTGTTGTTGCTGCTGCATAAACATCATCATCTGTTGTTGCTGCTGCTGTTGCTGCTGCTGTAGCTGAGTCTTTAACAGCTCAATTGCCTCCTCTTGGGCATCCTGCTTAGCCTGCACAGCCTCATGCTTCTTCTGCCATTCAAGGCACTGTGCCTCCAAAAGTGCTTCTCTTGTCTTCGATGATCTCCGAGAAGAAGTACTAGATTGAGCCCTAGCATAAGGCACCATTTCAGGTGTCACCCTATGTCCATAGAGCCGAACTCTATTTTTCCTCTCAGGACCCATCTCCTCAACATACACTTCTGTGTGAAGTTCAGAAGTGTCATTCGCTCCAGACTCAATCCGTGAGTCAACAGAATTCTCCATGGACATCTAATAAACAAATATTTAGATAAATTTGTAAGTAAAATTTAAGAACATAAAATACACATTATGGAAAAAAAAAAAAAACTAGCATAATATTTACCCCTCTCTCCTCCAATGGCACATCAATCCAACTATTGTCTTTGCACGTGTGGGTGACACGAAAGAAAGTAATGGGATCGGGTTTAACTCCATGCTTCTTCTTCTAAAAATTTAAACCATTAAAAAAAATAATTTAGAATATATTTATGTGCCTTAATTAAATAAAATTGTAACTCAATAAGATGAAAAAAATTAATTATACTCACATAATCTTCACGAAGACGTTCAAATGTCCACGATCCTGATGTATGGCTCATCGTTTGTTGAGAACGATTAGCTTTATTTTTCACAGCTATCTCCTAAAAGGTCAAACATAATATAAATTAGTTATAATTGCACATACTAGTATTATTAAATATTTGATTAAAGATTGTCACCTGAGTTTTTGGGTTATCCCAATGTTCCACCATCTTCGCCCATTGCACAGGATCTACATTATTGGGACATCTCAACCGCCGCTAATCTGTCCTGCCAGTGTAGTACTTCCCTTTCAAATATGCACTATATTCTTTATAAGCATGTTCAGCAATGTGCAAAGTCATGGTCTTAATCACGGGCTTTTTTACCAAATCCTCGTCACGAAAAGTGATAGTGCCCTACATCCATAAAAGATTAAAAAAAAACAATTATAAGTAAATATTTACAAGTATTTTACTTTTAATATCATTTAAAAAAAATAAATTGATACCCGTATTCTGTCCCACAACTTTAATCCGCCAGTATTGTCCGCCAAGAATGACCATTTTTGTAGTAGTGAATATGAGTATAAGTAGTAGCAAAATTAGAAGTAAACTAGTTAATCTCATAAGCTTTTACAAATAAGCAAATAAAAAAAAACGAAAAAATGAAAAATAGAGAGTCAGAGAGGCCTCAGATCTTGGTGGATAAAAATGAATAAGATGGGAGATGTTTCAGATCCCATCTGTAGTAGCAAGTAGCAAATAATATCTATATCAATATGAAATTAACTATATTATATTATCAATATCAAATAAAAGCAGAAGTTGCAGAACACGCATATCACATATCTATATCAATTAATATTACCATATACAAGAATGTTCTAAAACTAGTTAGTTAGTAAGTTAATACAAAACTAACTACCCTGTTGGTCCCACTGTACAATGTAATTTCAAAATCCAAACCGTTTATTGTTTAGGCCATGCTTCAAAGATCATTCATGTAAAAGATCTTCAAAATCGGAAGTCATTTAGCCATTTGATTATAATAACAACTATTTCTATGCTTTTATCGAAAATACTGATCGTCTATTTATTTGATCTCAATTAGATGACTACATGATTTTCGATTTAGTTGATTTTTTGCAATGATGATCTTTGAAGTATGGCCTAAATAATTGATGGTTCGGATTATGAGATTAGTGATGTGGTGGGCCCAAAAGCATGGTTAGCTTCGTATTAACTTGCTAACTGGTTAGCTTTAGAGCACTCCTCTTACCATATATATATATATGGAGAGACATTATATTTCCCATTATCTAAAATAGCCATATGCGGATATGTCCATATGGCCATATATAGTAGATTCCTCATTTCTTGATTCATATGATCAAAGAATCGCAATATTAGGCATCAATCAATCAAGCTCATGCACTGATGCACTTACACTTTACAAACCTTGCAAGGGGTCTCACCAGGGGAGGAGGTTACAAATCTTGCAGAGGGTCACGCTGGGGGAGAAGGCAAGGGGCTGCGGTAGAGGGAGAAGATAGAGAGAAAAGAAAGAGAGAGAGAGAACTAAGAGAGAAGACAGAGAACTAGAGAAAAGATAGAGATCTTGCGCGCAGGGGAGAAGACAAAGAGAAGACAGAAAAAGAGATTTGAGTTTGTGGATGAAAATGAGGATGGGAGCAATCAGTGAGGTATCAAACTATCAATAGTCATAGCTATCGAAATTTCGCCCAAATTCAACAAAAACATACTTGCAGGTACATCGAAATTTTGTCGAAATTTTTTCGAAAAATAAGAGAAATGTGATAAAATTTCGAGCCCTAAAAAAATGAAAATTTCACTCAGTCTCCAGACCACCACCGGTGACCCATCTTTCCAGCGTAACAACCCCAGCCACGTCTTCCCTTGCCAACGACAGTTCACCTCCCTCATCCCCTCTCCTTATATATATATATATATATCTCTCTCTCACTCTCTCTCTCTCCATTCTCTTTCTCTCTCTGCTATCACACAAACTGAAGCTAATGGAGGCTAATAACCTTGCCTATCTCCAGATTAAAGAGGTAAAATTGATCCCAAACCTTACCAAAACATAGGAGTGGCAGCAAACCTTTGAACCCAATTCCACCTTACCAAAACATAGGAGTGGCAACTGAGGTTTCTCCCGGTTGTGTGTTTTTGGTGGGTTGTTTGCTTACCAAAAGATATAGTAATAAAGTGGCGTTTACGAATATGATGCGATGTCTTTGGAGCCTTTAAGGAGGACTTGTTTCTGTTTGTGTTTTCTTCGACAGAGGAGCGTCGGTGAGTGCTATTAGGTGGTTCTTGGACTTTTGATAAAGCGCTCTTGCTACTGGAGTGTATGGATGGCTTTGAAAACCTGTCTTAGGTCATTATTAAATGCCAGGATTGAACAGAAATGGGGCATCGATTGTTCAGGGGACTACCTTCGTATTCGGGTGGGGATTGATGTTACTAAGCCCTTGCGGAGGTTTCTGATAGTTGTTCTCCTTGGTAGGGCTGCCACTAAGGTTGATATTCATTATGAATGTCTTTTGAGTTACTTTTTTTTGTGTGAACTATTTGATCATATTGGAGAGGATTGCTCACTCTTTGACGAATCGCCGATTGTTCCTTCTAATGCTTCTTATAGTTCTTGATTATCGTCAGAGAGTCTGCATCGAGGTAATTATAGTGGTGGTGGGCGAAGGTTTGGTTTTTCGTTCAAAGTTGGTGAGGGTTCCAGGAGAATGAGGGTTCCAGATGGTCCAGTTAGTGTTGGGATTGCTCGAACCCTGGCTGAGGTTTTTTTTCATAACCGTCATTCAATTGAGCATGGGGTGGAGGTGAACCAACCATTATCAGAGGATTCGGGTTCGCCATCTCTGAAGTCTCCTTTTCCTTTGTCGTCTACTGTGGTGCCTAAAACTCCTAAAATATCTCGCCTTGCGCTTGGGCCGCAACCTAATGCTGTGGTGTTGGACATTGATCCTTTTAATTTGGGGCCTACAATTGAGCGCACTGCATGTCATCGAGGTCATCATGCTTCCTTTGTTTCCCCTCCTAATGTCGGGCTAGTGGATGTGCATGCCACACCCCAATTTTTGAAGTGATTTTAAAAATATAATTGAAGTGTGAATTATGCCATATTTGAAGTAAAGTAAATATTTCTTCAATTATGACATAATAATATTTTTTCTATTCTTTAAAATTAAACTAAAAAATTATTAAATTCTCCAACGGAGAATGGATAAACTATGTTATAACTGAGATCAGAATATGTGTAGTTTAAGCTACACCCTAATAAATTACATAAATTTTTTTTTTCTAGAATAGATTACATAATTTATTCCAAGCAAAAAACATCATAATTCTAGCATTTCCTAGGCATCACTTGTATAATCCATCTCTTGAGTATTAGGATTAGCATCTGCATCAATTGTTAATAACATGAGCTTTTTAGGGCTCAATAGGGACTTTTAGTTCCTCATGGCCAATTATAAATATCATACATGAAATTAATTAATTAAAATGCATGAGAATATATGCATGTATGAATACACTCATTCTTTAACCTTGTTAACTTATATATAAGGCGAACAAGCCTGCACGTCTTATACCGTGCATTTTACCACTTTGGTCTCGAATACCTTATATATATATATCAACACCTATTATTCCTTTAATCTCAATTGATTCGTTTAATTCATCTTTCTTCTCATTTTCAGTGGTCACTAAGCCATCCATTTTCCCTTAGTACCATTAACAATAAGACCACTAAGACATCATCTTTCCCTTAGTGTCTTAATTAATAGGTTTTAGTTACACCACCCATGCACATCTACCTTTATTGATGTACATGTATATCATGGTATGAATTATACAAAACAAGTGTTTAGTGTGAAATAATACTCACATAAAATTGTATATATTCATATATAACTTAGAACAAATACCATGAAATTAAGTTATTATTGTCTCATAATAGAATAGTATAAGATCAATTAATAACAGTATATAACTATACTATTGTTTAATTGTAAAAATTCATCCAATATTCTCATACATACAAATATATTATATAGGCCAATCATTGGGTACGACTTACCTCAATCTCGTTGAAGAAGTTCAAACTCGTAAATGCTCTAGGTTGATTCTCCTATGTGTTTGGAACTATTTAACAAGTAAAATGCTATTTTAGAAACAATTTAATTAGTGCAAAACTATACTTTTCCACTATGTGAAGAAAGTGTAAGTCACACTCTTTCCTTTGGGTTTTGGATGTTTCCAAAAATTATACCATTGAACATAATTCAAAAATTAGAGTTAAGAGAAGCAAAAATGAGTGGCTAGAGTCGTCGGAGAACCACCACACACGCTGACACACGCCGGTGGTGCGACTGGGAGTTGGCTGGAAGAGGTTATCTTCAACCACCAGCACTTTGTTTCTAGTTTGTGGCAAATTTTTGGTCCAACTTCTACTAGTTTTACCTTATCAAATATTCATAAAATCCTATAAATTTATACTTGTTTTAAAGCTAGTAACACGATCTTTACAACCATATAAAAAGATTTAAAAACGGTGTTCTAGAACTCAAGTTATAAGGCTTGAAAGTAGGCCATATGAAAATTGTGAATTTTTTGAAAAAAAAATTCATATTTTTTAAGTCTCTTTGTTTTTCACTTTCTTTCAATTAAAAACCTCAAAACATGTTCTAAGGCTATAATAAGGTTATATACGACCTATTTTTTAATTTTACAACATTAAACCAAGGTGTGAAATCAAAATTTTAAAACAAAATTTTTTCAGAAAAATTTGATAAGGACACCTATATTTCCATAGGTTCCTTAAGTTCACCTTCTCTTCCCACTGTCAACTTAGATTATTAGTGTATCATAACCTACAAATAGAAGAGAAAGTCTATAAAGGGTTAGTGTGTTTAATCTTCTATGTTGGAATTAAAACTTCAAGTATTCATCTAAGATGAGTTGAAGTTACTTATTGATGTTGACAGAGCCTTCACTTCTCTTTCTCTCACTCTCTCTTTCTCTTATGTCTTTCTCTTTTGTCTTTCACTTACTCTTGCTTTCTCTTTTTTTTTAGATTTATGTTTGCTCTCTAAGTTACCTTTTACAACTACTATTTATCTTAGATGAGTCTCTTTTATCTTCTCTCACTAATTATTGTTTTAGGAGTACTAGGGGCATGACTCACCCCTAATTTACTTATATATCTAACCATCTAGCTAGTTAAGACCTTAGTTTGTGTAAAAAGGTTCTTATTTGATTTGTTGTTTACATTCATGTTTCTCTTCCTCATTATTTTTTTCTTCTTAAATGTGGGTTGGGCTGCTAAAGGATCCTTGGGTTGTTGGTGGGTAATATGAGTTTGTTTCTACCTAAGGTAATAGTTGGGCTTTATAAAGAAAAATAGTTTAGGCCTTAAGGTTTTCAAGCAAAATATAAGTCCACAAAATTTGTGAAACGCATTCAAGGAATAGTCTACTACCAAAAAAAAAAAAGTTCATTTATTTATTATTATTCTTATTATTTTCCAGGTTATTACAATGCAGGTTTCTCAGGAAGTTGTGCCTTAGGTTGAGTCTGGTCGGTGTAAGCAGGGTCGGGGTATTACTACTAATTCTTCTGCTACTAGGGGAAAAGGGTGAAAGGAAGGGGTTGTTAAGCAGCCTCGGGATGATGTGATTGGAAGGTCTGGGAATTCAAAGCGACAACAGGTCTCGGGTTCTATGCTTGATTCTACTCAAGTTCCGGTGACGAGGATTACATTGCAACCCCATCACTCATCATGAATGCGTTGTCTTGGAATGTGAAAGGGCTTGGGAACCCTCTTACTTTCCAGGCTCTCAGCTCTTTGCTGAGAGAGAAGTGCCCTAGTCTTGTCTTCCTTGTTGAGACTAAGGCTACTCGATTACAATTGGAACATAAGTTGAGATCATTGACGAGTTATCAATGGTATGTGGTGGACCATGTGGGCTTTGGTGGGGGATTTGTACTGCTTTGGCATATGGATTAGGAGGTCCGAATTCATTCTTCATCTCGGGGTCATATTGACTGTCATGTTGTCCTGCCTAATTTCCCTCCTTTTCAGTTTACTGGTTTTTTATGGCAACCCACTTAGAAGTTTTAGATTTCATTCTTGGGAGTTTTTGCGCCACCTATCCTCATATTTTTCTGGGCCTTGGCTTTGTATGTGCCATTTCAACGAAACTGTTATGTATCTGAGAAGATGGGGATTCTATGAGGTCAGTGTATCTCATGAACAACTTCTAGTGTGCTCTTGATGACTGTGGTTTTGTGGGTATTTCTTCTCAGGGTCATGCCTTTACCTGGAGGCGTGGTACGTGTCCCAATGTTAATTTATGGGAACATTTGGATAGAGGGGTTTCAAATGTGGAGTTTCTCTTGCTCGAATCATCGTCCCATCTTATTGGAATGTAAGTTTCTATTTGCTTCACCTGCAACTCGACGGCCCTCCGTTCGTTTTCATTTTGAAGCTTGTTAACTGAAAGAGGGTGGTTTTGATAATGTGGTTTAGGAAACTTGGTTGGCTACCTAGAGTGATTTTTTTTTTTGCTGCATAAACTAAGGTTGTGCACTCAATTTTTGAGGAATTTGGAATTCTCATGTGGTTCAGAATATTCCACGGAAAATTAAGGAGTTGAAATGTGAGCTTGATTGAATCCAAGTTCTGCTCTCATCTAATGCAGTATTGGCTCGCCAAGATGAGTTGGATGGTACCATTGATCGGCTATTAGAGCATCAGGAAATTATTTGAAAGCAACGTGCTAGAGTTTCTTGGTTAAAACATGGCGACTAAAACACAAAGTTTTTTCATGTAAAGGCTAAATCGCATAGGAAGAGGAATCAAATTTATGGCATTATGGATGATGAGGGTGTTTTGCAGCAGTGCCCACAAAGGGTAGCTCAAGTTTTTTGCTCCTATTTTAAGAATGTTTTTGCTAGCTCAGGAGGGGCATGGTGTGGAGGAGGTGGTGAATTTGTTAGAAGCTCATATTACCTATGCGATGAATTAGTCACTTCTTCGACCATATTCTAGTGAAAAGGTCTTTAAGGCTCTTATATCTATGCCGGCTTGGAAGGCCCCGGGCATTGATGGGTTGCTTGTAGGGTTTTATCAACTGTTTTGGTTTATTGTGGGGTCGGATGTAGTGCGTTCTTGTTTAGCAGAATTGAATGACGAGGGTAGTGTGCGTTCCCATAATCATATTATTATTGCTCTGGTTCCGAAGGTTGATAAGTCGCAGTTGGTTTCCTAGTTCTGACCGATTGCCTTGTGCAATGTGGCTTACAAAATCATCTCCAAGACCATTTGCAAATCGATTGAAGTTGGTTTTGCCTTATGTTATTTTTGAAATGCAAAGTGCATTTGTTCTTCATTGCCTTATTACGGATAATGTTATTGTGGCTTATGAAATAGTGCATGTTATGCGAAAGCGACGGAGAGACCGTCATCCAAAGGCGACTCTTGCGCGGTTGTGGTTTGAAAAGAATGTCTTTGTGCATCACAAGACTTCTATGCCGCTAGAACATGTGTGTGAGGTGGCTATGTGGTATCATGGTGACTATAAGGCTGCTCAAGTCTCCCCAAGCGCACAGTTCAACAAGTTGTATGTGGAGGTTTAGCGCGTCCTTCCTAAGGGGTGTTACAATTTGAATGTTGATAGTTCTTATGATCCTGTTTCTGGGCTGGTGGTGTTAGTGCTATCGTCTGTAATTGGATGAGGGAGGTTGAGGTGGCTATGACCCTTCCTCTCACTGGCATTACCTCTCCACAACAAGCTGAAGTATTGAAAATCTTGCGCGGGATTGAGTTTTCTTTGAGGGTTGGTTTTAACTGTATTTTGTTAGAATCGATGCATATTCTGTTGTAAGTTTGTAAGTTTGTGTCTCAATCTTGTAATAAGGCTACTCATTTGCTTGCTCATCATGCTTTGTGTTAGAGGCTGCTTTTATATTGCCACAACCAAGCTTGTCCAAGGTCATTAGTCAAGCCTTTGGCCGCTTACTTGTGTGCAAGGGTATTTCAGTAATTAGCAAATTAGTTATTTTTCTTTTAGGAAGAATTATGACTCATCGTACATTTTGATGTTTCTTGGTGTAATCATAAAAATGGCTCAAAATGTTCTTTACAAGGGGGTGACTAGTTGATGGAATGTTGAGCTAGCTCACTAGCATAGGTAAGAGCATGCACATGAGCCCTTGTACTCTCTTTCTATCAATATAAGAAGCATATTATTCAATCATCTATTGCACTGTAAGACTTTCCGTTTTATTTCGTTGTGTGATTGTTATTTGTTGCTTGCTTGGTCCTTGCACAAATCTAATTTATCGTGTTGATCTTTGCCTTCGAGGTACTCAGTTAGCTGACTTGCTACCTAGGAGAAGGTTAGCAAGTGTCGCACGGTCCATCTTGTATTGTGAAAAGCCGACCCGTGACAGTTGGTATTAAAGATAGGTTACACAACAATAAAAAACAATGTCCCAAATCACGAATACGCAACATTTTCATTAGATCGATAGTCGATTGGGTAAGCTTACAAAACCCCCAAATAGTTTTGGCGAGCTCTCCGCTGAGATACAAAGCTATAATCTACCCAAGCTCGTGAGCAAGGTCGGAGCATTAGAAAACTTGGCGGACAAGGTAGTAGCTTTGGAGAAGGGAAAGAGTCTCATGGGCGCAGCAGGCCCAACTATTATTGACCCGATGAATTATATTATTCAGGATCTTTCAAAAGTTATTAATGAGCTAACATAAGACTTCCAAGGCACGATTGGAGCAATCAAGGCAGAGATTTAAGAAATGAACACCAAGCTTAACCTCACTATGCAAGCAGTGGGGAACCAACTCGCAGCCTTACCAGGGATAAAATATCGAAGAGTGAAGGTGTCTGAGCACCAAATCTACTCGCGCGCGCGCACGCGGTGGGGTGGGCAAGTGATGCAAAAGAGCTCGAGAATTTCCTGTTTGACATGGTGCAATACTTCCAAGTAGTGAAGGCAGACTCAGAAGAGAGCAAAGTGAGCATGGCCACAATGTATCTTACTAGCGATGCAAAATTATGGTGAAGAATGAAATATGATGACGTTCCAAATGGGAGGTGCACGATAAACACATGGGAGAGTTGCGCAAAGAGCTCAGGGCCCAGTTCTACAATGAAAATGTCGAATACATCGCTCACTGACAACTGAGAGAACTCAAGCAAACCGGTATGGTCAAGGACTATGTGAAGAAGTTTGCTGCTTTGATGTTGGATATTCGAGACATGTCCGAGAAAGATAAGCTCTTTTACTTCCATGAAGGGCTGAAGTCGTGGGCTAGGACAGAGCTCCAAAGACAAAAAAATTTAAGATTTGGCTTCCGCTTAGACTGCTGCTAAGCGCTTGATGAACTATACTTTCAATGACTCCTCTGATAGGAAAAATCAAACCTTCACTAGTGAGAGGAACAAGTCCTTCAAGCATAGCCAAAGTAAAAGTGGGGGAGCAGAGACAAGAAGCTCAACCTCAGGAGGGATTGAAAGAAGAAACTCAAATTTTTGGGACACAATACAATCCTGACCACAGAATTCAACCGGCTTCAAACCCAAACCTCTCGCATGCTTTTTATGTAATGGACCACATTTAGTGGCCGAATGCCCTCATAAATCTGCATTAAATGATTTACAAGCTTTTAGTAATTCGTAGGAAACAGTGTTGAATGTTTTCTTAGAACAAAATAAACATCTATTTCATTCCAAGTATACTCGCAAGTGCACGAATCGCATCAGTAGCAAAAAATACAAGCACGAGGTCGATCCCACAGGGAATGGTTAATAAACAACAAATCAATTCAAATAATCACTAGAATAACTAAATGAGGGGTTTTAAGAGATGGAAACACACGCACACATCACCACACGCACACACCCTTTATTCTATCTTGTAATGTTAAGTTTTCAGTTTCAAATCAGATAAACATGCAATAACCATCCAAGGCTAATGATAATTAATTTGAACACAAAGTATTAAAGTTTGACTGCTAAAAAGGTTTGGCTAGTTACTTTCTCGCAATTGTTCTCCTAAGGCATAAACTAAGAGCTTCTTGGGCCTTCCTTAATCAATTAACTTACATGTTCCCTAGTTCAAGCTAAGGCAGCTGTTACCCATGTAAGAGTCATTAAGATCCGTGAAAACGTCAAACATGCACAACATATAAGTTTTGACTATTTCCTTATAGAGGTCGCCCAACCCCATTACCAAGAATAATCCCTTATTCCCTTGTTACTTGTGGTTTAGTGTCTTTGACTATTTCACAGCTAAACCTAACGAATAAACTAGATGCAATTACCCTAAGGTGGCCAGTCAAAGGATGCAAACAACTAATGACGGGTTCAAATAGATAATGAAAATTTAATACCTGCAAACATCAAACTAACAGACCAAGAGACGGATAAACGATTTGTTAAAGCATGCAAATCCATTAATCAATCTACAACTAACATGCAAGATAGAATAAATAAACCTACATAATTAAATTAAATAAAAGAAAAAAGGAACTAATAACAAAATCCCAATTCATATTGACGCACAATTCAGAAACACAAACTAAATAAATTCAAAAGCATAAACTAAGCATAAAATCAGAATTCTAGAAGAAAAGGAAAACAAAAATCAGAGATTCAACACAAGGGTGGCTGCGGCAAGGAAAGAAGAAGAAGAAAGCACCTAGCAAGCAGGAGGAAATCACGGCAAGGTGAGCTAGGGCTTGCGGCAAGGGCTGGTTTCTTTTCTTTCTCACTTGTCATGCCACCTTCTCTCTCTAACTCCCTTTGAATTTCGGCTCTCTCTCACTCTAACTTTCTGAAATTTAAACCTAATAAAAACTGAAAAATAAACTAGGAGGAAGAGGTCTAGGGTTCTGAAGTATATGATGTATATATAGAGGTGCAATCCTTGAGAGGCAAGGAGAATATGACTTGCGGCAGCAGCTAGGGTTAGGAGCACCATGAGCTTGCGGCAAGGCTAAGCCTTTTAGGCTTAAGTGACACGCCTAGCCTAGCTAGGGTTCCTTCCTTGCGCATGGGCTACTGGTCTTGGGCTTTGATGGTGCATTGGGCTCGCATGTTGGGCTGAAGTGACTTGCACAAGGTGGGCTAGGGTTCCACTTCATGGGCTGCTGGTCTTGGGCTTGCGTATTGGGCTTCATGGCTGATGGAGTTTGCATGGCATGCATGTGCATGCATGGGCTGCCACCTTGGACCATGCGCATAGGGCTTGGGCTGCTAGGATTAGGCGCATGCATGCATGCATGGCCCATCTGACTTCGGCATCCCATAGGCCCATGACCCATTTGACTTGTTGACTTGTTATCTTTGACCCTTGACCATTGACTTTGACTTTTCATTTTGCCTCTCATTTCTATTTGAATTTGAATTCATTTCTTCCCTCTATTCATTTTCATGGATGTCCACTTTGTAGAGTTGACTTTGACCAACATCTCCTAGTGCAACTAGGATTCTTTGTAAATGAAAGATTCCTTATCCATTTTGACTTCTCGTAATGACCATATTGCCCCTGGGGTCTCCTAGTGTCATTAGGACTCCTTTCCCTAGTAGGGTTAGGTTTCCTAGTTCAACCATGATTTCCTTTTTTAATCAGGATTTCTCATTTCTGGCTCCGCAATGATGGTTCTGGGCTTGATGTTTCCTAGTGTGACTAGGAATCCTCATTTGACTAGGATTTCTGCAGTTTTCTTAGTTTG
This sequence comes from Dryas octopetala, assembly GCF_963921425.1. Taxonomy (NCBI): domain Eukaryota; kingdom Viridiplantae; phylum Streptophyta; class Magnoliopsida; order Rosales; family Rosaceae; genus Dryas; species Dryas octopetala. The sequence goes on from NC_141371.1 coordinate 17,650,977, forward strand.
ACCAGGATTTCACTCGTTTTCCTAGTTTGACCAGGAAATGTCCCAAAAAGGCTCCATTTGCTTCCTTTTCCTATTTCTGCTTCATTTGACCTAAAAATACAAAAACAAGACAAGAAACACAAAATATCGAGTTCTAAAACTCTAGGTTAAGGAATTAGTATCATAAAGTGATGCAAAATGCACACTCATCAAACAAATGAGGAGTAAGAACAGGAAATGGAGCCTGGTCACATGAGAGCTTTGGGATTCTTAAGGGCCATGAAGAAGCAAATGGGCAATTCTGAGAAGCCTTGGACAAAGGCCTCATGTTCGTGCAGGCAACAATAAATGACAAAGTCGCTCGAAGTGTAATGGTTGACATAAGTGTCACCCACAACTTCTTCTCAAAAGGAGAAGCCCAAAGGTTGGGTCTAAGGCTTGAGAAGGATGTTGGGCGTATGAAAGTTGTGAATTCTGAAGCTTTGCCAACAACCGGCATGGCCAAACAAGTGCACATTAAGCTTGGGTCGTGAGAAGGAGAAACAGACCTTGTGGTCATGCAGATGGATGATTTCGATGTTATATTGGGGATGACGTTCCTCCTTATGTGCTAGTCCCTATAATGAAGGATGAGATAAAATAAGAGCATGTCCCACCGAAGATTCAAGAAGTCCTGAAGACCTACCAAGATGTGATGCCCAATGAACTTCCTAAGTCCCTATCACCAAGGAGTATAGACTATCAAATTGAGTTTTTCCCTAGGATAAGACTTCCGGCCAAAGCACTACACCGAATGGCCCCTCCCAAGTTAGCCGAATTACGAAGGCAGTTGAACGAGCTACTCGATGCCGGGTTTGTTAGGCCTTCAAAGGCCCTATTCGGAGCACCTGTCCTATTCCAGAAGAAACATTATGGGAGTCTCAGGTTATGTGTTGACTATTGAGCTCTCAACAAAGTCACGGTGTGCAACAAGTATCTCATTCCCCTAATTGCCGACTTATTTGATCAATTGAGCAGTGTCAAGTTCTTCACAAAGCTGGACCTTAGGTCGGGTTATTACCAAGTGCGCATTGCTGAAGGGGATGAACCGAAGACTACCTGTGTCACTCGCTATGGAGATTTTGAGTTTATGGTAATGTCATTCTGGTTGACAAACGCACCGACCACTTTTTATACTCTCATGACCCAAGTTTTCCATGAGTATCTAGACAAGTTTGTGGTAGTCTACCTGGACGACATTATTGTCTATAGCTCCTCATTGGAAGAACACCAAGAGAATTTAGGGCAAGTGTTTCAGAAATTGCGGGACAATCAACTGTTTGTGAAAAGGAATAAGTGTTTGTTCACCCAAGTGAGCATCAAATTCCTTAGTCATATAATTAAGCGTAGTCACATCATGATGGACATGGAGAAAGTAAAGGATGTTAGAGATTGGCAAACTCCTCGCAATGTGAAAGAACTTTGATCCTTCCTTAGGTTATCCAACTACTATCGGCATTTTGTGGAGAGCTACTCAAGGAGGACCAATCCCCTTACCAAGTTACTGAAGAAGGGGACAAATTGGAATTGGGATGATAAATGCCAGAGGGCGTTTGAAGACATAAAGGAGACAACGATGAATGATCCAGTCTTGGTTCTCCCGAACGTGACAAAACCCTTCGAGGTGCAAACCGATGCCTCAGATTTTGCTCTTGGAGGAGTTCTATTACAACATGGTCACCCAGTTGCCTATGAAACTCACAAACTAGCCGAAGCTGAGAGGAAGTACACGGCCCAAGAATTGCTTGAGAACATAGAAGCATTATATGCTGTGGTCTAAGTTCGTTGTGAAGACAGATAACTCGGCGGTCAGTCATTTTCTGTCACAGCCAAAGCTGACGCCCAAACAAGACCGATGACAGGATTTCTTGCGGAGTTAGACTTTATCTTTGAACATAAAGCTGGGCATACCAACCAAGTAGCTGATGCCCTGAGTCGAAAAGTCGAGTTTGTGGCTTTACAGTTACTCGCAGAATTGTCAAGTAGCATAATGGCTACATCTGTGCGGGAGCGCATAAGAGAAAGCTTGGGCAAGAATTCAGTGGTGTAATCCATCATGAAACTCGCTAATGAAGGGAGGAAGATTGTTCGTCCCAAAAGGGCAGATGGGCTACGAATGATGTTTTTGCGGGAGTGTCATATCACCTTGTGGGCTGGCCACCCGAGTTGGCAGAGAACACATGCCATTTTGAAGCAAGGTTACTACTGGCCCCAGATGCGTGATAATGTTGTGGAATACACAAAGACCTACCTCACTTGCCAGCAAGACAAAGTGGAAAGACATAAGACTTCAGGGTTCTTGAGCCACTTTCAATCCCTACTCGACCTTGGGAAAGTGTCTCATTGGACTTCATTACCAGTCTCCCAAAGGTGAAGGACCTCACTTGCATCTTAGTGATTATGGATAGATTCTCGAAGTATGCAACTTTTATCCTAACTTCGAAGTCTTGCCCAGTTATTCTTCAAGCATGTGGTGAAATATTGGAGAATCCCCAAGAATATTGTGAGCGATCGAGATCCCAAGTTCACAGGTATGTTCTGATTTGAACTATTCAACTTACTTAGTTCTCAACTTAAATCTATTCAAGTTATCACCCATAGACAAACGACCAAATAGAAAGGTTCAATGGGTTCTTGGAAGAATACCTACGCCACTTTGTGAATGCCAATCAGAAGAATTGGGTACAACTACTTGATACCGCCCAATTTTGTTTCAACTCTCAGAAGAGCTCGACCACCAACATGAGTTCATTCGAGATTGTGATAGGACAACAACCTCTTTTACCACACACCTTGATGAAAACTACATAGGGAAGAACCTAAAGCCTTCAATTCATAAAAAAATGGAAGATAAATTCTAAGAAAGCTTCCTCTAGAATGAAGAAGTGGGCATATCGTGGACGTAGACCATTAGAGTTCCAAGGGAGGGATTTAGTTCTGATCAAGTTGATGCCAGAATAACTCAGATTCCTGCGCGACAAAGATAAAAGACTCCAACGAAGATATGAAGAGCCAGCTCCAGCCCTCGCCAAAGTTGGTAAAGTCTCCTACAAGATTGACGTTCTCTCCTGGATGAAAGTGCATCTCCTCTTTCACGTCAGCAATCTCAAGCCTTACAAACCATACTTAGAAAATCCAGCACGCAACCAGCCAGCTAGAATTGCCGTCGACATCAAACTGCCGAAGACTAAAGAAGTTGAAGAGATCCTAGCCGACAAAGTGGTGGTTAGACGTCCACACATAGAGTTCCTCATCAAGTGGAAGAAATTAAGCAACGAAGAGACAAGCAGGGAGAAGGCTGAAGACTTACAACAATTCAAGCAGAAGATTGAAGAGTTCCGGGCTACAGAGTCGTCGTGGACGCGAACAGCTTAAGTGGGAAAGGATGTTAGGGGCTGCTTTTGTATTGCCACAACCAAGCTTGTCCAAGGTTATTAGTCAAGCCTTTGGCCGCTTGCTTGTGTGCAAGGGTATTTCAGTAATTAGCAAATTAGTTTTTTTTTAGGATGAATTATGACTCCTCGTACATTTTGATGCTTTTTGGTGTAATCATGAAAATGACTCAAAATGCTCTTTATAGGGGGTGACTAGTTGATGGAATGTTGGGCTAGCTCACTAGCATAGGTAAGAGCATGCACATGAGCCCCTATACTCTCTTGTCATCAATTTAAGAATCATATTATTCAATCATATGTTGCACTATGAGCCTTTCCTTTTTGTTTCGTTGTATGATTGTTTTTTGTTGTTTGCTTAGTGCTTGTACAAATCTAATTTATGCATTTTGATGGATCTTTGCCTTTTGAGGTACTTAGTTGGCTGATTTGCAACCCAGGAGAATGTTAGGAAGTGCCGCACGGTCCATCTTGTGCTGTGAAAAGCTGGCCTGTGACACTTTGCACTATGACTCTTTCCAAAGTTGATAGTCTTATACCCCATCTTGATTAGAGGATCAAGTGCTACTAGACTGTCCTTCTTCCTAATTCTAATAAAATGCTCGATAAAAAAAAAAAAGGAAAATCTTAGCAAAAAGATTATAACTATATCCTGATTTTCAATTGAGGATCCCGTTTTCACTTTGCTTCAATCAAGGACTATTATTTTTTAAGTGTTTCAATCAAGGATATTCCGTCAACTCCGTCAAATTTTCCGTTAAAAACTTGTCACGTGACTTGTACGTGACCAATTTGCAGGGACATTTATGTATTTTTTGTGCATTTAAAAAATAATTATAAAATATGAAAAAAAAGCTGGGAATTGAAACCCAGCCACACCGACCTCACCCCTAGCCACCACATTCACTCCCTAGCCACCATCGTCCACTCCCCTTCCATCACTGGTGACTCCCCCTCCACCGACGACTCCCCTTCCACTGGCCATCCCTCTTCCCCATCAGCCCAGCCCCGCCCATTTCCTCTCTCTCATACTCACTTTCTCTCTCATCTTTCTCTACCTCTCTTTCTCTCTCATCTCTCTCTACCTCTCTTTCTTTCTCATCTCTCTCTGCATTTCCTCTATTTCTCTTTCATCTCTCTCTGCATTTCCTCTATTTATCTCACATCAATCTCTCTATGCATCTTCTCTCTTTCTCGCACCCAGTCCTTGCACCATGCTGACCTAGCCTTGCCTCTCCCCCCACCACCTAGCCCGACCCTCTCTCATCTCTCATCTCTCTTTGCCCCTCTCTCTCTCTCTCTCTCTCTCTCTCTCTCTCTCTCGGCCCTTCCCCTTCCTCAACCCATCCTCGTCACGCCCCCTACCCAGCCCTGGTCCCGTCGCACCCAACCCCGACCCCGCCCCATCCCTCTACCACCTCTATCCCTCTCTCTCTCTCTCTCTCTCTCTCTCTCTCTCTCTCTCTCTCTCTCTTTCTCTCTCTCTCTCTCTCTCTATCTCTCTTGCTTTCTCTCTCTTCGATCTGGATGGGGCCAAGCTAGGCGCGCATACGTCCTCGTCCATGCAACACCAAAATTTGAAGGTAAACTTAAAAGGCTATATTTATTAGTTCTTAAATAACTGTCAAATTGCTGGTGACAATTTTGGTTTTGGTCTCAAATTCACAAATTCTTTATTACAAGTATGGAAACTTCGAGTGTTTAGTACCTCCATTGCTTATTCTATTCAATAATTCTATGTAACTACTGGGATGATATTGAAAATTAATTGTGTGGTTTTAGCATTTGTATACTATTTATAGTGTAAGAAACACCGTAAATTTGCAATAGAGTTAAAGGTATCCTCTAGTTTCAGAAATGAAGGTACCCTCTAGTTTGTAATGCAAAAAGGGATTGAACAATACCCAGCCCTGGTCCCGTCGCACCCAGCTCCAGCCCCGACCCCGCCCCATCCCTCTACCGCCTCTGTCTCTCACTTTCTTTCTCTCTCTTTTTCTCTCTATCTCTCTCGCTTTCTCTCTCTTCGATCTGGACAGGGCCAAGCTAGGTGGTGGGGGAGGGGCAAGTTGGGAGGGTCGGGCTAGGTGGTGAGGGGGAGGGGCGGGGCTCGGTAGGGGAAGGGGGAGGGCCGGGTCGGCATGTTGCAGGGAGTGGCGGTGGTGGGAGATGTTTTTTTTTTTTTTTTTTTAATTCATTGGTTTTATTTTTTAATATTTTTTAGGAAAAATTACTTTTTCGTCCTTATGAATTGGTCATGTGACCCTCATGTGATCAATTTTAACAAAATTTTTGACGGAGTTGACGAAATATCCTTAATTGAAACACTTGAAAAAAATAGTCCTTGATTGAAGAAAAGTGAAAACGGGATCTTCAATTGAAAATATGAGTATAGTTATAGTCCTTTTACTAAGATTTTCCCAAAAAAATATCATTCACTTTGCAAACAGATTTTTTCCTTTTTTATCAACAAATAAAATTTTTTTTTATTCTTTTGGCCAGGACAATTAAATCTTTTTGGAATAAATTCAATTTAGACACATAACTATATATGTCATTTCAATAGGGTCCACAAACTTTAAAATATTTCAAATATACACCCGATTTATTATCTAAATTGAAAAATAAACTTTTGTCTATAGATTTGTTGAGAAATCAGTTAAATGACAGTTTAGCTTTTATTAACGGGGATTAATTGGCGACGTAGCGCCAACTCAGCATACCTTTCTCGCCAAATGAGCGACACATGTCCACCTGACACAGGCCCACACACCCATCACCTCTTTCCCTCTCGTCGAACTCTCTCCTGACCATTTAGTCTCTCAAAAATATCACTTTTTTCCCCAAATTCGAATATAAATCCCTCACCTGTGTTCAACGAGCGAAAAATAGATGATGAGTTTGTGGGCTCGTGTCAAGGGTTAGGTGGACAAGTGTCGCCGTGTCGCTCATTTGGCAGGAAAAGTTTGCTGAGATGGCGCCACGTCGCCAAGTGATCTCGATCAACATAAGCCAAGTTGGCATTTAACTGATCTCTCAACAAATCAATAGACGGAAGTCTATTTTTCAATTTAGATAATAGATCGGGTGTATATTTGAAATATTTTAAAGTTCGTAGACTCCGTTGAAATGACATATATAATTATGTATCTAAATTGAATTTATGCCAATTTTTTTTTTATGCAGGAAATGTTGGGTGGCTGTAAGAAGTTTGTACTTTTGTTGTATGCGTTTGGGTAAATTACAATTTAATACCTCAATTTTACCTCGGATTTCAAGTTAGTACCTCAAGTTTAAAAAGTTGCAATTTCATGCCTCAACTTTCATTTTATTTCAAGTTAATACCTCTGTTAGTTTTGCCGTCAAAAATGCCATTATCTGATGATGTGTCACACCATTAAAATGCTTTATTTCAATTTAGTACCTCAACTTTATCATATTTTTCAAGTTCATACTTTAAGTTCAAAAACTTGCAAATAAATAAATATTTTCCAGTTTTTATCTCAACTTTACCCTAGTATTTTACCCATTAAATCTCTACCAAAATTATCAATCTTATACTCATTTTGAAGCTATAAATCTCCTATTTACAACCATATAAAAATCATGCAAAAATGAGTTATAAAACCCAAGATAATTGGTCATAAAGTAGGCTACCCGAAAGTGCCAAATTTTTCAAACAAATTGACAATTTCAGGTAGCCTAATTTGTGATTACTTCTTTCACGTTTCATAGCTCCTTTTTGAATTATTTCTATATGGTTATAAAGAGTTGATTCATAGCTTCAAAATGAGTATGAAATTGTTGATTTTGGTGAAGATTTGATAGGTCAAAAGTTAAGGTGAAGTTGAGATAAAAACTAGAAAACATTTATTTATTTGCAAGTTTTTTAACTTGCAGTATTAACTTGAAAAATATGGTAAAGTTGAGGTACTAAATTGAAATGAAGCCTTTTAGTGGTATGTCACGTCATCAGATAACGGTCTTTTTGACGGCCAGACTAACAGAGGTATTAACTTGAAACAAAATGAAAGTTGAGGCATGAAATTACAACTTTTTAAACTTAAGGTACTAACTTGAAATTTGAGGTAAAATTAAGATATTAAATTGTAATTTTCTCTATCCATTTTTTGTCGGCAAAAAACAAAAAGGAAAAAGAAGAGCCGTGGATTCTAGATTTTCTAATAACACGTCTGCCCAATGAACCCCACGTGTCAAACCACGGAGGCACTCACCGAACAGACGTGGGCAAAGAACAACCTTTGATTACCGAAATCAAGGTTCAGACTTCAGACCCAACTCGAACACACGTGTCAAATGCAGAGACACTCACGTGAGTCACCGAACAGAACGGGGCCTTGAATCAACTTTGAATCAACGAAATCGGGTTTCAGACCCAACTCTCTGAAGCGCTGACGCCATCTTCACGCTTTGTACGCACACACGCCAATGTTTGTCAAAGTAAATATATGGTCAATTTTTTTTTTCACCGTAGTCGGTTTATTTCAAATCCCCAAAATGCCCTTCTAGTTGTAGACTCGGCTTCACGAAGGCATTATGCCTTTGCTTCTGTGGAGGTATATTCTTGGTTTCGATACTGTCTCTTTGTAACAGAAATCACCACCTATATGTTCCACCACTCTTCTCTGTTTCAATTCTGTGAAAAGTCTCTCTTTCTCTCAGAAAAATCAGGTGATTTATCTTCCTATTTTTCTTTGGTAATTTTTTTACGCTTTTTTTTTGATAATTTCGATGTGATTCCATATAGTTGTTGTGGTATATTTCTTAGTAATTATCGTTGTTTTTGTGATTTTTGTGAGTTTTTGGGAAATGGGTATTGATTATTATCGGATTTGTTGGTTTGTTTGTTTGGGGACCACCATTTTAGGTGGTTAGCTGGTTCAGTGGTCCTTCTTGTTGTTGGAATTGTGGTGCTAGTTTCATATTTCATCTTCTTTTTGGGACTTCATTGATTTTTTTAGGTAGTGGGTATAATTTGCTTTCATGGGTACTGTTCAAATCATGTGTCTTTTTATTTGTCTTTCGATGATACGAGTTGATCTGTGGTTTTGTGGTGAAGCCAATTTTGTGTTAAAGTTGGAATCTTGAGTCAATTGGGTGATACGAGGACTAGTTGGTGGTGTCCTTTGATTTCTCATTCCATTGGTAAGCGGAGAAGTAGGTCTCAGAGATGCATAAGTTTAAGCCAATATCTGCTTTCGTCTTCCATTGCTTAGATTTCAGATTTGGTTTGAGATCAAATTTAGTTAAAAGGCTTCAGACTCAGTTTGAGATTAATTTTAGTTCTTTTCTTAGTACGAGTTGTCCGTGTTTGGGTTTCGTTAGGAGTCTGATTAATATTTACTAAATCGACCTCAGGTTCATTAATTTATGTCTGGGTTTTCAGTTATGCATTTCACTTCGTCATATAACGTGCAAATGCTCAAATATGGTTATTTTATATTTTATACTTCAAGTAGAAGAGCAATGTGGCTTGTGTAAGGTGCTCTTACCAATTGTTATCAACATATGAAAACCAGTCTCTTCTAACTAATTTGTCTAATTTTATTTGTATTTCTAGCATTTTTTAGAACGCTTTTGATAATGAAATGTGCCAGTGGTAAATCATATAGTACAGATAACATGCCTCTTTTTTCAGCATTTTGTGGAATTTCTTGTTATTTATTCCTCTAATTTTAAATTTTTTTCAGTTTGAAGGTATATTTTTCTGACAGAGTAATTACAAATACAGTATGTCACTTCACTTGTCTATTGAATATTTCGCCATGCCCCATGAACTGTGATGGCGGTCTCTGGATGGCTTCTACAAGCGGTTTGTGTTGAACATGAGGATGCTGATGATGATTGTGGGCACCATTTTTTAATTTCATTATCACATCTCTAGGGATATGTCTACTTAATTTTCTCCATAATTGGATTGGAAAATCATCTGTAACATGGAATAGACGAAACCAACTTCAACAAGGGCCTGTGTGCTTGGTTGGCCTGAACTAACATCCTACGGGGTCTTTGAAGAATCTTGCTCTTGAGATTATCTGGTGACAACTAATTAATCATTAAGTAGTGGCAGTCAGCCTTGTGATTTATACTAATGGAAGTTTCACCTCAAGGACACAAGCAGAATTTGCAGACACCTGCTCACAAACATTTTTCGAATGGAACCCGGAAAGATCTGTGGCTTGTTGTGCGAGAAGGATCATTGGCTGATGTGGATTCTGCACTGGCTCTACTGAAGAAGAATGGTGGTAATATTAATTCAAGAAACATTTTTGGTCTCACTCCTCTTCATATTGCAACTTGGAGAAACCACATTCCCATCGTTAGGAGGCTTCTCGCAGCTGGTGCTGACCCAGATGCTAGGGTTTGTTTCTTTTCTGACCATCAAGTTACATCAATGCATTTATGTTGTTGACGTAAGTAATTGTGTTGATCAACGTATTGGAGAAGAGATGATTTAATATAAATGAAAGAAAGGAAAAAAAATACTACAAGACAGAAAGGAAATTAATTAAATTTTGGAGTGTCTTTCAGAATTTAGGAAAGAAATTATTGTTAAAACTAACTCCCGATGATAAACTTCCATAAAATTTGTATTAATGATATTTTTATAATTTGTAAGAAATCTTATTATTAATCATCTTTCAAAGTTGCCTCTGTTGTAAATTATGAGATTTTTTTATAGGAAAATTAATTTTGTGGGAAAAGGCATTACCTTAGTACGCAGAAGTATACAAGAGAAAAAGCAGAAACTTAAAATCTAAAATTTAATGAGGCTAAAGAATCATTGATAGAAGCTAGAGAAAAACAATGCATAATGAATACCGTTAGTAAAGAGTAGAAATAAATATCATTTTAGGTGCAAAGGGGTAGCTTTCCAGATATCAGGACAGCGATGCCCACCAATAACCCCTCCACAATAATGCAGCTGAATAATTGTTTTATATACAACTGCAGTCAAATAGAAAGTGAATGATCACATTCCCTGTTGTGGAGTAGTGCAGAAACAGGTAATGCACTGGCTCTCCAGAACTTCTATACAACAATAATTGTATTTTGTTTTTGAAGATTATGAACAGTTAAAATTTTACCCCAACCTGTCTCCTAAACCAAAAAGAGACTGTTTAAGGAACTTCTGGCTGCCAAATATTCCTCCATGAAAAGTTGTTCGCATCTCCTCCCAGTGATAAAATGATCTGACATCAAACTGTCAGTCCCTAGTGATATCCTAATTCTCATTGTCCATCCAAACTTTAACAGAAAGAAGTAAATCCATAAAAATAGCACTGATTTCTACTTCCAATCTTCCACGCGATGAAGATGAGTGACCACTGAAGACAGCCACTGTCCAGCTCAAACATCTTTACTCAATTCAATAAGAAGTTGGGTAAACACCACCATCAAAGAATGTACTTCTAAAAGCAATCCTTTCCTTAGATTGCTTCCAAATAAACACTGCTTATGGCCCTCAAATCACATAGGAAAATATAAAAGCATAAAAGGACATTTGCATGCAAAACGCTATAAATGCTTATGACTGCTCATGTCCTTTTGGAATGTATGTGTGTGTATGTGTGTGCTATTTATCTACTAATAAGTCTCTGCTGCATTGATTAAAAGAATGAATATACATGTATCTTTCCTGTGCCAATCTGTAATCTGCATGACTTTATCTAGACATCATAATGTTGACCTTAAGTTTTAACCGGATTCTTAGAAAGATACTTATATCATCAATATGTGTACCTTACAAACCATACTAAAAACCAGTCTTTTAGTGGAAGAATAGTGATTGCATTACTAGATAAGCTTGTCATGTGGTGTTTCTCTGTAGTCTTTATAATAGTCTGCAATATGTGTCTATTCTTATATCTCTTCTATAATGCCTTATGGTGGTCGCTGGTCTTTCAACATCCATGAAGATTTTGTTGGTATCACATATCAAACTATAATGCCTAACCCAATTTTAATTTTAGTGGTAAAATGTTAATTTTGGAAGTGGCTAAAAATCTTACATGGAATGGTAATTTATTTGTTGCTCTATAGTAATTTCTTATTAACATTTTGTTTCTTTTTTTCTGGAATAATATTGATATATGATAACTTCTAAATAAACACATTTGTTATTTAGATAAACTTCTAAGTTTTGTGGTTTCTGTTGTCCTTGTTCTACCACACATTTAGATAGTCACACTTGTACGGATCTGGAGTCTACTTTTCTTTTGCCGGTCTGTATAAGTCAAAACATAATGACCTAGAAGATTTGCTTGATTTGAGATTCAGCAGATTTTAGTCAGTTTTTTATGGTAAGTCAATAGTACTACAAGAATTTTTCGTAAGGTGAATCTATATATTAAAGAAGTTGTAAGCTGGTCAGTTCTTGCTGCTGTTTTGTTTCCAATATTAGATTCTCTTTTTAGAATTCCTAATAATTTCTGAATGTTTCTGGGAGAAAGTTGGTAGTGTATATTATATACATTAACATTTTGGTTATTGGTCCTACAGAAAATGTATTAGTTCTGTGATTACTAAGTGCTGAAATAAGATTAAACTTTTATTCCACTTCAAAATTGGTCCAGACCTTCAGTTAAATAAAATGATAAGAGAAATAAAGGAACTGTAGATGAAGAAATACAATGATAACACCCCATGAATAAAATCATTTATCTGACTCAATTTTTGTATTGAGTTGCTAGTAAATTCTAATTCTAAATTATTACCAAGTAAAAAGAAGTTAAAAAAAAAAAAAAAATTAATTTCTGGAAGTACACAAATTTTAAATCATTGTTTGACATATATGCTTCATGTTGAAAGCAGGCGATAATGTTGTGAGATTTTATTTTTTTATTTTGATGGTCTCATGTTTCCGTGAAGACAATAGATTACCAATCATCCCATACAAATTTAAGATATCAGGAGAGAATTATGAATTATTCATTTCTGAAAAAAAAAAAAAAAAAAAAAAAAAAATCTACATTTTGAATGATCTTTTGTATGTTATTCGGATTTTATAATGTGGGGACGTGTTTGTTTGTTTTTTATTTATTTCCCTTTGAATGGGCCATTCATATCATTTATTGCAGGATGGGGAATCAGGATGGAGTAGCCTCCACAGAGCTCTGCATTTTGGCCATCTTGCTGTGGCAAGTATACTTCTGCAGTCTGGTGCTTCTATTACACTGGAGGACTCTAAATCTCGAACACCTGTTGATCTCATTTCTGGGCCTGTCTTGCAAGTTCTTGAAAATGGACACAATTCAGGTATCTACTGCTGCGTTTTGACATGATTTCTGTGGATTATATATTGTTCCAAACTGGATATACTTGTATTTATGGATTAGCTGAATTATTATTGTGGTCTTTAGTAACTACAGAGGTTCTTAGTTGGGGAAGTGGTGCTAACTATCAACTTGGAACTGGAAATGAACACATACAAAAGTTACCATGCAAGGTTGATGCTCTTCATGGTTCGTTAATCAAGCTGGTTTCTGCCGCTAAGTTCCATAGTGTAGCAGTCACTGCTCGAGGAGAAGTCTACACGTGGGGATTTGGAAGAGGAGGACGACTTGGGCATCCTGATTTTGATATACACAGGTATATACATGTATGATACTATGTAGCCTTGATAATTAGACATTAACCTTTGTTGATTTACCATTTCCCTATATTATCTTTAAAGTATGCATTGAAAAGTTTTCTCTGGGAATATTTTGGATAAATTAAATTCCTTTCACATGTCAAATTTGAGTTTTTAATCCTTTCAACCATTATATGTTCAAGCACAGAACGGCACTCATACGCAGTCCTTTTAGAAAATAGAAATGCTGCAAGTAGGATTAGAGTTTCTTAGGGGTCACAACTTTTTATCTTGAACTCATAAAAGCATTGAGATACAAGCAATACAGCTATCTTTGTCTCTAGGTTAATTCTTTGTATGAAATGGAAGTTGAATTTCACCATCTTTCACTTACAAAGATGGCTATGCTCTTGAAAATTTTCATGTTTTAGCTCGCTATGCTTTTTGTGAATCATCAATTAGATACATTTTATGATATTCTTTTCAGCGGCCAAGCTGCAGTTATCACACCTCGTCAGGTGACCTCTGGTCTAGGGTCCCGTCGGGTGAAGGCAGTTGCAGCAGCTAAACATCACACTGTTATTGCTACAGATAGTGGGGAAGTGTTCACCTGGGGATCCAACAGAGGTAATTCATATGGGGGTTTAAATGCATACTGAAATGCCAACTACTGGTCAGAACAGAAACCCAAATTTATTTGTCTATGATCAATGGGTTTGTGTACAATTGGATATATGAGAGAATTTATTTGTTGCCGTCAACCTGTTCTGGGCTTAATAGATGAATTATTTGTGATTAATGCATTTCTGGCATTGAGGGGACTTTGAAAAATTGATTATTTTCACATGATGTTGTGCAGAGGGTCAGCTTGGCTACACTTCTGTGGATACCCAACCCACACCTCGTAGAGTGAGTGCCCTTAGGTCCAGGGTTGTTGCAGTTGCTGCAGCAAACAAGCACACTGCTGTTGTTTCTGATACTGGTGAAGTGTTCACATGGGGCTGCAATAAGGAGGGTCAGCTTGGCTATGGTACATCTAACTCTGCATCTAACTACACTCCAAGAGTTGTTGAATACTTGAAAGGCAAGGTATTTACGGGCGTTGCAGCAGCAAAATATCACACAATCGTCTTAGGAGTTGATGGAGAGGTAATTTTAAGCTGATTCAACAAAATCAACTCCACATAGGCTCCACGTAGGCTCAAATATTAGAATCTCTCTTTCATTCAGTTCAAGATACGTTTAGAACCTATGTTGTTACTTGGGCTTGGTCTTATGGAAACTTCTCCCCACCTATCAGCTTTAGTTGAGCTAACTGCTGCATATATTATATGTGACAGGTATACACTTGGGGTCATCGACTTGTTACGCCAAAGCGTGTTGTAATTGCTAGAAACTTGAAAAAGAGTGGAAATACCACTTTGAAGTTTCATCGCAAGAAACGGCTTCATGTGGTTTCTATAGCTGCAGGGATGGTGCACAGCGTGGCTCTCACAGAGGATGGTGCATTATTTTATTGGGTTTCTTCAGATCCTGATCTTAGATGCCAACAGGTTTTACCTTAGTAAATTAGTGTTCTTTTGATTGTCTTGTATTTTCAAATGACAAATGTTAATCACTCATCTCTATGTTCTTTTGTTTGTATAGCTGTATTCGCTATGTGGAAGAAATATGGTGAACATATCTGCTGGGAAGTACTGGACTGCTGCAGTTACAGCTACAGGTGATGTTTACATGTGGGATGGGAAGAAAGGCAAGGATAAGCCACCAGTTTCAACTCGGTTACATGGCACAAAGCGAGCCACTTCAGTTTCAGTTGGTGAAACACATCTTTTGATTATCGGTTCTCTTTATCATCCTGTCTATCCTTCCAATGTGGTTAAGAACACTCAAAAGCAGAAGTCAAATGTCAGAGATGAGCTAGAAGAGATTGATGATGATCTTATGTTTAATGACATGGAGTCCGATATTCCTTTACCTACTATACAAAATGATGATTCTGGAAAGAGGCCCATACCAAGCTTAAAAAGTCTTTGTGAAAGAGTGGCTGCAGAGAATATAGTAGAGCCACGAAATGCTATACAACTGCTTGAAATTGCTGATTCACTTGTGGCAGATGATCTAAGGAAGTATTGTGAGGTACGTTCCTCGTAGGCTGCTTGTATGTGAACGAAAAATTATGAAATTTAACCTGTTTCGGATTGTACCTGATTTGAATCTGGTTCCAGCTCTTTATAGGTTGTGAATTTTTCTGAGCATGAGAAAGATTCATGCATGCTACTTGGTACTTACCCAACTTTGTGCATGTGCATGTGCGTTGTGTGAACATCCAAGTTCAGCTGCCAGTGTTGTGTAATTATTAATTTATTATTTAACAGTTATCTTGGAATTCATTACACGATCACCTGTCATCTAATTTTTATTATTATTTTTTTTTTCTAATAGAGATACTGCAAGTGTTCATTGACCTCTTTCCTCTTTCTTTGTGATTGGGATGTGGGGTTTGGGGAGAAGGGGTATTGTTGATGGCAAATATGAATCACAGTGGTGTTTGTATTCCTAAAACATTTATCCAAACATTGGGTAACTGAGCTGGTAGCCATTTCTTATTTTCCTGGTGTGAATTGGTCGCTTGGATATCACCACTCTTAGGGCATAATAATAGGCGGTATGTGCTAGGTAATGCTTTCTAGGTGGCTCTAAGGTTTGCTTTGTTAACTCGCCTTAGTTTTGTTTAAAACATTTAAACATTTCTAAGGGTTGCTTTGAATACATTTAACTGGACAGTTTAATTATCAACATTTCCTATAAAACTCGCCTTATTTTTGTTTGGAATATAGAAATGCAGTGTTAGCCAAGTTTATTGTGGTTTGAACACTTACGGAACTACAGATCATTTAGCTTTGCCTCATGCTTCTGTTTCTGTGATTTTTGATTCAATATTTTACGTGTTAATTAATCGGTTTTAGTTATTGAAGCTGTTTATGGTATTTGATTGCAGGAGATTGCCATACGCAACCTTGACTATATTTTTATGGTATCATCACAAGCTATTGCTGGTGCTTCACCAGATATTCTAGCTAACCTTGAAAATTCATTGGACCTGAAGTCATCTGAACCATGGAGTTACCGTCGTCTCCCAACTCCAACAGCGACTTTTCCTGCTATTATTTATAGTGAAGAGGAAGATAGCGAGAGTGAGGTTCAAAGGACGCGTGACAGCCATACAAAGCAATCCCCCTCGAAAAATGAAATACACCAAAGACCAGAATCCTTTCTACATCCCAGAGATGATCCAAATCAAGGTATCTGCAAGCATGTTCGAGCCTTGCGGAAAAAGTTGCAGCAGATTGAGATGCTTGAAGCAAAACAGTCTAATGGGCATCTTCTCGATGACCAGCAAATTTCAAAGCTTCAATCAAGGTCAGCTCTAGAGAGCTCGCTTGCTGAGCTTGGTGTTCCAGTTGAGACACCACAGTTGAAGGCATCATCTTCAGTTCTACCAGATGGAAAGGGGAACAAAAAGGTCGAGCTATCTAGAAAGCAGAGGAAAAAGAACAAACAGATGGCAACACAAGTGGATATAGTGTCTTGTATTCCTGGACCTGAAGTAGAACCAAAACCTGTAAAGGGTTTCTTGAATATTGAAATCTCTCAAACCTCAAAGAATAAGGTTAGCTTCTTAATTTCCTAAATTCATTTACTTATTGAGCTTTGAATTGATTTCAGTAATTGATAGTTGTCTGAATTTTTATTTGTCACCCAATGTTGAGATGATTTTGTTTTTCTCTTGTGAATTTTGAATAGATTAGGAATAGTCTTTTCAAGTTTTTGACAAGAATGATCTGCGTATGTTTAACACCTCCATACTTTTTTGCTGCATTATCCAAATGCAGGATAATGATTTTGACCTTACTCTTCATTAACCTTCGATGCCCTTTCATGCCACCTGGGATGGAAAATGTCTTGATTGAACATCGAGGCGTGCACCCATTTCATAGTCTAATAGCACTTTCATTTGGCTTGATCTTGCCATGCGAACAATTGGAATTTGCCTTTCATAATTTACCAACTATTTATTCATGTCCCTTGCCGTGGTTGTTTAATTGTGTTCTACAACTTATTGGGAACAGAAATTTATAGAATATTCACGCTATTATTCATTTCATTTACTGAATTGTTTGAATACAACGTGTGATAGGAGGAAGATACCATGATTGGAGGAATTGTAACAAGCCAACCCACCAAAGCATCAGCTTTGTGTGCTAAGAAGGAAACTTTAAACTTAACCAAGAATAAGTCTTCATCACCAACAGCTTCCAAGAAGAAGAATAAAAAGGGTGGGCTCTCTATGTTCTTGAGTGGTGCTCTTGATGACGCCCCCAAATATATTGCTCCCCCTCCGCCAACTCCAAAAAGTGAGGGCCCTGCATGGGGTGGGGCTAAATTTTCAAAAGGATTTGCATCTCTTCGTGCAATTCAGGATGAGCAAAGCAAAACCATGGAGAGTCATTCAACTAGGATTCGAGATCACACAGAAGATCCTTTCGATGCCAGAAGTGATGGTAAGATTCTGTTGAGTTCGTTTTTGCCTTCCAAGCCAATACCAGTGGTCTCAATACCGGTGGTCTCAATCCATACTTCACTGGCATCTGATGGAGAAAGAGGTACACCTCCTTGGACTGCTTCAGGAACTCCTCCCCTTCTTTCTCGACCATCTCTTAGAGACATCCAAATGCAGCAGGTATATCAATTGCACCCTTTCTATTTGTTTTTAATTTTAAGACACGTACTGGATGTTCTATGCATGCATTTTGAGTTGGGTTTTGTTGGACACATGCCTATCGTCTTGAGATGGTTGGGCGTTTAAATTTCTTTTTCCTTCCAAATGACAGTTTTCTTGCCTGTCTTTGTTTAGGTCTTAAAGCAGGGAAAGCAACACCAGAGTCTTTCAAACAGTCCAAAGACAAGAACGGCTGGATTCTCAGTCACTAATGGTCAGGGTTCACCATTGGACTCTTCAGGAATGAACCGCTGGTTCAAACCTGAGGTGGATACACCCTCGTCTATTCGCTCGATTCAGATCGAGGAAAAGGCTATGAAGGACCTTAGGCGCATCTACAACAGTGTTAAGATCATCAAGAACCCATCTTGAAAAGGACGTCAGAAATTTCTGTTCGGTAGAAATTGAGGCACTTCTTGGGTTAAATGAGATGCTGTAAATTTGACTGTATAGATTAGCTCAGTACACTTCAACCCTTTAAAATTCATAAAGTGGGAATCTTTTTCTCATATTCCCTTCGTTTACCTTCTGTGCACAATTTTTCCTTCATGTTTTAAATCTTTGCGAGTGGCTTCTAGGTTAGTGAATGACCATCTGGCATTCTAGATTTTAATTTAGGGATTTAACTTAAGCTTAGAGATAAATTGTCCGATATAATGTTAATAATGCATAGTAAGTTTGTATTTCTTTCAATTGGAAGAAATAGAACAAACGATTCATTTGTATAGTGGTTTGAAATAAATTGTACTTCTTTTATGGTGGTTCCAACTAATATTGTCAAAAGCTAAATTAATTTCTTTTCCATTTGATCAATTGAAATGAACCTTGGCAGTTATTTGCGACTATTGTTTTCCCTCATGATTAAGGGTGATATTCCTTATACAATTAAGAGAATACGACTTGAAAACGGTGGCACAATCTGTTAACAGGAAGAAATAGATCAGTTTAGTCTTAAATATATATAACTTGATTTTAACATCAAAAACTTTTTTACTTAATATTAAAGTAAATGATTGATTAGTTCACCTCTAAGCTTGTTTGATGAAATCATTTACTTAATGTGTTTATGATGAAATAATTTACCCAATGTGTTTAGTGTTATTTTTTGTTATTTATTTTTTTTTTTTTTTGGTCTTTTTCTTTCTTTCAGAAGGAATGTGTTTAGTGTTAAAAATATCCATTTATTTTTCTAAAAGTGTTAAACCGGTTCACATTTTAATATTATAGGCATGTTTTGGGCTCACTCCTCATACTAAAGTTCAAATACTCTTCTTTTGGGGTACGTTTTAGAGTTTGCTCACACATTATACACTTCGGGAGAAGAGTTGCATACTTGGGTATTTTCTTTAAGTGTGAGATTTTTGATTTATGAACTATCTTCTTGAAATAAATACTTTGATCATATAGGATAGTTCATCGTGCATTAATCAAGGATAGTTCATCGTGCATTAATCAAGGATAGTGAAGAAATCTAGGCATTCATCTCAAAATCAATTGGCAATGGATCGAGTAGCTCAAACCTTTATAAGCCACTAGCAAGACCCTCACATTTTCGATTTGGGATTCTCTCAACAGATAGTTCAAGCAGATTGTTCCGTGTCGAATCTACTCGATCAGACTATCAAAAACATTCATAATTTATCATTGTGATTTGGACTCGTGCATCAAGTGTGAAGCTGGGTTCATTCGTGGGTTTGTGCCTCGAGGTAATTGATGAATGCGTGAGTTTCTGTTGCCTTGTGAAGACAAATGTAAATTAAGCCTACTCGATTGAGAAGTAACAAGTAGCACGCAAGTCTGCTGCATTCTCTAAGATGACTAGTAAGTAGAGTAGGACTTAATAATTTTTTGTAATTCTTTTAATATTAGTGGATTGATTTGTCTGGACTAGGTCTCGCAATATTTCCCGAGTTCTGCGTTAACATTTTTGTGTGCACTGTGGTTGAATGTTTTCTTTTTGATTAGGTTGATATATTAATTCACATCTCTTGAATCCATTCCATAATTAATTAATCAACTTGATAATTTTAAAATTGGTTAATTAAAATTTGTGTTTAAACTTATCCACCCCTCTTCTAGGCTTATTTAGCTAGTGATGTATTAGGGAATTTCAGGGGTGTTAGATCATGCCTTTAATTATAAATTGATTTTGGTATGGATTGATTAGTTGACTTTTACTATAATTATGTTGTAATTAGGATAGTTTCTTTGTATTACTTTCTTGTATTTTGAATAAATAGAGTTAACCACAATAGAATAAATTATCAAATTCTTCCATATATGTTTCTATTAAAGTCATATTTATGACCTTCAAATTCTACATATTTTTTCACACTTAATTTTAAGATTTTTTTGTCAGTGAACAAGGAAATATATTGGACATTGTAATTTTTCAAATTTTGTCTTTTAGTTAAAACTCGAGTTTAATTTCCTCATCCAAATGCACCGTTAGGAAGAAGGGGGTGAAGATGTTGGAAAGGAGGGTGAGCCAGTTGTTGTTTATCTTTCATCTTATTGATTTACTGATATATACTTCTTGATTGTCATATAATTGATTTAGTCATATATATATTATATATAATTATTAAATACTATAATACTAACATTCTAAAGCCATAGACGCCTTCCTACGTGCAGGTTATGGCAGTCGCCTACAACTCCAAGATACAAGCCAATGAATTCACAGATGTCTGATCCGCTATGCACGTCAAACGGCAGACCGGTTGTCAAGTCAATATCGATTGCCCAAATAATAGAGTATGAAAGTTGAGAGAGTAGGATATGGAAGAGGATGATGAAAGTCAGAATAAAAGACAAGTGTAGAACGTTATTTCTTCTGTCTAATGAGATTTCTATTAATAGAAATCTATAAGTCTCTTTAAAGAGTCATGACTGTTGTGTTAGGCCCATTAGAAATTACCTCTTAGTAAAAGGTTGTAACTGTTGAATTAAACTGACAAAATATTTAAAATCAAATAAAGTTTTGAATCTTAAATATAAATAAATAATATTATATTATATTATACTAACAGTTTATTTATCTCTTCCCTTTTTTTATTTGATTTAAGAATAAAATTTTGGAATTTTCGAGATAAAGAAAAAGTTCTGTCAAAAAAAAAAAAAAGAGAAAAAGTTAGGAGCCATTCTGTGAGTCGTTATTAATAAATGACCTCACTAGAAGTCTGCTATTATAAAACTTGCACGCAATATTCTCCTACACAATAAGCCTTATTTTTGATAAGGTCAGTTGGGTTGAGCTCAACAGCTACTAGAAATTTGAGTCCGATGAAGCAATGATGAGGAATGAAATGAGCATCACAAATTATCTTATCATTCTTACCAAAAAAAATTATCTTATCATCCAACAATATTTCATGTTTTTTTTTTTTTTGTCTTAAGCATGTTAATTGGGAAAGATCGTCATGTTATGCAAGAAATATATGTCATCACCATATATATATATATATATATATATATATATATATACAGTCATTCTACAGCCAATGGTACAACACCTTAAAGCACACATATGCATCTTGCAAAAGTTCCTTTGGAACTCCAAATTTTCGTATGTTATCATGTTCCTTTGAAACTCACTTTTTTTTTTTTTTTCTGGTAGAAAATATGGGCATGCAATGTAAGCATTATGAAAAAGAAAAAAAAAAGGGTAAGCATTAAAACTTTTTTCCGTTACAGATTTGCAACATTCCAATTCTATATACTATACCAACAGAAAAAGCTAAAGTAACATAGATGATATTTATATGCCATTATTGATATTGACATATTGTAACAAAAAAACTGATCTAGCCAGCGATTGTTCGTGGACCACCAATCGAGAAGGATTTACTTTCTTGTTTTTTTTTTTTTTTTTTAAGCCAAGAAATTTCCTTACTCAATTAGGATTTTAATTCATGTTTGATATTTTATTTTATATTTTATCCTAATTAGTATTTTTAGTGCCTAAGTTTTTTAAACCTTATAAATTTGGGTTCTTTTAATCTTTTGAATGGTTGATTATTATTAATAAAAGTTGAGAGAGATTTTTCTCTTATATCCTTATTTTTTTGGTAGTTTAGGAATTATATATTAGATTGGTAGATACCTTTCTTATGGCAATTCTCATTCCAGTGAATCATCAGAATTAAAGGAATGTTGATGATATAGGACGCTTGACACAACAGACCAAGGTGCTTACTCAACAACTTGTGGCTTTCGCATGTGTTGATCGAGAGGCGTCGAGGTTATATTGAAATACTAAATCTGAAAATGACATAAAAATTACCTAGGCTCGAGTTCAAAATAAACACCTAACTATGAGATAAATTTCATCTGGGTCCATGGATTCAAAATATCTTTCAAGAACATCCACAAATTTAATATCTAAATTGAAAAATTAACTTCCGTTTGGTGAATTAGTGGTGGGGTTAAATGTCAATATGGCCAACCATGACACGGCATGCTTAATGACCTGTTAGTAGGCTGGATCATTTTCTAGGTCTATTGTTGATAATATTCTTGAGGTGGAAGTATCATTGATTGAGTATGAGGATTATGAAGGGAACATGTGCTCTTATGAGGATTATTGAAGTGTGCATGAGGATGAGGAAGATAATGTCATGAAATTAACCTGCTGCATCATGGTTGCCCACACTGACATTTAAACCCAACTTTAATAGATGTTAATTTTTGGATGTTCCATAAACATTTTTTAATTTTTGAAGTGTCCACCTACTTCTCAAAACTGCAGTGAATGAAAGTTGTGGGCCTCATTAATTAAAAATTTTAGTTGCCCAATATATCCTTAATTTTTATACAAAATGGCAAAAATAATAGACCATTAAAATTTTCACCCAATATATCTTCATTAATTATGGTATTTTATTTGTACCATTAAAATTATAATATACCCACAAAAATAATATGCATACTTATTTAATGAATTTGTTCTTAGCAATTTTAATGTTAATATAAATTTGTAGACAAAAAATTATAAACGAGTAAAAGACCTGTTTTTTATCAAACAAATAAGTCAAAAACACTTTCAGCGTCGTGTCTATTTTAATAATTATAAACAACAGTTTTACATTAAAATTTACCAAAAACCTTACTGCTTTTTGCACACAGCATTTTTTAAAACATAATTTACCAAATACTCAACTGCTTTACTTTACGGCTGACTTTACTTCACATTAATTTTTCCTCACAAAAATACCAAACTAAGCCTTAATATAATCATGAAATAAAAAATTTATTAAAGTACTTAAATCAAACTTTTGAAGAGTGTTGTCTCACTTGTTTCTCCCATAGGCTTAAAAAGAAAGTCAAGCATTTTGGTTTACCCAATATTGGAAAGTTCCTTGTTACCTGAATCAAATTCTTCTAAATTAAAGAAAAGACCAAAAACTGGTGGGGCCAATTAAAGAAAATTCTTCTAATTTTCTTTGCTTTTTTTTTTTTTTTTCAAAATTAATAATATAATTGTCTCCACTATAAAAGAAGGGTGATCGATGTGGGTACACCACCAAATTAGCTGCAACCCACACCAGTCTATAAATAGGCCGGGCAATATTGCAGACACTGAGAATAACAATATGGCTCCAATGCTCAAATTCAATGTGCAAGTGAGTAAACCGGAACTGATCCGCCCTGAGAAACCAACCCCACGAGAATTCAAGTACCTATCCAACATTGATGACCAAAAAGGCCTAAGAAACCACATTCCATTTGTGCATTTCTATGACCATGGCCATGACCCCCCATCATCACCACGTATTGGTGATGATGATGATCATCACAAAGACCCAGTTGTGATGATCAAAGAGGCCTTGGCCAAGACTCTTGTTCACTACTACCCGGTCGCCGGACGGCTGAGGCATGCCGATAAGGGCAAGCTTGTGGTGGACTGTTGTGGTGAGGGTGTGGCTTTCCGTGAAGGCAATGCTGATATCAAAATGACACAACTACTGCAACAAGTTGAGGGTGGGCTGCTGAAGCCACCCTTTCCTCAATGGGAATGTTTTCTTGTGGATGATTTGTGGGGCAGTGATCTCATCACTGATTCACCCTTGCTTCGCATGCAGGTTTGTCATGATCATCATCATCATGCATATATTGGCTACCTAATCATCATTATATATAAATATATACAGTAAATGATAAAATAAAAAAAATCACCTAAAGTGTTAAATGTTAAAAAAGTTCATCTAAGTTTTTTAAAAATGTTTAAAAATCGATCTACGATATATTGCATCAGTCCTTCTCAGAAGTGAGATAGAATTAGATGAAATTGTTTGGTGGGAATGCTACATGCATTGGATTCTTTGTCATAACTAATAACAGCAGTGATGCATTTCATGCACCATGAAATCATCAGTCTTGCCTTTTAGTTTTGCTTCCGTAAGATACTAGCTAGCTTGCTGAACAAAGATGCTTGGCTCTATTACTTTTTTATTAACTGTATGGAAATGGATTCCTTTTATAAGTTTATTTAGGCTTTGTTGAGTGATTGAATTAAATGTAGTGAAAAATAAGTAGCTTATATATTTTTTAAATTTTCAACCCAAAGGTGTTTGGAGAAAAAAATGAGAAATTGCTTGTTTTCAAAATTGGAGTCAAAATAAGCTATTTTTGGGAGTTCAAAAGAAAATAAGCAGGTTGGAGGTTCATTTATTGTACAGTTGTTTTTTCTCACATACTTTACATCAATACCAAACTAGCCTAGCTGTAAGGGGATCTCCTGTGAGGCCCACTTCTTACTAAATTTTGATTGAAAGTCTATTTATTATGAAATATGAAAGCTTCCGTTAAGGGATCACTCAAATAATTTTAGTTATATCTCAAGGGACCTATTACATATTGTATTTCAATTACTCAATGCACCTATTTTTCAAGTCTCCTTTCAAAGGCCATTTCTTTAATAAATTAGACAAATTGGAAACCCTAAATAGACCAATATAATATTTTCGATAAACAGTACTAGCTTGAAATGATTACCATTCAATAAAATGATCAAATTTTATCTAATTTTTTGTATTGATGATTCTCGAATACAAACTTAAAAAGTCTACAGTTTAGCTCGTTGAAATTCAATATGAAGTAAAACTCACAAAAAATCGCTAAAATAAGCTTATTTAAAAAACCCCTTTAACGAAAACTTCCTATATTATTAAGAAATTAAATGTTTTTTTTTTGTCAACTATGAGTATATAGAATGTCGATTGTACACCCTTTTCACATTAAATAAATTTAATTAAAAATTAAACTCTACTTTTAATTTACTCTCGTCATTCACTTGGGTCTCTCTCACAGGCACACGTACCCTCTACTTGTCTTCCTATTACAACTTGTATATGCAATAATTTTCATCAGCATGCAAAGGCTTACAAGACTTACAATATATAATTTTCAACACCCTCTACTTTTTGCTGAACAAGTAATTAATTAATGTCCTTACTATTTTTGGTTACAGGTTACAAGACTTGCATGCAAAGGCTTTGTTGTAGCCTACACATTCAACCACTGCATCTGCGATGCGTACGGCGCCTACAACTTCATGAAAGCTGTTTCAGA
This sequence comes from Dryas octopetala, assembly GCF_963921425.1. Taxonomy (NCBI): domain Eukaryota; kingdom Viridiplantae; phylum Streptophyta; class Magnoliopsida; order Rosales; family Rosaceae; genus Dryas; species Dryas octopetala. The sequence continues at coordinate 17,676,334 of NC_141371.1, forward strand.
ATTCTGCCTCAATCCAACTCAAGCTTCTCCTTCCATGTCACCCTCATGGGCCAGAGAATCTCTCAAGCCCAGGTCACCTCCCACCATCTCCTACCCCCACCCTGAGTACGATGAGCATGATCTCACCATTGCTTACACTGAACCCCACTTCAAATCTCTAGTTCAAGTCTCAATATTCCTCTCTCACCACCCTCAAATATCATCGCTTAAAGCCGTAATCAGCGGCCCCAGATCCAAGAATCTATGCCCCACCTTCGACGCCGTGGCCAGCTGTCTGTGGAGGGCAAGGACTCGAGCCCTAATTAGCCCTCAATGTACCACTAGACTTCTCTTCCCAATCGATACCCGGTTTCGATCCAAGCCTTCGCTCCCCGAAGGTTACTATGGCAGTGCCGTGGTGTTTCCTTGTGCCATTGCAAATGCAGCCCAACTGGCTGAGAAGCCGCTAAGCTATGCAGCGAGTTTGATCAAGGAAGTGAAGAGGAGTGTAATTGGGGATGAGTACAGAGCTTCGGTTTTGGATTTCATTGAAGTGAATGGGCGTAGAGGGTTCTGTGAGGAAGCGGCGTTTGTGGTGTCGGACATGACCCGATTGAAGTTCGCGGATTTGGATTTCGGGTGGGGGAGAGGGAGGTATGGCGGGCCGGCTAGGGCTGGGACGGGGATGGTGCCTGGAATGGTGACTTCGCTAATTGGCCACAAGAATGAGGAGGGGGTTGAAGGAGTGTTGGCTCTGATTTCATTGCCTGCCAAATCAGTAGAGAGGTTCCATGAGGAGGTCAGAAAAGAGATTAACTTTGCCACTTCTTGTGCCGTGCAACGTATTTCAGCACTATAGGGGACAAGTTGAAGTGTTGTTATTTGCACTATCTCAAATGACTATTGAATAAGGTTAAGATGGTGGATGTGAAAGTGAGAGTCGTTGGGTACAATTAAACCAAATGAATTCATAATTATTCAAACATATTAGATGGATTAATCCCATAATTTGTTACACTAAATGATATCTAATATAGTTGATTTTTTACAATGATGATATTTGAAGTATGACCTAAAAAATGGACAGTTCAGATTATGAGATTGGTTATGTGGTGGGTCCAAAAGTATGATTAGTTTCGTAAATGCTCATGTTGTTCATGTAATTGGTGTGATAGGAATTATATGTAGAAACCGACAGTCACAGCAAAATCACAATTTCAAACCCTAAGAATTTCAAAATCATAATTCCTCAAAATTGATAAGCAAGACCATGAGAAAAAAGAAAGCCCATGATTAGAGGAGTAGGAAAATATCATAATCGAGTTGAGTCATCGTTGAGTTCGTTGGAAAATTGGCTGGAAAACCGTTGCTTCTCAACGTTGATTTGCCGTCATCGCTGGGTGGTTGGACGATCGAAGGCCATGGGAAGGAAGAGGAGAGAGAGGCGAGCATGGAGAAGTGGGTCTCGCCACCATCCATGGCCGGACGACAATGCATCGAAGAGAGAGAGAGAGAGAGAGAGAGAGAGAGAGAGAGAGAAATTCATATTTTAAATGTGAGAAATGAAAGACACGGAGAATAAGATGGAGCAAATTAAGTGGACTGGGAAAAAAAAAAAATTCGGATGGAAATTACCTAGATCCGCTGGAAAGCCCAATTAAATGGGTGGACTATACATGAATGAGGTAGCCCAAAATGGGTGTATTGATAATTATCTGTAAAAAGTAATCATTATTAAAAGATAATAAAATAAAAATTCAAAATCTATAAAGGGTAAATTTAAAAAAATGTATAATGAAAATATACAAAATATATTAAAAAAAGAAATAAAGTGCAAACAAAGAAAAGAGGAATACCAATTAAAATCGCTTCCCTCGTATCCAATGGCCTAAATTGCATATAGATCGATAGTGTAGAAATATGGTACAAAAAGTCGGTGGATTTTAGAAAGTTATATTGGCTCAATATCCTTAAGAAACTTTAAGATATGATCGATGAGAAGTAAAACTAGACATGATTACCTTAAGAAACTTAGCAGCTACAATGACCACTAAAGTCCACCTGATTGATTATTATCACGAAATAACCATCAACATACAAATTATGTCTGAAATCTATACAAGGACCTCAATGTCAAGATTTATGAAGCACCAAAAATATTTCTATACATCCCACTTACTGGCAGTACAATAATAAATTAACTAGTTTCAAAAAGACTAAGGCAATCTTGGTTGTCTTCAAATTCAACTTTTGTCCAATATATCAATGCCATCCTGGAAATATTCCTGAAAAACAAAAGAAAAAGAATAGTAACAGCCAATAGATTAAGCATGTTTTCTGCTCTCATAAACCTCCTCATTCAATTTCTTCATTTCAAGTGGAAATACAAAACAATATATTAGGAATCATTTAAGAATTTAGTTCACACAAAGAAAGTATATATAATATCTTCAATGGTTTAATAACATATCTTGGTTCCTTCACCTTTTTTTAACTGTTCTCTTAACAAGTCAGCAAAAAAACACTAAAATGAGACATAGAATTACGATGGCATGGTTGGCTACGAACTATGGTTTGCTAATTAATTAATGAAATTCTACGGAAACTATAAATCTAATTAGAACTTGCATAACATTTTATGGAACAAAAAAAAGAAAAAAAAGCATGCAAGTCATATATTTTCTCTGAAAGTTTTCTTACCTGTGAGACTGTTAGCTTTTGGACAATATACTGTCAATACCAACTCTCATTTTGCGAGTTGAGAAAGCAATTTTAAGCTCCTCAATGCTACATCCAATCAATTTAGAAACATTGAACAGACCTGAAAATGAAATTAATTTGCATCCTTAATTGATATCTTCCATACTCAGATATAGTTTGGGAGACACAGGGAAATACAGTCAGAAAGCAAATACGTACATCATATTTATCTCCCCCTACCCCAAAATTTGTTCTCTCATTTTTTGTCACATGTCTCTTTCAAAAGGTATCATAAAACAAAAGTCACTACAAGAAAAACATATTTGGGCGACCACACTTTGGGCGACGAACATATATTCGTCGCCCAAAACAATTTAGGGCGACGAACAAGAAAATTTGTCGCTCAATGTCATAAAGGTTTGGGCGACGAATTGTGAGGTTCCTCGCCCAAGATAACTTTGGGCGACGAAATTTGTAGTTCCTCGCCCAAAGTAAGAATACTTTTTTGTTTACAATTTTATATATGTAATAACATATTATACGATTGTATTTCCAAAGATCATAACCATTCATTTTTTAATTCCCCACTTAAGGATCATCCATGCAAAAAATTAGCTCAATTGGAGATGTAGAAGTTAGGTAACGGTGGTTGAACTTATGAACGATTGTAAATTTTCTAATACGAATCGAAGTATGAGATGAATTCCGATTTAGCCGATTTTTTGCAGGGATGATCTTCCAGTATAAACGAATAGAATGAACGGTTCCGATCGTTGAAATCACATTGTAGTCTTCACAAATTGTTGAATCACCAAAATTTCTACCCAAAAGTTAATATAATTATACTCTTCAAGTGTATTTGTATGTAGAAGATCACTTTTGTATTGTGTTTTTAACGATCCGAACCGATCATTCCTTAGTGCCTCACTCAAAGATCATCCATGCAAAAAATTAACTCAACTGGAGATGTAGAAGTTAGGTTTAGCATTTAGGATGTATGAACGATCTTGATTCTTATAATAATAATCGAACGGGTAGATGAACTCCGATTGAGCCGATTTTTTCCAGGGTTGATCTTTGAGTATGAACATATATGAAGAATGGCTCTGATTGTGATAATCACGTTGTGGTCTTCACAATTATTGAAGCTACAAGGTTTTAACGAAAGAGTTGATATAATTTTATTCTTCAAATGCAAAAACCACTGATTTATATGTAGAACCTTATATGTCGATTGTGTTTTTAACGATCTGAACCGTTCATTTATTAGTTTGTCACTCAAAGATCATTCCTCTAAAATATTAGGTCAATTGGAGATCTAGAAGTTTGGTATTGGAGCTCGAACGTATGAACGATCATGGTTCATAAAAAAATTCAACTTTGGGTGACGAAATGTAGCTTTAGGCAACGAACAATGCGTCGCCCAAAGTCTGAAATTATGGCGGGATAAAACGGTGCCCTAAGTGACTTTAGGCGACGAATATGGCGACGAATTCATGTTCGTCGCCCAAAGTCTTTAAATTTATACCCAATTCTGGGTTCAGTTCAGTCACTCTCGCTCACTCACTCGATCCCTCACCCTCGCAGCGCCGCATCCCGCCTCCTCCTTTTCTTAGCTCTCACTCCCTCCTCCTCCTCCTCCTCCTCCCTCCTTCCCCGAAACCCAAAACCCCCCCTCCCCCCATCGGCAACCCACCACCCCCCCCCCCCCCGAAAACCCACCCCCCTACCGAAACCCACCCCCCCCCATCGGAGACCCACCCCCTCTCCCCTGAAAATCCACCCTCGCCGAAACCCACCCCCGAAAATACCCACCCCCGCCGAAACCCACCCCCCACCCGAAACCCACCCTCCCCCGATAACCCACCCTCACCAAAACCCATCCCCCCCCAGCCGAAACCACTCACCCAAAACCCCCCCCCCCTCGAAGCTGAAACCACTCACCCAAAACCCCCCCCCCCCCTCGAAGCCGAAACCAGCTCAACACAGGTATTTGTTTTTTTTTTTTTTTTGAATTTATGGTATTTTATGGTATTTAATGTTTTTTTTTTGGTATTTTCTGTTTTTTATGGTATTTTATGTTTTTTTTTTGTATTTTATGTTTTTTATGGTATTTTCTGTTTTTTTTTTTGGTATTTTCTGTTTTTTATGATATTTTCTGTTTTTTATGTTTTCTAATATTGTGGATTTTGTACTTGTTGTGGATTTTGCATAAATTGGTTGTGAAATTTCTGATTTTAGTGGTAATTAGTTAATGTTGTGGGTTTTTTTAATTTAGTGGTTTGGTTGTGAAATCTGAATTTAGATTGATGTTGGGCTCATATTTGACAATGATTTATATTTTTGGTGAAGGAAGGATAGTGTTGCATTTGTTGTGAAGGATAATTGCATTTTTGGTGAGGTGTGTGTTTAATCTATCTTTTAGTTAAGTTTTTGTATGATTTAGTATTTAATGTTTCATATATAATTGTATTAAATTTTTGAGTGAATTAGTTTGTATGTTAAAATTAATTACAAAATTGATTAATTAATTTGTATGTTTTTATATGCTAAAATTTAATAGTTTGTTTGTATGCTTATATGTATATTGTTAGATTAATTATAGTTTAGTTTGTATGTTACATTTAGTTTAGTTATAATTGCAAAATTTCCGATGACGTAGTCCAGCACTCCTCGAGTACTGGGTGAGGTCATGTGGCACGAAGCGCTTGTGCGAAGTTATCAATCGATAACTTTGTACATTTAACTAGTCGTGCAAAGTTATCAGTGGATAACTTTGTACACTAAATTTAAATTCACCTTAGACCCGTTCGAGAGTCTATTGGACGCGCGCATGGGCGCTGGGCGTGACTGCGCTCCAATATGATTCTTGAATTGTCCAAATTACCCATGGACAGTTTGGGAGTGCACAATTATGTGTTGTGGTTAGCGGTTCATGTGATGTGGATTAGTTAGTTTGTTAGTTTTTAAATATAAAATTTAGTTTAATTACAAAATGTAGATTAATTAGTTTGAGAAATATAATTTAGTTATAAGGTGAAAGGCGATGGAGTCAGCTCCCAATGATGTAGTTCAGCCATCCTCGAGTACTGGGAGCCCCTCTATGCCACGGAGGGCTCGTCGATCTCACCGTTCTAGTCAGGTCACCGCTTTCGCTTCCGCTTCTGCTTCATCTACTGCGACGTCATCCACTGCGACGAGGGGACCATGTAGTGGGTTGAAGTCCTCTCGGATCGTGCGCAGTACTGGGGCGCGGATTCCAGTCATGTGTGTGCAAAACGGCCGACGACCGTTAGATCCTAACGTTGACAGTTTGTTCTCGCATGATGTGGGGGCTATTATTCGTGCCGAGTGCGCCATGGTTACAACCACTTGGAAAAAATTACCGGCAGAGATTCAACACAAAGTGATCCGCTCCATCTCAGTGAGTATATAGCTCAATAATTAATTCAAAATGATAAATTTGATCATTCATAACAATCTAATATTTTTTTCAGGTTAACTTTGACATTCAGATGGATGATCCCCTCACTGTCATGTACATGACAGATTTACTCATCAAGTCCTACATGCAGTGGAAGCACGAACTACACGTGCATTTCAAGGGATTTTCGTCGGCAGTTGAGGCATTGGCGAACCCCCCTATGGAGTTGGTAGAGCGGTCTGACCAGTGGCGTTTTTTGTGCGATCATTTCATGAGTCCGTCGTTTTTGGTACGTTTTATCATCTTAAGACTTTAAAAAATCGATTATTGTTTTGTTATTCTATTATTGTATACATACACTAACATATTTATAATTTGCTTAATATTTAACAGAAGAAGTCGGTCGCCAACGCCAGAAACCAGAAAGGGAAGCCGTTTAACCATCATAGTGGTCCGACGCCCATCTCATATCGAGTGGAGTCGCGACGTCGGGTACGTCATTATTTAATTTAATACATATATATTCTTTAATATTGGTTGGGTCTTTGACAAAATTATTTTCTTTTTCAGCGTGAGTCGCAATTCCCGGAGATAGATACTTTCGGAGATATCTATGTTCATCCCGGTTGTGATGCGGCCAAGGCAAAACATGTTAGTTTTTTATATTTTAAAATTCATCATATAATTTTTTATATTTATTTTTCTAATTGGTTACTTGTATATATAACATTTTGAAGGATGATATGGTGGCCAACTCGAAAATATATTTGGAGAGCTTGGCCGAGCAGCACCCTCCGGGTACTCCGTTGGAGTCGATTCCAGTACCCGATCCCGATGTCGGACTTCGTATTATGATAGACTCACTGGGTGTTAGGCCCGGTAAGGAAATACGCGGCATGGGATATGGGCGGATTCGTTATGTTCGATCCTCGTCTTCGTCTTCGTCTTCATCTTCGTCTCAGCCATCTGCAGTCGTCGCAGGGTTGTCCGCTCAAGTGAAGAAGTTGCAGGAGGACTTACGAGCTGAGAGAGCGGAGAAGGAGGCGTTGTATGCTGCATTGACCAAGGCGATACCTGGGTTTGTCCCGCCACCATCTTCTCATCAACCTCCGTCAGATATGAATGATGATGATGCTACTAGTTTAGAATAGATTGACTATATATATATTAGGGTTAATTACTACTTTGTATGGATATTTTGATATATAAATTTATGAATTTTGTTTTATATAGTTTTTGAATAAAGAATTTTTTTTTAAATATATAATTTAAATAAAATTTTTTTTTTTTTTTAAATGTTTGGGCGACGGAATTTTTCGTCGCCTAAACATGCTTTGGGCGAGGAATAGCTTTGTTCGTCGCCCAAACACCTTTGGGCGACGAAAAATTCCGTCGCCCAAAGCACGTTCCAGCGAGGAAATTAGTTATTACTCTCCCAAATCTTGTTTTGGCGACGGATAATTTCGTCGCCCAAACATGCTTTGGGCGAGGAATAAGTGTGTTCGTCGCCCAAACCCTCTTTGGGCGACGAAATTTGTCCGTCGCCTAAACTTGCTTTGGGCGACGAATTTTATGTGTTAAGAGACGAAAAAAATCCGTTGCCCCAGGTGTCTTTGGGCGACGAAATTTAGAAGTTCGTCGCCCAAACCCTTGGGCGTCACATTTTGGGCGTCCAAACGCTCGACGAACGCATTTCGTCGCCCAAACGTTTGGGCGACGAAACTCTACTTTGGGCGACGAATTTCGTTCCTCTCCCAAACCCTTTTTTCTTGTAGTGAGTAGGTGTCAAAAAGAAACTCCAGACACTTGTAAGATCTTAGCATGACAAATCTATCAACCGCTGCTACGCACTAAGCACTGGAAGGCCAACTTCATCCATTAATGATCACCTCAAATTTTCGACCCCAAAAGAAAAAAAAAAAAAAAAATCACCTCAAACTCCTTAATTAGGGTCTCATCTTTTTTCTCCATCCCTCAAATCAAATTCTTTAAGGTCCATTGGCTTTAGTACCAAATTATAATGTTTTTTCATTTCAACTACTAAAACATTTATGTCATTTCACTTTAGGTACTAAATTTCAGTTTAGGTACCAACTTTAAAAAATATGGTTATATCGAACTGTGACTGTCTAACAATCATAATTTTTTTATTGATTTGTTGTTTTTTCAATATTTGTAAGGCTTAAATTTTAATATTTAGTCTTTGGGTTATAGGACTTCATCCCCCAAACCTAAATCAAAATTATGAAACCCTTAAAAAGTTTGATTTTTTATAAATTTTAAATAGTCACAACTGTGACTGTTCGACAATTACAACTGTAACTGTTTGACAGTCACAACTGTATAACAAACTGATTTGTGACCTAATCCAAAATGTTTTACTCTAGGTTAGTACCTAAACTAAAAAAAATTAGTGTCTTACTGCTTTACTAAAAAACTATTGATATTTAGTATTTAATTCTAATTTTATAAATTCTTTAACTATTTATTTATTCAAAAATAATTATATAATTAAATAATTTTCGATTGAGTTAACTTTTTACTGAAATAATCTTTAATAAATAATTTAAAAACTAAACATCTTGAGTCTGCAACTCTGCACTGCCTAGTTTTGGAGAGTATCCAATTCAGGAACACAATCTTCAATTCCATATATAATTAATTCAACTTTTCAAAGTAGTGGCACTTAATGACTTAAATTTCTCACTAAGTACGTTTTGGATTCAAATTTTATAAAGTGGAGCCCAACTTATCAGAATCTCTGTCGTGAGTGTGACCCCCAATACTATATTTCTAATCAATCAGACCAAGATTTATTGAAGTGTGGGAAAGGCTTGGGGTACATGAGGTAGCTTCTAGCTAGCTAGCTACCTAGTGTCATCTTTGTCAAAATTTCCAGTTATCTTCACTATCATGAAAGGCAATGTTGGGTGGCAGAAAACAGCGGTCGGTGACACAAAAGCTATTCATCTTTGGAAAAAGCATGCCTTTACTTGGCACCATATATCCTACCCCATCAACCTATAAACATATAAAATTAAAAGAAGCTTCAAATAAAACTACGTGAAGGATGGCCAAAAGGAAATTAAAGCTAAACTATGAGCCACAGAATCTTCAGTCTAAAAAAGAAAAATATTATCCTAACAAGCAAAAGATGAATTTGGTCTAAAGCTGCTTGGAGATCAAGTTAAGCACCTTTAATAATTTTCTTATCACCACCTTTTTTTTTTTTTTTCTTTTTTCTTCTCTTTGCCACACAACTAGCAGAATCCCACTACCTCTCTTCGTTCGGTTTCACATTAGATCTCCTATCCTTTTCTATTTTTCCAGCACAAAATAGGTTATTAAAATATTAAAAGATAAACAATTTATGTACCTCTACATAGTTTCTCTGTATACCCAAGATTAGCTCTTCTCTTTTTCATTTGAAACTTGAAAGTAAAATATGATATATAGTTAGAGTAGCTGCAGGGACGTTGCTGTGAAATATAATTTGAATCAAGCTCCAACGACAATGGCCACTGTACGGAAACTGATAGTTGAGGTTGTTGAGGCTCGCAATCTTTCGCCCAAAGATGGGCACGGGACGTCCAGCCCGTACGTGCTGGTGGACTTCTACGGGCAGCGAAGGCGCACCAAAACGGTGATACAAGACTTGAACCCCGTGTGGAACGAGTTGCTTGAGTTTAACTTCGGTAAGCCTTCTGATGTGTTTGGCGATCTTCTTGAGCTTGATGTGTACCACGACAGGAATGTAGGCCCGACCCGGAGGAACAACTTTCTCGGGAGGATCCGATTGAGTTCCACTCAGATTGTCAAGAAAGGCGAGGAGGCTTTGATCTATTTCCCCTTGGAAAAGAAGAACTTCTTTAGTTGGATTCAAGGCGACATTGGATTGAAGATTTATTACGTGGACGAGGTTGTACCTCCTCCTGCTCCGCCTTCTCCGCCCCCGCCGCCACGGCAAGCGGAGGAAAATAAGGCTGAAACCGCACCACCTCCACCATCGGAGGTGGCGCCACCGCCTGATCACCCGCCAGAAGAGGCAAAGAAAGCAGATGCACCAGAGGAATCCCCACCGCCGCCATCAGAAACCGAAAAGCCCACTGAAGAGCCACCGGCTCAGGTTGCGCCGCCACCAGAAACTGCGGCTACTGAAGTTCAAGATTCTGATCCTCCACCACCACCACCATCCGCCGATGATCAGCAGGTGGGCCCACCACCAGAAATAGCTCCTGAACCCATGCAACGTGAAGTTGCTGATCAAGTTGACATCATGGCACGCAGCGCAGCTTCCGTGTCTAAATCAGTGGCGCCAGAAGTCAAATTCGCCGGATTCAACGGTCCACAGCCAATGGCGAGGCCAGCGGCAGGTGGAGTCAACTACAGTAATACGTTGGAGCCAACTGAAAGTATGACGATCGCACGGCCGTCGTTTGATCTGGTGGAGAAGATGCACTACCTCTTCGTCCGAGTGGTGAAAGCGCGGTTCCTCCCAGCCAATGGCAATCCGGTTGTAAAGATCTCCGCCTCCAGCTACCACATCACATCCAAGCCCGCCCGAAAAACCCACTGCTTCGAGTGGGACCAGACCTTCGCCTTCGGCCGCCAATCACCGGACTCCGCCTCCATCCTAGAGGTCTCCGTGTGGGACCCACCGGTGTTCGACCCCACCGCCTCCGACGTGGCCTCCGGACACAACTTCCTGGGCGGGGTCTGTTTCGACGTCTCGGAGATACCGCTGAGGGACCCGCCGGACAGTCCTTTGGCCCCACAGTGGTACAGGCTGGAAGGAGGCGGGGCCCGCATCAACGGCGATCTAATGCTTGCCACGTGGATGGGCACCCAGGCTGACGAGTCATTCCCCGAGGCCTGGAAGACCGACACAGCCGGCAGCCCAAACTCGCGAGCCAAGGTCTACCAGTCCCCCAAGCTGTGGTATCTCCGAGCTACAGTCCTCGAAGCCCAAGACATTCTCCCTTTGACGGCATCGTTAAAGGACTTCACGTTCCAACTCAAAGCCCAGCTGGGATTCCAATCCCTCAAGATCGAACCCTCCGTCACTTCGAACGGCACGCCGTCCTGGAACCAAGACTTATTGTTCGTAGCCGCGGAGCCGTTCAGCGACCGCTTGGTTTTCTCGTTAGAGAACCGGCAACCGAAAGGACCGGTCACCTTGGGCGTCGCGAAAATCCCACTCTCCGACATCGAACGGCGCGTGGACGACCGCAAGGTCGCATCCAAATGGTTCAGCTTGGAAGATGAGAAGAGAGTGTACAGAGGCAGACTGCATTTACGCCTTTTCTTCGACGGTGGGTACCACGTGATGGACGAGGCGGCGCACGTGTGCAGTGATTACCGCCCCACGGCCAGGCAGCTCTGGAAGCCACCGGTTGGCACCGTCGAGCTGGGCATTGTTGGTTGCAAGAACTTGATACCGGTCAAGACGGTAAACGGTAAAGGCTGTACGGACGCATATTGTGTTGCCAAGTATGGTTCTAAGTGGGTCCGCACGCGTACGGTGTGCGATAGTCTGGACCCCAAGTGGAACGAGCAGTACACTTTCAAGGTCTTTGATCCCTGCACGGTGTTGAGTATCGGCGTCTTTGACAGCAACGGAGTGTTTGAAATCGACGGCTCAAAGGACGCCACGCGTCCCGACTTCCATATTGGGAAGCTTCGCGTACGTATATCTACGCTGGCTACAGGTAAAGTGTACAAAAATACGTACCCTTTGCTGGTTTTATCTCCCGCTGGTTTGAAGAAAATGGGTGAGCTGGAGATAGCCATACGCTTCGTCCGTGTGAGTCCTACCTTGGATTTAATCCACGTGTACTCACAGCCTTTGCTGCCGTTGATGCACCACATAAAGCCACTAGGGGTGCTCCAGCAAGATGTGTTGAGGAGAGCAGCAGTGAAGATCGTGGCCGCACACTTGTCACGATCGGAACCGCCGCTCGGGCGCGAGGTCGTGCTTTGCATGCTGGATGCGGATTCACAGGGCTTTAGCATGAGGAAAGTACGTGCGAATTATTTCAGGATCATCAAGGTCGTTGCGGGCGTGATGGACATCGTAGGGTGGATAAACGACACGCGTTCCTGGAAGAATCCAATGGCTACGGTTCTCGTACACGCGTTGCTGGTGTTGTTTGTATGGTTCCCGGATCTGATTGTCCCGACCTTGGCATTTTACGTGTTTGTGATTGGTGCTTGGAACTACAGGTTTCGTTCCAAGGGCCCACTAGAGCACTTTGACCCGAAGCTCTCATTGGCCGATAGCGTTGACCGGGATGAACTGGATGAGGAGTTTGATGCGGTGCCAAGCACTAGATCATTCGAGGTCGTGCGGGGCAGGTACGATAAATTACGGATGCTTGGGGCACGTGTGCAGACGGTACTGGGGGATTTTGCCACTCAAGGGGAGCGCGTGCAGGCCTTGGTGACGTGGCGCGATCCACGTGCCACGGGGATTTTTATCGGGTTGTGTTTGGTCGTGGCTGTGATATTGTACTTGGTACCGTCGAAGATGATGGCTATGGCGTGTGGGTTCTATTACCTGCGCCATCCGATCTTCCGCGATCGAATGCCGTCGCCGGCTTTGAACTTTATTCGAAGGCTGCCTTCGCTGTGTGATCGGCTTTTGTAGGTTTGATCAAACTCAAAATTCAGAAAGCAGCCATGGCCGTTACTAACTAGCTTTACCAATTAATATTGGATTAGGTTTCAAATATTTGTTTCTTTTTTCTAGCTTTATTTGTAGTTTTTGGGTAAACAATGCAATTAGGCAAGTAAGAGAACTCGTTATTAATAATAAGCATATAATTCTTGTAAGATATATTTTGCTAAGTATATGTTTCAATAGTAACCATCAGAAAATTAATGCCATGATTGTGCATCTATCAAGTTGTGGTGTGGTCTATAAATAAATATTGGAAAAAAATAATAAAGAAAAAGAATGGTAAAATGGGTAATTAGTTTATTTTATGCGATGTAATGTAAACAGCATGATACAAAATGCATGAAGCTGCCTCAATATTTGAGTATTGAGTCTATATATTGACCATGATATATATATATATATATAAGATGTTATTTATATATGATGGAAATGAGTTGAATCTGACAAAATGGTCATAAATTAGCTGTTTACATTACATGGGATCCAGGAATTTTTGTAACTTATTCATTGGAGGTGGCCTCCCTCTCCTTCAGATTCATTGATTGGAATGCAGATCGATTACTGCTAATAGGTCTGGTGATTTCAGATTGGACTCAGCGTTCAATTGTATCCATCGATCTACTCTGCATCCTCGATCTACTTATTCCCATTGCTCCAATTTCTGCTCTTCTATTGTTTTCGGACAATACTTGGGTCACACCTAAGATGAATTAACCTCCTAGTTGACCCAATTGAGATTGCCAAATAGAATATTTACATCTTTTTTTTTTTTTTTATATACAATTTACTAAACAACTAAAGAACTTTTAGACAATTTAATTGGTATCCACTTCAAAAGAAAAAAAATTCAAAAACATGTATCCATTTTTTAAATGTGAGATTTTAAATCCAGTTTTTTAAAATTTAAAAATTTGTTTGGTATGAAAATTAAAAACTGTCTTTAAATTTTCAAATTTTTGAAAACTGGTTTGATAGATATTTTTAAAAATAATTTTTTTTTCAATACATACGTTGTTTGTATAAGGATTTAGACTTAGAATTTGAAACCAAGACTCAATACGACCCAACCCTCGAGACCCGAGATCCAAGAACCGAGGTCCGAGATCCTGACCCAATACTCAATACACAAGGTTCATAACCTAAGACTGATAACAAAATTTCATAGCACAAATTCAAGAATAATTCAAAATAATACAAAGTTAACTTCAAGTTAACACAAATTTAAGAATCATTCAAACATCCAAGATAACAAAAAGTTCAATTTAACACAAATTCTAAGACCGGTTATTAACATAGTCTAGCCACATAGCTGTTAGCCACATAGCCCCAGCTATGTGATCTCTAATATCACTCATTTGATTTTTCTCATTCAAGTCCATGTTTGCCCCTTCTTGACCTATACCATTGCATATCAGGTGTGTTTGGATGTTAAGACAAAAAAATTATAAGTGGTGTGTTAAGATATCAGTTGACAGTTTAGACCGATGTCTTTATAAAAGATATTATATATCAGTTGAAAAAAAATCATATGATTTCTAATAGAGTTTAGAAATCAACTAATTATCTGATATTATAATTTTTACAATATCAGTCGATTTCAAATCTGATATAAAATGGGTGATATCTATTGATAGTATTGTTATAGTGACTTGCCCTCGAGCTTTCTTCATCTACCACATCAAGGTCTTCAGCTTGGTATTGATGAAACATTTTATCACCCCTTGATTGCATTCTAATGAAGTTGTGCAATGTGCAACATGCAATAGGAATGAGTTGTTGTTTCCTAAGTGAATAATTGAGCATTAACTTCAAAATAGAAAAACGAACCTCAAACACTCTGAAACACCGTTCGATAACGTTATGTAGTGATGAGTGCTTATAATTAATAATTTTTTTAAAATTACAAAAGATTAAAACTAAACAACATTAAAACTAAAAATATTAAAATTGAAATAAAAAAAATCAAAAAAGATTAAAATTGAAAAACAAAACAAAAAGAATTAAACTTCTCTCTCTCTTTCTCTCTCTCTCTCTCAGATGGTGACTTAAATGGCGACGACGCCAGCTCACTGGAAGTCGTCAGGGCTGGGTGGGGGGGGCTTGTGAAGGGGCAGGGCGGGGCAGGGCAGGCTGGGTTGGGGTGAAGGGGGGTGGTCGGGGAGGGGCTAGGTTGGGTTGGGGGGAGAAAGGCAGGGGTGGTTCTGGGTGGGGAAGAAGAAAGCGGGCGAGGGGGCTAGTGCTTGGTAGGGGATTTGACAGGGGCTGGGGCTGAGGGGAGGGGTGCGAACCGGGTTGGGGTTGGGTTGAATGGGGTGCGACGTTGCTAATTTGGGGAGGTGGTCAGGTGGGGTGGGGGCGAAAAGGGGAGAGATGGAGAGAGAGAGAGAGAGAGAGAGAGAGAGAGAGAGAGAGAGAGAGAGAGAGAGAGAGAGAGAGAAAGTGAGCTTGGGGTCGAGTCGGCAGGTAAGGCCTCCGCCGACGGATAAGCTGCTGTCGACAATAGACCGTAGGTTGGGGCGGTGTGAGTTAGGTTGGTGCAATCCCAGATCCGCTGCATCTCAGTCTTTTTTTTGCTTTTTTTGTTATTAGTTTTAAACTATTTTAAATTAATTTTTAGTTTTAAACTTTTTAATGATTTTTTTTCCTCAAAAAAAAAAGCCTTGAGTTTTTTAGTTTTTTTTTATTTGTTTTAAAAATATGAAATAACCAAATTATCTTTTTTTTGGACGGAAAAGTTAATGAAGTTGACGGATTGTCCCAAACTAACACAAATCATAAATATGTGTCCTACACTAAGACAAACTCAAATTAGTGTCCTAAATTAAGATTGACCCCAAAATAAGTGTCCTATTTGAAAAATTTTCCCTATATTTAATTATTTTTTATTTTTTTTACACAAAACTCTCTCTCTCTCCCCTACTCACCTCTCTCCTCTCGCGTCTCTCTCGATCTCCCCTGCCGCCGCCGCCGCCGCCCCAAAATCTAGCCCCTCTCACCTCTCTGCATTTCTCTCTGCCTCCATAAACCACCCCAGCCTCCTTCCACCGAAACCCCCTAAACTGATGTCAGCCAAGAGTTTAATTAGTCCTAACTCCTAACTGAAATTTTGTTGGTCATGTGCAGATTAATAAAAAAAAAATTCTTGATCTTGTGCAATGCGCATGGATGGCTTATGCTGATCAGCAACAATGATGCAAATTGTAACCATCAGATTTGAAATAGCAAAAGGACTCATAAATCATAATTTCCTACAGTACTATGTAGTTACTCCATTAAGGTCCTTCCCACTAGAATCATATCCAATAATTAAATTCAAACTCGGTGTTGGGGGTGGGATTTTGGGGATATTGGGGGTTGCTGAAGGCGGTGGTTGCTGGAGCCTGGAGGTAGAGAGATAAATGCAGAGAGGTGAGATGGGCTATTTTGGGAGGTGGCGGCGGCATGGGAGATCGAGAGAGATGAGAGAGGTGAGAGGAGAGAGGTGAGTCGGGGAGAGAGAAAAAGCAGAGGAGAGAGCTAGAGAGAGAGAGAGAGAGTTAGTTTTGTGTAAAAAAAATAAAATTAAATATACAATAGGTTAACCCAAGATTAATTTTTTAACAGATGTTCTGATTTGAGAGAGGAGGTGAGACATACACCCTAGTTAAAGGGGGTGAACAAAACTACTCTCAAACTATAAAGTACTCTACCATGCAAGGGAATGCCTGACAATAAAAATTGCCTCCCCAGATGTCGGAGACTTCATCACCTATTTGAGATTGCATCAAATTATTTACCAACCCCAATTGTCTATGTGTGTACGTGTGTGACATTCATATACATTTTTAAGGGAAAACATATTAACCCAGTTCATTGACAGAGCACCTAGAAGGTGTTATATTCACTGCAAATTCTGAGAACTACCCATATAGAACTTCAAAAGGAACTACACAACACCCAATTTCTAATTAAATCGAACTAGAAATAAAATAAATTATAGAAGAACTGTCACACAAACAAAACCAAAAGAACGAATTATCTGAAAACTTATTCCTGAGATCACAGACATAAAAAGAATGAACAAATCACCAAAAATTCAAGATAAAAATAAATAAATCATTAAAAACCCATCACAAATCTCATTTTACAGACCTCATTCCCATAATCACAGGCAGAAAACGAATGAAAAAATCACCAAAAATCCAAGATTATAATGAATAAATCATCAAAGACCCATCCCCAAAATCGTAGGACAAAATCTAGGGCAAAAATAAACGAGTTTACCTAGCTTCTAGTGTTGAGAAGATGAAGGGAGACAAAGAAGAATATGATCCACATGGAGAAAAAGACTAAGAGATCGCTAAGATGCTATAACCTTGGCCTTAATGGCTGGAGGTACGTATGTGCACTTATTTACACTTTTTGATGGATCATAACCGGCCAAATGGTACTTCGAGCGTGTAATGCCTCCACTTTGAAAAGTAGAATGACAAAATATGCATGTGGTGCCATACTTATTGCCTTCTACAGAAGTGGCATATTTCCATGCTGGATCAATCCAGTATTTCCACTACTACTTGTCATTTGAAATCTAACATCATATATTAAAATAAAACAAATAAACAACAAACATATAATTAATAAAATAATCAAACAATAAACTATATGAATACAAGTATTATTAGATTACAAAAAAAAAGCCACACACTCACAATTATCACACATTTTCTTATTTATTTATTATTAGAATGTTCTATTAAATGATAATGTAGAATTGAGAATTTTTAAGAGTAAATAAAAACCTCCTAAAGAAAAACTAGTAAAATGCCCCAAATCAAATGTGTTTATGTTAAATATTTTTTAAACCCACTAGTTGTAGTACAAATTTGAGCCCATACCCACTAATCAGAATCCTAATATAAGGCCCAACACCCAATGTTATATCACTGTCATTTATAAAGCGATCTAGAAGACTCAATCGAGTCTCATTCCTAAAAAAAGCACGATTCTTAAGATATATGATACTTTTCATAGTAATATGCGGTCACATCATATGTGACAGCAACCATCATCATGGATGCAGACAATCGAAGTCTTTCTAACTCTATTGCAAGTATGGTCGTAACAATCCTCTTTCTCTTTCGGGTCATCGCTTGTTTTTTATTTTGATCAATCTCTAGTCATCATATGAAAAAAATTAATTAAGTATCTAAATAAAAGAAAGAAGCAATAAAACAGCCCCAAGTATCTACATAAATTTAAATAAATAAATAAATAAATAAATAAGCAATTAAATTCTTCCTCAATGGTTTCATAAGTTTGACATGTTAATTCTTTGTTATAAACCAAACACCAAATTAGATTCATATATTATTATGATAACAATTTGGCTCTGACAGTTTACCATGTATTATGTTCAATATATACCCATTTGGCCTATTGCAATTTGCAATATGCATGACATATAATACTTCCATCCAATTTCCAAACATAAATAGTAGAGAAAAAACATGGAACTTGAAATGAAAGAAACAATTAATAAGAAGCAACTGTACGTATGATATTTCTCCACTTCAAAGACCCAGTTTACATACAAAGAAATCATTCAATCAACCAAAATGGTCCCAAGAAACTGGAACACCCAAAAATGGGAATTTAATCATCTCATATATGTAAAAACGCATAGAGAAAAAAAGAATTAAAGAGGCCAAGAAAATATCCAAAAGAAAGCAGTGAAGAAGGCATTCATCCCAAAACCAATTGGCAACGGGAGAAGTAGTCCACACTCTTATAAACCACTATGCAAAGTTATAATATTCCAATGTGCGACAACACTCCACATTCTCACAGAATGCAAGAGTTGTGTTTGGTGCATATTGCATTACCATAGGTCCACAACCATAAAGCTGTTGCCAGATGAATCGGAGGAGAGGACAACTTTAGTAATATTGTACTTACCGTAGTGCCGTGTAAGATATGGAGTCAAATTTGGGAGACGGTTCCAAATCTTTGGGAGTCAGATTCTATCTCCAGAAATCTTGTAGGATTGTGTTCTTATCAAAAATCAGCAGCCACCCATGTGACGAACCCACATACCAAGCATCGGGAAAGCATTCGAACATGTTGTTTTTGAAGGTGTAAACTTCTCTTTGCAAGGCTGAAGAATCAGGCAGTAGTGTTACTGTCTAATTTGTCTTCGTCTTCTTGGGCACTGGGGAGCATGAGCCACGGAGTTTGAGCCATGGGAGTGTAATGTGGGGCAGAGATGTAAGATTTTGCGATGCAATACCAAGAAGAACAAACGGCTTGAAAGTGAAGGATGTCGACTGAACCAAGGTTTTCCAAGATCAACTCTAACAGCTCAGTTTGGAGTTCATACCAGGTTGGTGCTGTGTACTACTCGTTTTGATAGTATTGCAACAATGGAGTGCTTTCTCATCAGCCATTGTTGAATCTTGATGATGATGTGGGTAGGAAAGACTGATAAAATTGAAAGCAGAAACAGAGTTTATATACTAAATTACTAATTGAGCAAAACTTGCGAGGCAAGAAAAAAGGTTCTTAGGAAAACTGCCACTTTCAGGTCTGCTACATTAGAATTGTAGCTCTCTTATCAGTTTGTAAGTGCTCTAAGAGAATTGATTGTTGTTGTGCATCTCTTTTCCAAAGATTATCAGAGGCTGAAGTTGGCAATCATCATCCATCTTGAAGACTCCAAGCTAAGCACTATTTAAGTTGTTATAGATATGAGAAATATATGGTATTTAAGCTGCAGAGTACAGAGGTTGGCTGTGTATTTGGGAGTGAGTAAATATGAAAGATGGTTCACTTTCTTTTTATGTGAAGTCTCAGTTGGACGAATGGGCACTTATTACAGTTTGAGACACAAGCAACTAACTTATAATTACTTAGCAACTAGGAACAACAATATAATTTAAATGCTCATCTTCTCCCAATAATATAATTTATATTGCAGAATTCATCCTCTGTCTGATCGATTGTTGATTCCGATCACAAAACTGTATTTATCTCAATCATAGCATGTATATATGTACGTATGTGGCTTGAACTGTTCACAAGATTTGGGCAAGCAGATGAAAATCCTCAAAAAGAGGGAAATTGTTGATGGCATTTCATTCTTTGAATGATAGAAGAAAATTAATTGGAGATCATATGATGGGTTTAACGTTTGGAACTTCCACCAGACCCATATTGATGATAATGTCTAGACTAGATGACTGGGTGATCCCCCGCAGATGAAGATGCCTAGTCCTAGCGTGCTGCCTGGCTTCAACCCCTCATCACACAATCGCTTTTTACAACAAAACAAGAAGACCATCCCCCTTTCGATTTTCACAAAGGGTGATTTGAAGGAAGTCAACTAGTGAAGAGGTTGCCAAGTACAAGGGGAAGTTATGATTTTTTGGGTCCATTGTGTATTTCCAATTCAATGTTGTTATTGGTAATTTTCATCAATTTTAGAACTTGAACCCTCTGTGTTACCAGTTTAGTCAAGTTGGTTGTTCCATTCACTGCTCCATATTGGTCAATATTTCCACATGACACAGCGTAACACACAAGTAAAATGATAATAATGAATAATATAAATAGTCAAAAAAGTTGTTTAAGTACGTTCAGAACCCTAGACATTCGAAATTCAAAACGAAAATAAAAATGGAAATAAAGTGCAATTTAGGAAACTTATTCAAAAACACTAAATTGCTTATTTAAAGCTCTAAACGAAGGAATTTGGCTAAAATAGGCCCTCAATTATCGCCAGATTTGTCTCGTCGTTCCCTTTGAATCGGTATATCATGGGCCCTTTTCTGAAACTGGGCCAGGCTGAAGCTTGTTCCTTTTATTCGCATTCTGGCGATTAAGTTGTTGCATAAACCGTTTTGCCATTTGTTCTACATCACCACAAGTTGTATACAGATTCTAAGTATATTTTGGCCTAGAATTATAGATTTTAAATATAGCACTTTAAATTGTAATTTGACACTTTAAATTGTCCATATATGGATTAGGAACAATCCAGAAGGGTTGTGCCTCAATTCTCCTCTTATCAAATTCATAAAGTAGCTTTGCTCTTTTTTATCTCTTAAGTTGTATACTCCAATATAAGGACTATTATACAATACATCGTCTGTGAAAAATTAAAAATCTAGGATACATCATGAAATTGAATGATATTTACCCAAAATTAAAACAGGATCACCAAGCATTCGATCTTCTCCAACTTGTTGGGAGTCAAATTCAGCTTAAAGACCAAAAAGCGCATTGAGTAGGGACCAATATTACCAGCCATGACCTGCCACTCCACAAGAAAAATCTCACCCAATGACTCCACCAAATAGATGAAACCAGAAATGTTAAACAGGTGGTGGAAGATACATGGTTTTGATGGGAAATGATTTCCTAATGTCCCAAACTTCAGTTGACCCGTTAAATTCCAGTGTAAGTAGTTGGTCATTGTGATATAATATCATGATGAGAGTTTCTACAACTGTCTAGATTAATCCCAAGAAGAACAAACGGCTTGAAAGCTAAGGATGTCGACGGAACAAAGCTTTTTCAAGATCAACTCTAACAGCTCGGTTTGGAGCGCTCAGACCAGGTTGGTGTCGTACTACATATTTGACAATGTTTGGATGGGATGACTGGTAATGTCAAGTTTATCGTGAGATAATTAGGCTTAAATCCTTTAGAAAAATAATTTTTAGATAGAGACCGAAAGTGTTTTAAATTTTATAAGAAAATCATTTTAATTCATAATAAAGTTTTTCCCCGATTTGAAGGGTATTTACCCCGATTTGAAAAGTATTTCCCCTCCTAGGGTATAGAGTGGGTTTTGTAGAGGCTGCATATTAGGTTTTAACAAAATTTCGGAGTTAAAACCTAATATAAAGCCGTTAAAGAAGAAAAAGGAAATAACTTAATTAAAAACCCTAAATCACTACCGATGTTAGTCTAAAAAAGGCTCATAAAATGGACTGAACTCTAAGGCTCTCTTAATGAAATCTAAATCATAACAAAATTTAGGCATGGTTATTTGGTCTTTTTCATGTTTCTATAATTTCGCATTGTGGGTTGCTATATATATAACTCTGCAATCTTTTCTACTTTCAAGCCCCGGCCAATCCCCGCTAGTTAATTAGCCAATAATCCCTCTTTGATTTGCAGTATTTGCAATAGCACAACTTTGATTCTTAATTTATAGCCTTTTTGTTCAATTTTTTAATATACAAAAGATAAGAAGAGGAAGAAAAAAGAACTGGAACAATTAAGTGAATTTCATTAGATTGCTTGTTCTAGTAAAGCACTTCAAATATATCCTCGAGTATTGGAACTAGACCACTATATATCTAAGGAGAAGAATCCGTGCGTGGCATCCCATTTTTTACACAAGTTAGAGATCGTGGTTCCTAACTTTTTTAATATTAGTCATTTTGTTGAAATATTAATCAAATTATTTCTCAATAGCATGTTCTATCTGTGTGTATCATCAATTTAATTAAGCCTTTATTACACTTTACCTACTTGAACTTTGAGCTCAATCTCACTTCACCACCTAAACAAAAAATTGTATCAATTTATCACCTGAATTAAAAATTTGTTGCAATGTACCATCTATGGTTCATTTTATCTAAATTTTTGTTAAAAATAAGAGTGTTTTGGTATTTTAAGTCAGTTTTTTATTGTGTTAAAGCAAATAAACTGTAAAAAAATCATTTTTTTCTAACAATAGGAACTTGAAAAGGAGCAAAACACTGTTATTTTTAACAAAAGTTTAAACAAAATGAGACAGAAGTGGTACATTGCAACAAAGTTTTAATTTAGGTGGTAAATTGACACAATTTTTTTTTAGGTGGTGAAGTGAGATTGAGCCCAAAATCCAGGTAAAAAAAATGTAAAAAGCCTTTAATTAATTAATGTTCATGTTTATCATCTCACAACGTTTTTTTTAATATGTAAATCTTGATCTTGACCTCTATGGCTCTATCCTTATAGCAAGTGTCACTACGCCCCAAAACCATTGGCATGGTGGCCTAAGAATGAGTTCAGATTTACAGTCAAAACAACTTTTTTGTGTTCGATTCTAATTAACATAATACCATTTCTTAAAAATTAACTTAAAGAGAGAATCCGACATTGAAAAAAAATTGAAAGGCACAAATGTTTATTGTCTAATAAGTTTCCCATTATAGAGTAGTTCTCTAAGATGATACCATACACAACTTATATGCATTTCTGCAGTCAATCAAACAGTGAAAATTGATCATCTTATGATTATAAGATCACTGATCATGTAAATGGCATATTATGTGTCTCTCACTTGAATATTGGATATTATGTCCATTATTCAAGTGCTACCAGGTGATATGATTATCTCAATGGTATATATTATGGTAAATTACCTGAAGTGACGCTCATTGCTTAATGTATACCTTAGGCTGCAGAACTTATTAATAATACTAGCTTCCAAAGGGTGCGGATTCAAGTTCTTAATTTTGGAGTTCATGTTCTTTCTCTAAATGGTTATCTTTGGCAGCACACTCACTCCTGTGAGTATGAAACGGCTCTTTCTATTGCACAAACATTGATATTTTGGCAAGTGTAATTCATTTAATAGGCTTCTCTTATTTCTATTATCAAATCACAAATACAAACAAATCTAATTGTTCAACCCAAATGAAAGACCCAAAAAAAAAAAAAAATCGAATACGTGAAATTAAGGAGAGAATTAAGGGAAAATTAATTAAGGAGAGAAAGGCGGTAAATCAATTCTCATAGGCGGGAAATAAATTTAGGAAATAGATAATTGACCATTGAATTTAAGCCGAAACGATCTTAGTCATTCGGACCTAGAGATAAATTTTAGGATTCAAAAACTGTTCTGTTTTATTCTATAGATATATATATATATAGAAAGAGGTAACTACACGATTGGTCTACTTATTATTTCTTAAGTCCCCTATTGGTCCACAAATTTTTTTAAGTGCCAAGTGTATCCACGAATTAATTGATGTGTGCAACGTTGGTCCATTGCTTCAAAACACCCCAAATAGAAGTTGAGTTTTGTCCCGTGGAGAGCCAAATGGGTCAATTCATGTCCGGTCAATAAGGGTCAAATGGTTTTGTTATTCGAAAAAGGTGTTGGTTGGGTTTGTGTAGTTTAGAGCATCTGCAATCGATCTCCATCGCCAACACCAAAAATGTCGTTAATTGTGGGAATATTCGTAAAATATTCCTTTAGCAATTTATCACTACTCCAAATCAACAATGGTAAGCCATTGTTTCATGCCAAACACGAAAATTCATTTAATATTCTTTTTTACTTATTTTTTGTGCAACAAAAGATAATAAGTAAATTACTCTAAAGTCCATTTTACACCCCTTAATGATAAACAAAATCACCTAAAAAGTTGAAATGTTGAATATATCCACTTTGTACAAATAAAGCCCACATTATGTTCTGTTCCGTGTTTTTGGCGCTGAGTGCTTGGTGAGTTTTTTTTTAATGGGCAAATTGCCACTGTCTGACAGTAGCAATTTGCGTCGCACAATGGCATTTTCCCGAGCACTTGGTGACCATGCCGAGCTCTCGATGGGTTGTACCGAGGGCTCGGTGAAGGTGCCGAGCGCTTGACTCATTAAAGTGGACCGGCCTGTCACCATGTTTTTGCAAGTGGACCGGCCAATATCATGGTATTTTTCATTTTGGACTTAAAAAAAAAAAAACCCAAAGATAATTGATAAATAAATACATTTTTTTCATGATTAATGTTAATTGTATTGGTTTTTTAATTTGATTTACAATATATATTTTTATATTGATCAGTAAATTAAAAATATTTAAAAATATTTAAGTTTGATCTCATATTAAAGATCTCAATCTTTGTGATGATATAATTTTTATCAATAAAAAATTATAAAAGAATAATGATTATTATTTTAAAAAGAATAAAGGATATGGAAGGAAATAATTATTTTTAACTGGAGATAATAGGATATTAAGATAATAATAATAATAAAAAAAAAGAAGAGCAAATGGCGTTGCAAAATCTCTATCCCAAAACTAAATCTCTACGCCAAAACTGGCATTCAAATAGTTCCAACGCCAAATTTTGGGTTTTTAGCCTATGAGTGCAGATGCTCTTAGTTAGGCCTCTTGATTCTATTGTTTGTTTGCTTAAGACCATGTACAATGGTTTTTTGCTATATGTTATGCTATATGCTATATTTAGTATGACTTTTAGCATGTAGTAATAGCTTTTGTGTTTTTTACTCCAATGGCACAAAAACTATAGCTATATGTTAGTATGTTTATATTTTTAATATATTCATATATATCTTTATAAATTAAATTAAATATATTAAATTATTTTAATAATTATATCATTGTAAATATTTTAATGCAATCTTTAATATGAGCCCAATATTAAATATATTTAAATATTATTATTTTAAAACCTAAATTAATATTTTAGTTTGTAAAATTTGAATATATGGTCAATCAATCTATGACAGCTGCCCATCATCATGCCTCTTGTTGCAACTTTTTTCATCCATGTGAATAACCTTTCTTCTCTCTCTCCTCATGGGACCCAGCACTTTTTCAACCAATCACTTTCTTTCACTTGGTTTTTTATTCTTTCTTTACCCATACTTTTCAAATGGTGGATCCATTTTTTTCTTGAGTTCCTCAATAGCAATTGCTAAATTTTCTGCTATATATAGTGAAAAATTTAGCAATAGCATAACAAATGCTAAATTTAGCTATGTCATTGTAGTGAGTTTTTTTTATCAATTTTGCTATATTTAGCATATAGCATAGCATTTAGCCATGTCATTGCACATGCTCTAAGAATGATGTATTTCCTGTTTTTGAGGCCAGGGCCTTGTTTCTGTAGTTATTTCTTTTTAATTTTCTGCCCGCCTATGTACTGAAAGAAAAATATATACTTATATATATAACTTTTCCATCATATTGTATGTGATACAAATAATTGACCAAAGAAAAACTACTAGACCAAATACAAACTCCATCCAAACACACTTTTTTTTTTTTTTAATAAAAACTAACTGACAATATATATCGGTATCATTAGGGACAGATCATCATAGTGGGCTGGACGTGCTTCAGCCCACCTAAATTTTTAATTTTTTTTAAATAGCTATATGTATGTATTAAAGCCCAGCCCACCCCAATTAAAAAAAGACAAAACATCACCCACTCATCCAGCACTCCCAGCAAGCACATTTTCATCTCAGCAGACAGGAAAGAGCAAACACGTTCTACTTCCCTTCTCTTGTCTCTATCGCCCAGTGGCCCCAATCCCTCTCAGTGCTCTCACGTGACTCTTATCTCTCACTCTCTCTGCAACAATCAACATCGGGGCATTGGTATTTATAATTTATAATTCTATTCTATTACTTTTGTTTTTGAATTTAATTTAGATTTAAATATTTGGACATTGGGGCTGAATTTAGAGTTTTTATTATATTATTAAGGATTAATTTAAGGTGTGAATTTAGTTATTTAAGAATTAAGTTATGCATACATTGAGACTCAATTGAATTTACAAAGTATTATGGAATGTGTATTTATCAAATTTATCAATTTAGGGATTTGATTTAGGGATTTTCATCTTAGCATATCCTTACATGTCCCCCCCTATCTAGGTGTATTTTTATTTATCCTTACATGTCCCCTCCTAACATGATTTGCCACATCATCATCTTTTTAAGTTAATCAAATTTTTTATTTATATTAAGAAATCATTAATTATTTGAAAGAAAGAAAATTAAAAGGGAAATTTAATTAAATAGCCCCCTTTAATCAAGATTAAGCTGTTTTGACCCTCTTGGCCCAAAACTTACTTTTATGGCTCTTTTGTATTTTCTGTGACCAAAATACCCCTCTATATAGAGGATGTGTAGACTGAAAATTTGTTAGTTTCTAGGATTCGATATTGGCTTTTTCTTGTCAAAATCATTGTATTTATTTTTTAATTATTCACTCACAAGCTCTAGGGTAAAATTAAGGTTAAGATCACTTGTGTTGAAGAAATCAAGAATGAAGTTGCAATCCAAAAAGATCTAAGGTATACTGCACTTTTTTCACACGTGTACTGCACTTGCAGTTTTATCACTTGAATAATTGTTGACAGTTCAGCAGCCCATTTCGTGACTTGGCTCTTAAAGCCCATTTCTCTTTCTTTAAACAAGCATGTGCACTGCACATGATCTGGTCACTCACTCACACACTCACATCACTATTCATCTTCTTCCTCTTTTATGAATTTTGCAAAATGAAGATATTATTGCATTTACAGCTCTACATCCTTATCTTCAGCTGTACTAGGATACCTCTCTAGGACAAAAAGAATATGCCCTTTGTTTGTCTCTTGTGGACAACCATTGATTGGCTTCCATGTGGCACGGGCAGTCATGGTGGGTGCGTGTGTGTGCTGTACGGGGTATATGGGTGTAATGGTCTAGCTTTTTCTGCGTGGATTTTCTTTGGGTATTCTTGCTGCGTTAAAGCTTGGGTTTTTTGAGTGTGTGTGCTTATCTTTTCAAGTAAGAAAATGCTTTTGATTTTGAAAAACTAAAACAATTTTCTTAACTTATTTTTCACCTTCTAAAATCTGAATGTGTTTAAGTGTGTTCTAAATCTTTTTCACATATTCATAAACACTATCATTTAGATTTTAGATTAAGGATTCTCCATTAGTCTTTTCATGTCTCTTGCTTGAGAATGTTGATTTTTAAAGAATCCAAATCTGCATATCATGTTCATACACTGAAGAATCTGCTGTGCTTGGTATGAATCGGTGCCATGGGTTGATGAGCTTGGAGTTTAAGCTGCCTTCTTCATGATTGACTGATTGCCTTGCTTTTGGAAGTTACACAAAGGGGTAAGAAGCTGTCACTTAGTTTAGGACTTACTGATTAAGCTTGTCTGCTGTATGCTCCATTTGTATTGAACCTCTTATATAGTGGATTGCCCGATCAGCTAAAAAAGACCCCTAATTTTTACCCTTTGTGGTTTTTATGAGTGAACATCTTGTGTGCATTTGTCTCCATTTTGTGTTGTTATGTTTACTGACTCACTCAACTTTTAAACACAAATCTGCATTGAATTTATATGTTTGATATTGCTATATGTCATATGGAACTGTTTCGCTAATCACACACCACTGTAGTTGTGGATAACACTGGGATGCCTACTGTGATGGGTCCTCTGAGTGTATAGGTTGTCACTTGATCTTTTAGTGTGTTTGATTTGTGTTGTTTACAAAAGTTATATTTTGATTTACAAGTGTCAATCTGTGTCTTCAGATTTTTGTCACTGTGTCGTCAGAGTTTTGTCTGTTTGATTTGTTCCTAAGTCATCACATAAACAAAAATTGGGGTCCAATTACTGACTATGGTTTTAATCATGTTTGTTAGATAAATCACCTAATACAAACTTTTAGAATCCCACAAGTCGACTACAAAGTCCACCATCTGCTCTCTCTCTCTCTCTCTCTCTCTCTCTCTCTCTCTCCTTGATCGAAGGCTGCTGCTAGCAACCCATGGCTTAAAGCAATTGTAGATCTATTTCGATATGGATTGATCATTGATCATTGACATAGTAGAAAATGAAAAAAAAAAAAAAAGGAACAATGTAGATGAAATTCAGTACTGCTAGATATACCACATTTTTATACCATAATTTCATACCACCTTATGTGGCAACTTACATGGCATTCATACATTGGATACTAAAAAATAAAAATAAAAACCCAAAAAGAAAAAGAAAAACTCTGTTCAATAAAGTAATGACACGTGAGATGGTATAAGAATGTGGTATAAGAAATGTGGTAAGTATAGCATTATTCAGATGAAATTTAATAGATCTCAAACCAGAACTGGCTTTTTTTTTTTTTTTTTTTTTCATGTGTTGACCACACTGTCCACTAAGTGCTATAGCACCACCATGTCGACCGAAAATTCAACATAGTCCATCAAAAATTCCACATGGTCCACCGAAAATTCCACCTCAATTTTTGCATCTTCTTATTCTTCTCCATCTAGATATGGTTTGAGAACAAGATTTGGATTGAATTAATATCTGTTGCAACTTTTTGGTAAATGTGGGATAAAAATCCAAATTAATCTATGGGATCAAAATCCAAATTAATCTTGAAAAAACAAAGGCAAAAGAAAAGATAAAAAAAAAAATTGTGGTTGTTGGTCTTTGGGCTGTGATTTGTTCTCATAAATCTAAGCTTTGATTCCCAAAACCAGATCTTGGGTTTAAGAAGAAAGAGAGAAAATGGTGGGAGAGAGAAAAAAAAAGATATGGAGGTGAAGAGGTGGTTGGTTGGTGGCGCCGCTGGCGCAGGGAGGGGAAGGGCGAGAGAGAAGGAGAGAAGGCACCGCGGAGGCGAGCTGGGGTTGTGCTAGGCGGAACGAGCGACGAGGTGGGATTTTCAATATGTGTGGTTGCAGATCGAGCAGCGGGCGTTGCACCACATTCCTAGATCTTGGGTGGTTGTAGGGAGATCATATCTGGTAAGATCTTTTGAAAATTTGTGGGGTGGTTGGCTGGGGAAGGAGAGAGAGAGAGAGAGAGAGAGAAAAAAAAAAACTACTAAAAAAAATTGGTTTTATATGAAGGGTATTATGGACATTTCATAGAAAAAAAGATTAAAAAGCTTAATTTTGAAAGAGGAGGTCAAAAAAACTTAGGTGATATGAAAATAGGCTGTTTAATTAAACTATCCAAATTTAAAAAACACAAACCTCAGTAAACCTTCTCAGTTAATTAAACCATATTCCCCTACAGTCCTAAATTGATTGCAGAATTGTAGAACACGTTCATCCTACAATCCAAAACTGATTGCACCCCCATGATGCACCACTGCGCCGCCGTGTTGGTTCATCGAATCACCACACATGAGCGCCCCGCAGCACTGCGTCGTTACAAGTCCTTCAAGTACAGCTTTCATGGATATGACTTTGCATACAACTGGTTCTCTCTCAAGGTTGCAAAATCGTCCTCAAGTGCTCCATATGATCTCTATCACACCGAGAATACACCAAAATGTCATCAATAAATACAATGACAAAACGATCTAAGTAAGGACGGAAAACCCGATTCATGAAATCCATAAAGGCTGCTGGGGCATTTGTCAACCCAAATGGCATGACTAAGAACTCATAATGCCCATATTGAGTCTGAAAAGCGGTCTTAGGTATATCAGTTTTTCTAATTCATAACTGATGATAACCCGATCTCAAATCAAGCTTAGAGAATACCTTAGCACCTTGTAACTGATCAAAAAAATCATCAATACGAGGCAAAGGATACTGATTCTGCACGGCGACCTTATTAAGGCCATCCACAATGGTGAGAGTGAGAGTAAGACATGGCCTGAAAAGTGATTTTGTGGCCTAAAGTGATTTTATGTCCTGAGAGTGAGAATGATATGTGTTGAAGCTGCAGTGGTGCTGAGAGTAATGCAGTTGTACCTAATTAAATAAGCCTAAGTTAGATTAAGTTATAGTTAGTTATTATTTCTAGCTTAAATATTTATAAAAATTATACCATTGGTTTTACTTTAAAGGAGATCTTTAATATAAGGTCAATATTGACTATATTTTGATTTATAATTTTATTACCTAAATTATAAATTCTATATTTTGTCTCCACCAACGGTCTTTCAAGTTGTTTGCTATTTTTTCACCATTTGAAATGCATTAAAATGGTAAACACAACACAATTCATTGTAAAGACTAAAATGAGTACATAAAATTAACGATGACAAACATATAAAGGAAATCACACTAAAACAACTAAATACTAGAACTAGTACATAAAAACACAACAACAACACCCAACAACAAATAAATGATGATGAAACAACAAACACAAGCTTCATTGATTCCCTAGAGTGGCCTAGGGCGAATCACGGGGGTTCACGTAAACATTCTTATATCCTTTTCAAAATGAGATATCTGGTTTAGTCTCACAATCAGGACATGGTTGAATGCCCTTCCCGAAAATGCATGATACTGGGTCTTTGGGTATTGGGAGTTTAAGGTCCCGCTTGATATAATAGTGGCACAATGGTCTTTTTCCTTTAGCATCGCACATAGAATATTGCATTATTGATTGGTTTTGAAACCATGTTGTACAAACCTCACAATCTGGATTATAATAGTTGGGACCGTTGCACTTACACCTCGGGTTATCAACAGGTCGCTTGGAGCTTTGATCGAGGGTTTGTTTGGAGGAGGAAGCCATTTCTAACGATAGTGGTGTTGGGGTGTTGGGGTGTTGGCCTACTAATTAAACCTTAGTATTTTATAAGGAAAAAAAGCATGGTTTGCCCATTGGATACTTGGATGGTTTTATAGATACTCGAATCACGCATGTGAATCAACAGTGATATTTCAATGGGATGGAGTGTGGAGTCAGTGTATGGTCTTGTCATTGTCATGGTTATGTCATGTCAATTCAAATATTCGAATGCAATACCTTTATTTCATTTCACCAACATAAAACAAGAAAATTTAAGACAAACAGAAACAAATACAAAAAACAAACACAAACAAATACAAAACGACAGCCACAAACAAACACACAATGGTATTGGAGACATCTTCCACATGTCGGCGTCATGCTTGGCCACGACTTCCTTCTCTCGTCCAAAGGTGCTAGACCAAATCTTTCTTCGGTTGCTGGTGGAGTGCTGTTTACCGTATCAACCTAACCCAGGAGAGCCGTTGCTTTAATGCAATTGGCTGATAACTTTGGCCTCCATCATATGGTTCAGTGCCATACCGTGCCACAGCCTGAGAAATCATTTCCTGAACGTGGTCAATGTCATTGTTTGATTCATTGTCCTCGTTCTCTAGATGCTCGTCCTCAATGATCATGTTATGCAAAATTATGCACATCTTCATAATATAGCCCAAATCATTGGATTTCCATCCTCTGGCAGGCTTTTTTAGAATCTATCATCTAGCCCTCAGAATCCCGAATGCCTCTCAACATCTTTCTTGTAGAGTTTTGATATCTTACAAATAGCTGACTTGTCTTTCTTGCCGAATTCATTATTGTTTGTATAAGCGTGGCCCATTCGGGGTAGATCCGGTCCACTAGATAATACCTCATTTTGTAGTCGTTTCCATTGACCTTATACTTGATATGATGGTTTCGCATATACTCTTCATCATCAAAAAGGTGTGAGACATCCAATACGTTGATGTCGTTGTTGCTCCCCGGAAAACCAAAGTTAGCATGCCAATAAGTTGGCATGCCTCGAGTATCATAGTTTGGGTGTGATAATGGCCTTGATATGCCCCCTGATGTCCTACTTGGCAATTCTTTCACTCTCAATGCATGCAATCTAGAATCCCTAGAATACCTGGGAATCAGTTATTTTTTATTTGGCCTTACACAACAACCGTTGGAGATCAGCCATTGTTAGTGTGCGGAGGTATTCCACTCCATACACCTTCAGAATCATTCTTATGAACTTTTTGAACGACTCCAGCACTGTGGTTTGGGCAATTTGGAAGCCCTCATCTGGGGCATCGGCCGAGTACCCAGCAGAAAGCATTCTCATGATTTAAGTCAGCTTTTGCTCCAGCGTACAGCCCCATCTTCCAACAGCGTATTGTCTGTGTTGGAAATAGATATCTTTGTTGCACACATCTTGCATCATCCTCAGGAATAGTGATTTCTTCATCCGATAGCGTGGTCGGAACATCTCTTCAGTGAATCTTGCTTTAGGGTTGAAGTAGTTGTTCATTATAAGATCGTGGCCCAGTTGTCGGTCTCGAGGACCATGTCATCGTGGGTTGGATGTGCCTCCATGTACTGGCCTTCTTGTCATGAGCTGTGAATAAGCATGTATAGCAGCCGTCATAGTTGTGAGCTGATCATGAACATGTCTAGTTGCATTTGATACATCTCTTCATCCGAATCATAGTTGTTGGTGGAAGACATCTTGAAACAGAGTGTTACAAGCAGAGTGTGGTTGATGCAGGGTGTGGTTGAAGCAATGGTTTAGCAATAATATTTATAGAATAGGGAAAGTTGTAATGTAAAAGTGAAATCTAAAAGAATCAGAATCTTATCATCTTGGAAACCTAAACCTGATAGGGGTGCTTTATTATATGGGAAACATAAACGAATCATAATCTTATCATCCTGAAAACCTAAACCTGATGTGGGGTGTTTTATCATATGGGAAACATTAACGAATCATAATAATGAAAAGTAAAGGAATCCGAGACATATTTAATAGTAGGGTATTTTATTTCAATTCATAATAAAGTACACACATATTGGAAAAACGCTCACAAAATGGAAGTAGACAACATACATAAAGTAGACGACAAACATAAAATAGACAACAAACACAAAGTAGACAACAAACATAATTGAAAAAACAATGACACTTTAGTCAAATGGTGAAAATTTAGTGTTGGGAAAGTACCCTCCCGAGCTTGACGTGCCCTGATTGGCATGGTTAGTGCCACTTGCATTCCACTTCGCGATAATTTCATGTTGTTGTGCCTGAAAAAACGCTTTTATTTCTGGGTTCATGGTGGTGGTGTCAGTCTTCAACATCTCTATCTCTTGCTGCTTTATTCTGAACTTGGTCTGGTCTTTGATTAATCGATTGCGTTCAGTAGCTATCTCCTTCTGCCCATGGCAAAGTTATCTAATACCCTTGGCAAGATCACCCGCGTTGGTATCATCTTGTTTGGCCTTCTTTGATCTGTTTCTGCCAGGTGGCTTCGGGTGACTACCGACAAGTGGTTGAAAGGCCGGAGCATCCTCATCCTCGCTCAATGAAATCCCATCAGCATCGGTATCCTCCTTATTAGGGGTGTTAGCCTTGGTGGGGGTGTCGGTTGGAGTGTCTGACGTTTCATGTTGCCACTTCACAAAGTACTGCATCTTGTCAAAACAATGGTGCCATTGAAAAGGACGGTTCCTCGAGTGGGTTGCTTGGTATCGTGCGTTGGCAAAGCTCACCTAGTAACATCAAAACAAATTAATGAATCAACAAAAATATTTGAATTTAATTAACAAAAATATTCGAGTTTAATTAACAAAAAAACTCACCATATCAATCTGGTTTTGCCTGCTTTGGTGTGATTGATTCGCTGCCAATATACATTTATGATATCTTGAGGTGGCTTGCGCTATCTTCTTGAAGTGTCAGCCATGACCGCCCCAATTTTTCGCCCATTACTCATAGGTTAAGGACAACTATGCATGAACTCATTGTACACTTTCTCCCAAAAAACCATGCTTCTTTGATGGAAGCCGAGAGTACAATCTTCAAAGTGTTGCATCCAATATACAAATAGAGATTCATCTTCCTCGTTGGACCAATTCTTCCGGTTTTGATTTAGATTCGCCATGATTGAAAAGAAATTTTTTCACAATAAGTGAGTATGCAAAAGATAGATAATATGAGTGAAAATGATAGATAGATATGTCAAAAAATGAGGTGTGAATGCTCAATTTATAGGAAAAGTGGTGAAACAGCCGTTGAAAATTTTAATGAATTTTTAAATATTTTTAAATATTTTTTTTTTTGTATTTTTAATTTGATTATAACGGTCAATTAGTTGTAGCAGTTGATCTCCAACGGATACATTAAATAGAGCTTCCAGATGCTGCCACATGTAAGGGCAAGGCCATTTTTTTTAAATTTCTAACCATTCTAGACCGTTGATCTCCAACGGTCAGCTGATCTTGACCGTGCGTGTGACCCAGGTGTGCATCCCAGCATGTGGCCGACAGTTGCTGCGGTGAACAAGGGCTTGTTGGCCACTTTATTGCTTCCCCCCGCTTTGACGTCTTTGCCCCTACCTTATTTCATAATTCCGGATAATTCTTCACCTTTTTAGATTTCAGATAAACCCTTCATGGTCTTTTTAAATTTGGTGGGGCCCATAAAACTTAAAAACTCACACACTTTCACTCTCAGCCGAACCATCCCCTAGCCCTCAACTCTCACTCTCATACTTCCGGTCCATTGACATTTTGAGCCTCACCTTTCACTCTCACACACTCTCACTCTCAAGCTTACCCTCACTGTTGTGGAAGGCCTAAGTTACCTATAATCGATGCACAACCTCATAGTTCTATCATTCTTCTTCACAAATAGAATTGGTGCACCCCAAGGAGAAACACTAGGTCGGATAAACTTCTTCTCTACTAATTCATGTAGCTGAGTCTTCAACTCCTTCAACTCGGTCGGGGCCATTCTATATGGTGCTACAGAAATGGGTGTTGTGCCAGGAACTAAATCAATGGCAAAATCGATCTTCGTCTTCGAAGGCAAACTCGGAAGATCGTTTATAAATACGTCCGGGAAGTCCTATACTACCGGTATGTCCTCGAGGGCTTACCTCACAAGCTCGAGTATCTATAACGTGAGCTAAGTACCCTATACAACCCTTCCGTAACAAACGTCTCATAGTTAGAGTTGAAATCATACAAGATGGAAGGATTCTACACTCACCATGAAAAATAATCTTAGGTCGTCCCAAAGGTCTAAAAGTCACTTCTTTTTTAAAGCAATCAACAGAGGCATGGTGCGTGGCAAGCCAATCCATCCCCAAAATAACATCAACATCCGAGATGTCCATGGGAATCAATTCTGCCTCAAGCTCATGACTGTCTTTTAAGATGAAGCAACCTCTAAAAACCTTACAAGCTAAGAGTGAAACCTCGGCTGGTGTAGCTATGACAAACTCAAAACCCAACGGAGTCGGCACCTTATCAGCGGACAACGCAAGTCTACGCGCAACATAAGAGTGTGTGGCACCAGGTTTCATCAAAATACCTGCATTCTGCCCAAAGATAAAAATCATACCCATAATGACGTCCGGTGAAGCCAAGACATCCTGTTATGTCATAGCAAAGACCTTGCCTTAGGCTCTAGGGAGTCCTGGCTGACCCCTATGTTGAACCTCACCTCTACTAGCATGACTGGACTGAGAACCACTACTACATGTAGCACCCCAGTTTGCACAGCTCTCTAACCCTGGCTCTGGGCCCTTGAAATCTGTCCCTGATGGAATGCCACTTCAGAAGCTCCTCATAACCTATTGCAATATCGGTCACTCCCTCCGAAAGTGACCTATTTGTCCACACTGATAGCAACCCGTGCTACCCTTCTGACAAAGCCCACTATGAAATCTACCACAACTGCGACATGGAGAATGCGAACTCCCACTAGTCTGACTCTGCTTCCTACCCGAGTGTTCAGTGTTTCGGGCTGAACTACCCACAGACTGATGGCTAGAATTCTGTCTATGCCCAGATCCTCCACTGCCACCAAAGCCCTATATGAAACCTCTGAATCCACCACTCCCAGAAGAGTCATAGCTGAAACTACCTCTTTTGGATCAAACACTAAATATTTTGAATAAACTATAGATGTGAGACAAATAATCGAAATAAATCCATGTAATACATTTATAAAAATTCACACCAAATCAATTACCCACAGAGCCTGTCATATATGCACAAGGCCAAGAATATGTCATACGCATGCAAAGCCAATAATCATGTCTTGCGTACACGAAGAGTCGCCCCCAAAGGGCTAAGCATCACGACACACGGCCCAAAGTCTATGTGTGCCGTGATGGGTCCCAAAGACCTATCTATTCCTGATAACCTGGAGGTTACTGAAAAGGGTGGGTTGAAACCTCTTTCCACAACTAAAATGTAAATATATAAATCAAATCTCAAATATTTTCGTTATTCCTCCAAAAATTTCCTTAACAAATCCAAACTCATCAAAATATTCATTTGTTTAACCCACAACATCTCAATACATAAGTCCATAAAACTTTGAATATGCAAAAGCCATAAAGTTTCTAGTTTCAACCACAAACTTCATATAGAACATTTTATTTCATCCAAAAGCCTAAAACAAGATTTTTCAAATATAGATGAAGTTCCTCAAATTGTTAAAACATGCTCTCCAATGGAAATAAACCCAAAATGATGAATGCATTAGTTCTAATCATTTTCCTCAAAACATTATGTAAAACTTATTTAAATCATCATGCATAAAACATAATATCAATTTAAGCTTATGGAAGAAGATTTTAAAAACCAAAATCCAACTCACAATCTTTTTAGCTCAAATACAAACTCAATATAGTCAAGAATTAAATTTAATCATCAAATTTATAAAACATTTCAGAAAAATAAAAGTCAGTCCACTCATAAATAAGGAGTCTAGTTTCGATCCTCTGCCGGATCGTCACGAGCAAGGTCGTCTGGCCTAAATTTGAAGTGAAAGGTTCCAGAATTTGGCTGAAATTTAGCGAGACAAAGGGGCCTACAGCTGGAGTTTCTGGCTTGTTTCTGCTTGTAGGGAAGCTGCCCAGCGAGGAGGAAGACTGGGCTGAGTTGGCCGGCCAAAGGGGGAGGTCGCTGACGAGTCTAGGTGGTCGGAAAGGGTCGATGATGGCTAGTAGTGGTGGTGGCTAGTCGGTGTGTGGTGCGCGTAGAGTGGGTTGCAAGAGAGAGAATGTGCGGGAGAGTAAGAGAGTTTGAGGGAGAGAGAGTGTGTTATAGAGAGAGACAGATAGACGTAGAAAATTATGGAGAGAGGAGAGAGAAATAAGATCTTAGTGTGAATTAAAAGCCCTTTAGTTGAAAGTCTAAAATGCCCTCGACTTCACACGTTCGTAAATTTTAAACCGTAACTCCGATTGACACATGATTCGCGTCTACGAGCTCGTGGGCTCAACACCTATCCAACGAGACCAAAATCAAAACTAAAAGCCCGAAAATTCAAAAGTCAAACTTGAGTCAACCCAACCCTTTTCTTAAAAATCCTTAAAATTTCCTTAATGAAATTAAATAAAATCAGATAAAAAACTTAACTTAAATTTTCAAAAGGACACGTAGGGTTGGGTCGTTACAATAGATGACACATAAACACCAAACAAATAAAATCCAACATAAGGTTCAGGTACATCTCCTTCCACAACATACCACATGGAAGAGATGAGTGTCATACAAACTAGTGGGTCCCATTCATTTTCACCAGGGATTCAGATTTGTATCAGGGCTTGAAAGTTTGTTTTAGGTAATTTATCTATCTAATTAACTTGATTAAAAACATTATCAGTAATCGGACCCCAATTTTTGGTTTATATGATCACTTAGGGACTAATCAAGTAGACAAAACTCTGTCGACACAATGGCTAAAATTTGAAGATACAGATTGACTTGTAAATAAAAAATAACTTTTGTAAACAACACAAATCAAACACACCAAAGGATTGAGTGACAACCTATGCACTCAAAGGATCCATCAGTGTAGGCATCCCAGTGCTATCAACAACTAAAGTGGTGTGTGAGCAGATTATCAAACTTTCATTTAGCATTCAAAAGGTTAAGTTAACATACTAAAGTGAAGTGTGTGATATAGTGATAGAATTTCCAGATTAATAATGAGCAATACAATAGAAATAAACAATGAACAAGGCACAAGATTGTTCACCCAGAAAACCAATAATAGCTAAAAACTGGGGGTCTTTTCCAACTGACCAAGCAATCCAATATCAAGGGTTTCAATACAAGCAATCACACAACAAGCTCAATCACTCTAGTCCTAATACTAAGTGGCAGCTTCTTACCATTGTGCATCCTTGTGCAAACACCTTGAAGCTAGCAATCAATCATTCATGTCATTGGCAGCTCCTCCTTGAACTCTTCAACGCACGACACTGATCGCAACCAAGCAAGTGGATTCCAATGATAATGCAGT
Organism: Dryas octopetala; assembly: GCF_963921425.1. Classification (NCBI taxonomy): domain Eukaryota; kingdom Viridiplantae; phylum Streptophyta; class Magnoliopsida; order Rosales; family Rosaceae; genus Dryas; species Dryas octopetala. Next base: position 17,714,918 of record NC_141371.1, read on the forward strand.
GAAATGATATGCAAATTTGGATTCTTTAAAAATCATCATTCTCAAGCAAAAAACATGAAAAGGCTAATGAAGAATACTTAATCTAAAAATCTAAATGAAAGTTTTTATGAATATGTGAAAAGATTTAGAACAACACTCAAACCCATTCAGATTTTAGAGGAAAAACAAGTTAAGAAAATCATTTAGTTTTTGAAAATCAAAAGCATTTTCTTACTTGGAAAAAAGGATGAGCACTCACACAAATTATCCAAGCTTGAACGCAGCAAGAATACCCACAGAAAATATGCTCATCAACCCACGCCAAAAAAGACTGAACCGATACACCATATACACCGTACAACACACACGCATCACCATGTCTGCTCGAGCTACGTGGAAGCCAATTAATGGTTGTCCACAAGAGACAAATAAAGGCCATATTCCTTTTATCCTAGAGAGGTATCCTAGTACTGCTAAGGATAAGAATGAGAAGCTGTAAAATCAGATATTTTTTTATTTTGCAAAAATCAGAAATGAGGAAGATGATGAATAGTGCCGAGGTGTGTGAGTGAGTGGCGTGAAAATAATTAAAAGCAAGATCTGATCTGATTGATTCAGTGAAGGAACCAAGTCATGTGCTGTGCACATGCATGTTTAGAAAAACAGAAAATGGGCATTAAATGAAATGGGTTTTAAGAAACAAATCCTGAAATGGCCCACTGAAGTGTCACTGTCATTTAAGTGTTAACCACTGTACGTGAAGAACATTATCCTTATGATCAGTGAATGACTAATCAAATAGATAAAAAACTGTTATTTTCATGAAATGCATGAAGTGCAGTATACCTTAGGTCTTTTTTCATTGCAACTTCATTCTTGATTTCTTCAATACCACTGATCTTACCCTTAATTCTAGCCTAGAGCTTGTTAGTGAATAATTAAAAATAAATACAATGATTTTGACAAGGATAAGCCAATATATCAAATCCTAGAAACTAACAGGGCTGGGTGGGTCTGGTGAGGGGGGGCGGAGCTGTCTGGGGTGCGATGGTGAAGGGGTGGGGGTGGGGGAGGGGGAGGGGGAGGGGGGCGAGGCTGAATGGGGAGGGTTCTGCTTCCTCCCTATCCCTCCCAATTTGTTTTTTAATTTTTTTCAATTCTTTTAAATTTATTATTATTATTTTTTAACAAAAAAAAAAAAAAAAGACTTTTTTTCCCTCATAAATTGGTCACGTGCGGGTCATATGACCAATTTTTAACGGAGAGTCCTTGATTGGTGCTTAAGTAAATTAAGAGTCCTTAATTGGAATATTTTAAATGTCACATCCTCAACTGAAGAACAGTTTAAAAGTTAAGTCATTTTCCTAAAATTTTGCCTAACTCAAATGACAAACAGAAATATCAAGCATATATATAAACATCATGCATTGATATTACTGCTCATTTAAATAATTCAAATAAGAGGAAATTACCAATTTAGTCCATTTATTTGTTTTAAAGTCTCATCTTGGTCCACGATTTTTTTTTTGGCCAACTTAATCCACTAACTGTTTGACGTTTGCCAACATAGTCCATTCCGTCAAAATTTCAATAACAGCAGTCAAATTTAGGGGCAAAATGGTGAATTCATATCCTTAATAAGTCAACAAATGAGTTAAATGTACCATTGGTCCACTTATTTTCACGTTTTTCCCAAGTTGGTCCATTTACTTTTCGACATTTACCTACTTGGTCCATTCTATCAATTTTGTTAGAAATTATGTTAAAATGAAGGACAAAATTGTCTTTTCATATTCAATAAAATTTTAATTTTAAAAATATTAGAACTAAAAAAAAACCCAATAATTAGATTTAAAAAACAAAGAAAAAACATCCATACCCTTAGATCGATCAACAAAGAAAAATAACAGCCCTCACAAATTTTTTTCTTTTTTCTTGTTCTTTTTCTTTCTTCTTCTTGTTCTTCTTTTTCTTCTTCAATTCACACACAAAATCCATTTAATTGCAGTAAACAAAAGTTGCATAAACCCAAAGTTCATTTGCAGTAAACCCAAATTCTTCTTGTTGTTTGATCACACCCATAGCCATTTTTTTTCCCTTTTCCTTCTTCTTCTTCTTCCCTGATCACTCATAGCCATTACTTTTTTTTCACCTTCTTTCTTATTCTGCAACTTCCCATGATCTTCACTCATGCCCAGCTATAAAAATAATTTAAAAAAACAAACAAAAATAAAAGAAGAACAAGAAGCCCAGGTTCCACCCACAACCCGTAGCCCTTCCTCCCTCCCCACCATCTCCACCCTCACCTGCAGAAAACAAAAAAAAAAATGGAAAAAAAGAATATATAGCAAAAAAACAACAGAAAAAATCAAACCCACCATCACCTCCCCTCTCCAACCCATTCCCAGCCCATACCCACCACCCACAACCCTCTATCCACCATCGGCAACTCACCCACCCACCACCCTCCACCCTCTCCTCCCTCTCACTGACCTTCTGCCCGGCCCTACCACCACACCTAGCCAGTGACCCCCTCTTCCCCCTCTCCTATTTTCTCTCTCTCTCTCTCTCTCTCTCTCTCTCTCTCTCTCTCTCTCTCTCTCTCTCTCTCTCTATTTTCCCCTCTCTCTGAATGTGCAAATCCAGCTTCGTCTTCTTCATTTGCAGCCAAATCCATTTTTGATATGCCCTTTTTGCCAGTCGTTGACTTCACCCCATCTCGATCTGCCTCTGCTTCTGCCATTGGAGCCTCGGGCGACGACACTAGGAGCTTCTACTTCCGCCATTGGAGATGAGAAAATGAGGTTTAGGGAAGGAAGATGGGTGGCTGGGGTTTGGGGGTTTGGCCGGGGATTTACGATGGGTTTTTTTTCTTTGTTTTTTGTTTTTTAAATTTAATTATTGGGTTTTTTTTTTAGTTCTAATATTTTTAAAATTAGAAATAGAATTAAAAATTTATTGAATATGAAAAGACAATTTTGTCCTTCATTTTAACAGAATTTATAACAAAATTGATTAGAATGGACCAAGTAGGTAAATGTCGAAAAGAAAGTGGACCAACTTGGGAAAAACGTGAAAGTAAGTGGACTAATGGTACATTTAAGGATATGAATTCACCATTTTGCCCCTAAATTTGACGGATGTTATTGAAATTTTGACGGAATGGACTATGTTGGCAAACGTCAAACAGTTAGTGGATTAAGTTGGCCAAAAAAAAAATCGTGGACCAAGATGAGACTTTAGAACAAATAAATGGACTAAATTGGTAATTTCCCCTTCAAATAATTCAAGTATAAGAAAAAGATAATGGAGATTATATTTACCTGTCGAGCTTAATTCCTTCAAATCGATAGATGTGCCAACAATCCACCAACAATAGAAAATTCTCCACTTGAGTAATATTTTCTCTCTCATTATAGACACACTAAACTAGAATGTGCAAGAATTGTGCAATTTGAACTTTTCTTTTTTTAAAATAAGCTTGCCTTTGGTGTTCCATCGCCACCTGCAATTAATGGTTAGACAGATGCCATTCTATATGAGGTTATAATATATTTATCTTGCACAATAACATATCTTTAAAAGTATTTACTAATAATATAACGTTAAGGAAAATATATATGAAATTCTGACCAAATTAATAAAAAGAAAAGAAAATAAGAAACTGCCATTCAACCTTTTTTTTATTCACCAACTTAATGGTAGGCATAAGTTGATTGACTGTGAAACGTTATAAGTAAATAAGCAAATATAAAGACAGAAACCTTTCACCTAATTAGTATAGACTCTGCAAGACTATAATGTAAAAGAGACATTTAATTTGCTTTTCAATGCTCTTAATAATGGTGAGGTTGTTACCTACCTTTAAGTTGACACACTAATCTTTGCTTAGAGAAAACTGAGCTAAAGGATGTGTACAAGCTACGGACAAAATACAAATAACATTAAAAAATAATTAACTGAAGTAATTTATCCCAAAACAAATCAAACAAAGATATACAATTTCTCAAGGATTTCTCGCAGATTAAAATTGAAATCAAAGATCATAAATATACAAATATCTTGGTATCAATATAGGGAAAATATTTTGTGCCCATAGCACAAAATTTTTGTGCCCTAATCTGATTTGGCAAATTTATTTTGTACACATCATTATTTATTTGCCACACATCAGATTAATATCATATTTGTTAAAAGACCATCTTATCCATCTCAATTTCAATAAATGTAATTCCGACTAAATAAAAAAATATGCATTCTCAATTTATTTTCTTCTCCAATCATGATGTGATGGTGAAAATTTGCCAAGAATTGTAAATCCATATACTCTCAAACCACAAACTCTTCCATGACAGTCTTTTTATTATAAAGCTCAAATAAATATTCCAGGCGTATGTAAATTGTTCAATCAAGACAATAGGCATGTTTTTCCTAAAATTTTCATTTTTTCAATACGTCCTCCATTGACATAATATGTTTTGCCAATTTGGAGAATACTAGATCCATGACTACATATCCACTTATGATCATGTTTTTAGTGTTTAACCAATACAGTGGGCCTTGCACATATATTGTTTGATGTGTTGGACTACTTGTAAGAATTTGACTGATTGAGTTTAGTTGTTTATGAGTATACCGTATGTTCATTTTAACTAAGGCTAATTGGCAGGATCGTTCCCAGATTCCACCCTAACTGAATTTGTATTTTACTATTATTAGCCAATGAGGGTGGTTTTTCTTGGAATTGAAAAATATTAGATTGAAGTTTTATATGTGTAATTTTGTGATTTGCGCATATTGCCACACAATCACATATTGGGTTTTGTTTTTTTCGTACACTGTTAGACAATTTAGTTTTCTATACAATCACGACTTGATAATGTTTTTGAAGTTTGTGTGGTGATTTTATTTTAGTTTTGGACACCGTGATGCATTTACTGATTTGGAAAAAATCAGTTTATAATTGTGACTATTTGACAGTGTTTGAATTTTATGTAGTATGTGGTTTATAAAATAAATAAAAAATGGTGACTATACTTTAATATGTGTCCTGCAATCATGATAGAGAAAAGAGGTGCCGTAAAAAAAAATTACAATGTATGCTAAATGCCCAAATAGTGATTGTCCTTCAATATGTGTCATGCAGCCATGATAGATAAGAGAAGCATAATAGAAAAAAAAAAAATATATATATATATATATACTGCAATATACAATGGGATTCACATTAAAAAAAAAAAAACATTTGTTGCATATAAAGAGAAAAGATGGACGAATAGGCAAAGTAATAAGGGAAAAATTTACAAACAGCACACAAACTATGATAATTGTTTCATTTCAGGACATTAATTTTGATTTGTGTTAATAAAGAACATATACTTTTATTTTGTGTCAATCCTTAATTGACACAAAATGAAAGTGTGTTAATGAATACTTTTATTTTGTGTCAATCCTTAATTGACACAAAATGAAAGTGTGTGTCCTTCATTAACACAAAGCAAAATTAATGTCCTACAATTAATGAAACAACCATCAAAGTATGTGTCATGCTTGTAAATTTTTCCAAAGTAATAATTGTGTTTTTCTAATTTTTTTTTTTTTTTTTTTTTTTTTTTTTACATTTTGACATGTGTTAGCATAGGGTGGGTTTTAACTTATTTGAAATTTTGATAACTTCCCCATGTTGCTGACATAAGCAAGGTAGGAAGCAGTGTGGCAGTGGCTGTAATATCTGCATTTTCTTATGTCTGGTTTTATAGTCCGTGTAATTTAATTTATTTCATTTTGATCAATGGTAACTAATTAACTATTATGGAATTTTGAAAAAGTTCATTGAATAATGTGTTATTTTGAAATTTTTTATTGATTTATTTGTAATTATTCATAAATTAATTAATAACATAATATACATAATAACATTATATATAATAAAAAAAGGGAGGTGATTTTCACACTCCTCTTTTCTCCGTTTGTAGTCCATCTCCTTTTTTAATGTATTTTGTATATTTTTATTATATATTTTTTCAAATTTACCCTTTATGGCTGTTGAATTTTTATTTTAATTATCTTTCAATAATGATTATTTTTTCCTATATTCTCTCATACTTATTAAAAAAATAAAAATAAGTAATTTTATACCCCCCTCGTCGTATCTTCTTCACATTGCATCTCTTTGCCTTCTATGCTATTTTTTTTCTTTTGTGAACCAGTCTTGTACGTGCTTTCAATCATCATTCTATACTTCATTAGGAAAATATTTAGCCTGTCATATATATTTTTTTTTCTTCATGAGAGTCATGATTTATGTATCTTCTTCTTTTGATGGTGGGTTTTATGGTATGAAATTAATTGGGGTTTTCAATTAGTCAACTCCCTCATTTTTGAGTCTTTTGACACTGCCAAGAAAAATGTTCACATAAAAGCAACCACTACTTATTTGTAGCATATTTGATTTTTTAAAAAATGAATGTATGCTTTTTGTTAGTTTGTGGACCAATTTGAAATGAACCGTACAGTTAATAGAGAAATTTGAAATGTTTTAGAGTTCGTGGACCAACTTGAAATGAACCCTATAGTTAATTGAGAAATTTGAAATATTTTATAGTTCGTGGACGAATTTGAAATGAACCCTATAGTTGATGGATATAAATGTACTTGAGCCTAATATTTAAATAGAGACCTAAAATAATATCTTCAAAAAAAAGGAATGATACATAAAATATATTTAATTTTATAAATTATTATATTTCAAGTAATATATTTATAGCAGTATGCCTATAAATATATTACATGTGCTTGAATTTTATAAGTGGTTAAGTGATGTAGTGGAAATTCATACTTTGACTCTCCTCACAAGGTCATAAGTTCGAACCCCAACATGTGTAAATAAATACTTTACATATTTTTTATTCAATATATATAACTTTTATATAATATAAAATATATAAATAATTCGATTCGGTTCTGTTTTTTTGTCAATCCGATTTTGTCAACCATTCTGTATGTTTTTTGTTAGTTCGTGGACCAACTTAAAATGAACCCTATAGTTAATAGGGAAATTTGAAATATTTTATAGTTCGTGGACCAACTTGAAATGAACCCTATAGTTGGTGGATGTAAATGTACCTGAAACTTAATTTTACTACTATAATAAATGTTTTCTTGTTACAGTTTTTTTTTTTTTTTTTTTAAATGAAAAGTATATTTGGATTTTTAGAAGTTAACTTTTTTTTTTTTAGAAGAAAAGACTGAATTATTTATATAGAATACAATCCATAAGACACACAAACCATCCTTCATTCGAAACAAAGCGGGCAATTTTATTATACCGTTTTAGCTGATAATAAAAAAAGAAAGAGACTGACTAAAACCAACAATGATCTGACCTCATCCACGGGTATGAATGTATGATTAACCATCACTTCTCCTTAACAATAACAGATTCTTTGCTGCTGATGTGCCCAATTAATAAGATATGGATGCATACGTCATAGAGAAGCAGATGATTTATCATTCCATGAGTGAATGAATAAACAAACAAGTTTGCATTCCTAGAAAAGTCCAAGTCACCTTTCTTTACCCGCGAAGATAAAATTTTCATATCAAATTATCAATCGACAGCCAACTTTCTATAAATTCCACCTCTGTCATACACACTTTCAAAGCCCAACTCACATTTTTCACAAAACTTCCTCTCTCCCTTTCTGCCTCTCTGTCTTTCCTTCAACTGTTCAACAGAGCGGAGGGTGTTGCTATTGGGTGTCCATAAGTTCTCTGTAAGTTCTGAGTTCTTTCTCACTTTCTATTGCTTCTTGGTCCACATGCAAGTTCTTTAATGCCATATTGCCATGCCCATTTTTCGAGAAAAGAGAAAACGTTAGTTTCAGTGCAGAGCCTAGTGGTGATTCATTGCTGAGCTCTCAGTTGGTTTTAAGATTTTCGTTCCATTAATTAATCACAAAATAACACCAACCCATATATTCAAAGCCACAACTTTCTTTTCTTTTCCTCTGTTTTCCTAAGAAACCAAACGGAGACTAAAAACAGATCAATGAATTCTGTTTTCTATTATTCGAGTGATGTTTTATCAAGAAATGTAACTTCTTTATTGTCTTTTATAGCTGCTTGAGAAATGGTTTCTCTTGAATTCTCTATTCTGCTATAAGGGTCGTTTTGATTCCTTTTTCTGGGCCTAGTTTTAGCTGCAATTGTATCTTATCCCACTCTCAAGTCTCAACTGTTGCATAATTTGCATTTCTTTCTAAATGTGTGAGAATCATAAGGTGGTTGCTTTATACTTTTCTTCATATTTCCTTCATCTTTTTACTGTTTCAAGTTATAGTTTTGTACCTTTCTTTTTCTTTTCTTTTTTTCTTTAGAATTTTAGTTGATCACTCCTCTTTATGTGACTATAGCTCCTACCTTAAAGTGGCTTTCTAATTTGGCATTACATCCATATGTTACTATTTTGTGACAGGAAATGGCTAGAATTCCCATCTTCTTGATGGGGCTTCTTCTCTCATGTTTCTGCATAGCGATAGCAGAAGCAGAATACCTTAAATATAAAGACCCCAGAAAACCATTAAATGCTAGAATCAAGGACCTGCTGAGCCGGATGACTTTGGAGGAAAAGATTGGCCAGATGGTGCAGATAGATCGCACTGTTGCTTCAGCCGAGGTGATGAAGAAGTACTTCATTGGTAAGCATCACTATCATTTCTCTTTTCTCTGTGAATACATCATATATAGAAAGATTGGAAGGTGTTATATCTGCATATTTAGGTAAGTTGCATATAAGAGAAGGAATATGTTTTGGGCAGGGAGTGTATTAAGTGGGGGTGGGAGTGTGCCAGCACCAAAGGCTTCTGCAGAAACTTGGATTGACATGGTGAATGATTTTCAAAAGGGTTCGTTATCAACTCGGCTTGGGATTCCAATGATTTATGGTATTGATGCTGTTCATGGCAACAACAATGTCTACAAGGCAACAATCTTTCCTCACAATATTGGGCTTGGAGCTACCAGGCAAGTAGTATGCTTTTGATACTAACATATCGCTTACTTGTTTTGTAATCCTAGTTGTGCCTTGTGCCTTGAATATTGATCAAATTAGAAAGTGAAAGTGTTGTTCTATCATTTATTTGGAAAGAAAGGTAGGTTTGAAGATATAATAGCTATTCAAAAGAGACAAAATTGATTGTGAATGAGGTAGTCACTGAAAATCTAGATTTTTCTTGTTTATATTACAAAAAATGCCATATCAACGTTTCCTTTTGATAAGATGTTATTCATTGTGATTTTGATGGCTTAAATGAAATGTAATAGTTAAAAGTCAGTGTCATAAACCATCAGATGGGGAGGGGTGTTCTCTTTCTTAATAGCAGTGATATCCAAATAACTACTGAAAAAAACAAAACAAAAAACCTTTTGATTCATCAACAATGACTGTTGTTTAGACTTTTAGTCTCTATTATGAGGTCAAACATCCAAAATGGTGGGGCATAGGAAGGAAAAAGATATGCATTGATCAATTCTACAATGTGATGATATTATTCTCTGTCTGGTATTTGATTGAGAGTTTCAATTTAATTTTCATTATTTCTTTTCCCAAAAATATCGGCATTTTCCTGTCTTTGGTGCTGAAATATTAGAAATTCCAGATACAACTAAAGTTGTGTAAAGATAATTGAGCCAATTCTATACAAGATGATAGTATGCATCTAAAATCTAAATGGCATCCAACTGAGAAATTTGTTTTTTCCAGCTGCTACCTTTTAGTCTTCTTTAGAGTTCAGACTTAAAACAAAAAAATCAAGAAAGAGTAAATGTACTAATATCAACTTCCTCAAACTATAAATCAACCAGGGACCCTGAACTTATTAAGAGGATTGGAGCTGCAACTGCACTTGAAGCTAGAGCGACAGGCATTCCATATGTCTTTGCACCTTGTATAGCGGTAACTAAACCAAATCGAACATCTGATTAGTATCAAAATAAGTCACTTTAAGCTGAGCTGTAATTTCTCTTAATTCTGTCTGTGCAGGTTTGCAGAGATCCAAGATGGGGTCGTTGTTATGAAAGCTACAGTGAAGATCCCAAGATTGTTCAAGCAATGACTGAGATCATACCTGGCTTACAGGGGGAGATACCAGCTAACTCTAGAAAGGGTGTTCCCTTTGTAGCAGGAAAGTAAGAATCTTAATTCCTTGGCTTTTACTTAAGATGTCTATTTCCAGTTAAAACATTAGTTAGTGCTAAACTTTCACCTTTGATCAGATAAACTAATTCCTAATAAATAATTAGCATTGAACTTACACTCGAATTGTTTATATAATGTATTGAAATTTCATGCTGTAAAAAATATGAAAATTTTATTTCAAGGCTTTCCAAAATCATGTCTTTGGAGCTTTAACATTCAAGGCTAATGCATAATATATCATGTCTTTGTTTGATTATGCCATAGGTTTGTGCATAAGTTAGGCCTCAGCTTTATCCATTTCAATTTTGGACCATCTGATGTCATGGGTTTATGCATAATTTTTGTTACTTAGCAGTTGTGAACTCAGCTTTATCCATTTCCGTTTCGGTCCCATTTGAGCTATCAAAAATTAGAAAGGTCAAACATTGCTACTTATGATGCCTGATCAGAGTTTGAAAGGTCTTATTCTGTTTTGTTGTCTTTTCTTTTTGACAATACATGTGATGTTGGGTGTTCTCTAGATGGTTGATACATTTGTCATAATGGTCCTGTTACAGTAACAGTCTGGATTCATGTATCTGGTTGAGGACATAGGAATGGACCATGTGTTCCACTAATTATGTGAATGGAGAATAATCAAGATCTAAAGTATGAAACAAACAAATAAAGAGTGCATACTAGTGCTTTATTGGTCCACATAATCCAACACAGTACGACCGCGGCCCACCTTCAAGGGGGCCCACAAATTTTTATATTATGTATATATTAAAAAAATAGCTGTTGGGTTTATTTATAATGTCTTCGCTGCAATTAGGCCTTTTACTTATTCTGTCAGAGCTGTAGTTATCTAGTTTCTTTTTTTGGGTTTAGGCCCCCCCTTTGTACCAAAAAAAAAAAAAAAAAAAACTAGGCCCTTTTAAGATATAAAGTTTGAGTTCTGCAACCTATTTTTCCTTGATTATTAGTTGAAAACCACCTTTTTATTTCTTTTTATTTCCTTAATTTGTGTTTGGCCAACTTGCTTCATTTTTTCTTTGGCTTCTCACGTGAATCACAAGAGAAGTAAGCCAACATCCTCATTTGCATGGCAATAGGTCCTTTTTGCCCTTGGTTTACACCTTTTTTTGTTTTTTTAATCAAAAGTACATACCTTCTTTCTAGAAAGTTGGATTCAAAGATCATGTTTGCTTTGAATTGGCAAAGACGGATCTCTGCCTCTCCATATAGTTTTGTGGAAAACTGGTTTTTTTCTTTTTTTTTTTGGTTCTCCATAAGCTCTTTCAATTTGAAAGAAATTAGAGGGGTCTCATTGAGACAAGAAGGTAATTAATGTTTGAGTGTGTGTTTTTCCCTTTTAATTTTTCTCTTATATTCCTATAAATTATTTTTTTTTCAATTATTTTTTTGACGTTCAACTAAAAATTTCCTAATTGATTTCTTGATGTGATTGAAAATTTCCTAATTGATTTCTTGTCATTTGTGAATTGTTTTGTAAAAAATTTTATTAGGGGCCCAATTTAAATTTCGCACATGAGCCTTCAAAAGTCAGGGCCGGCGCTGAGCACAGCATACTACTGGTGCTTATAGGAATTCCTTTCTTTTCATTTTCTTTCTTCTTTATCCTTTGCTTTTTTTGTTTTTTGGAGGGGGTGGTGGTGTAGGTTATTGGATAAAGGAAGACACAGAGAGTGCATTACTCCGAGCATACTTTGTGGTCCTAGGATTATTTACTGTGGTCACAGAGACCACTGTTCTCCCTATATTGTTGCACTCTGACTTTTGCCCAAAAGGACTTTTGGTTCACATTTTAGTAGTTAGAATTAAACATCACCAAAGATAACCTTTTTACAATTGCAATTCTTGTTCACATTATCTTACTGAAAAATCATTAGTGATTGTCAGATTCCAGAATCTAAGTTTGTGATTTACTTAACCATGATATTTTGTTGTTAATATTGTCATTTCTGCTGGTAGTAAAAAGGTTGCAGCTTGTGCAAAGCACTATGTGGGCGATGGTGGAACAACCAAGGGCATCAATGAGAATAACACCATCATAAACAGACATGGCTTGCTCAGCATTCACATGCCGGGCTACTACAACTCAATTATCAAGGGTGTAGCAACTATTATGGTATCCTACTCAAGCTGGAATGGAGTAAAGATGCATGGTAACCGTGATCTCGTCACTGGCTTCCTTAAGAATACTCTCCGTTTCAGGGTACGTAAAATCATCTTTCTGATTTTTGTTTTCGGCCATTTGTCCATTTCATTAATATCAATTTAAAAACTAAGAGCATTGTATAACCTTGTGCACATTGTTTCAGGGTTTTGTCATCTCAGATTGGGAGGGTATTGACAGGATCACCTCTCCACCTCATGCCAACTACTCATATTCAATTGAAGCAGGAATCAGTGCTGGCATTGACATGGTAATTAATATCTCTTTTCGTTTTTCTTTCGAAAATTTGATAAACTCGATGATGTTATTTGTCCCCTAACACCTATTAACCGCATGTTACAGGTCATGGTTCCATACAACTATACAGAATTCATTGATGGTTTAACCTTCCAGGTAAAAAATGGAATGATTCCCATGAGCAGAATAGATGATGCAGTGCAGAGAATCTTGCGGGTTAAGTTTGTGATGGGCCTATTTGAGGAACCGTTGGCTGATCTCAGCCTGGTGAACCAGCTTGGCAGTCAGGTAGTTTTTGGTAAACTTGACACCATTCTATAAGCAATGGGGAAAACTTAATTTGGTTTTTGTGGCATTATTACATTAACAGGAACATAGAGAATTGGCTAGGGAAGCTGTGAGGAGATCGCTAGTGCTGCTAAAGAATGGTGAATCTGCTGACAAGCCATTGCTACCACTTCCTAAGAAGGCATCAAAAATACTTGTCACTGGCAGTCATGCAGACAATCTTGGTTATCAGTGTGGTGGGTGGACCATTGAGTGGCAGGGATTAAGTGGCAACAATCTTACACAAGGTAATTTGGGAGGCTTCTCTTTCTGGTTTGTTTGAAAGATGTGTTCATCATTCATTAATTATTTACAAGTACCATTTTCTTCAACAGGTACCACAATTCTCACTGCCATAAAGAACACAGTGGATCCAAAAACCAAAGTGGTGTACAAGGAGAATCCTGACGCTGACTTCGTGAAGTCAAATGAGTTTTCATATGCCATTGTTGTAGTAGGAGAATACCCTTATGCAGAGACATTTGGTGACAGCTTAAATTTGACAATCCCTGAGCCTGGCCCGAGTACCATCACAAATGTTTGTGGTGCTGTGAAATGTGTTGTTGTTGTCATCTCTGGTCGTCCTGTTGTCATCCAACCATATGTTCCCTTGATGGATGCTCTTGTTGCAGCTTGGCTTCCAGGAACTGAAGGCCAAGGAGTAGCTGAAGTTTTATTTGGTGACTATGGTTTCACTGCCAAGCTTGCTCGCACTTGGTTCAAAACCGTTGATCAACTACCTATGAATGTTGGAGATCCACATTATGACCCTCTCTTCCCATTTGGATTTGGCCTCACTACAACACCCACCAAACCCAATTAGGAAACATTTTAGCTTAAGGTAGCTACTCTCTTTTTTGGGCTGACATTTTAGTTGGTTCTCAATAATTAGTATAATCAAATTATTGTTGTAAATATATTGTTATATGTGGCTATTCCTGTAATTAGTTGTAGGACCATACTAGTAAATATTCTAAACCTAGTAAACCCTACCTCTATATAAAGATATTTATAAGATGAATAAGATGACGACTGATATATTTCTCTCTGCCTCCTCTTTTCCACAAACCCTAATCTCTACATATTTTACAACACGTTATCAGCACGAAAGCTCTTTGGATTGTGGATCGCTAAACGAAAGAGGATCATCATTCAATTTGTTCTTCAAACAAGTAGGTTTTATAAAACAATTTTATGTTCATGTTTTAAAACCTTGATTGATTGAAAATCCCCATGAAGCATGAACCTTAAATCTATGTGATTGATTTATTTGAGATTATATATTTTATACATGCTTCCTTGAATTGAATGATTAAAATAAAAAGAGGAAATTTATTGGGGTGATCGGAAACCATCCCGCGCGGCCAGCAGCCGCCAGCCCCCTTACCCACGCGCGCTGCCTACAGCACCCCTCGCTGCCAGCAGCAGCCAGCCCTCGCGTGCGCTGCCTGCAGCAGCCCCTCGCGCACAGCAGGCCTCGCTGCCACACTGCCAGCAGCAGCACTCGCGCACCAGCGCTGCCAGCCCTTCGCGCGCGCAGCCCAGCAGGCCTTGCTGCCAGCAGCAGCTCACCAGCCCAGCAGGCCTTGCTGCCAGCAGCCAGCCAGCAGCCCAGCAGGCCCAAGGCCCACCTCGCAGCCGTTGCCAAGTGGATGCCACGCGAGCTACCACGCAGGCAGCCCAGGCCCGCCACGTCAGCTGCCACGTGTCCGCCACGCAGGCAGCCAAGCCGCTGCCACGTCAGCGCCATGCAGGCGCTACATCATTGACACGTCAGTGCCACGTCGCTGCCACTCCCACGCTGACACATGGCGAGCCTCCTAAAACTTTGTAAAAAGGAAATGTTAATTCTTGTCATGTCTGGGGTTTGAACCCAGGACCTCTTGGGTACCAAGAGTGCACCTTAACCACTGTGCTGCTGATAGTTTATTGTTAGTATGCAAACCGTTTAATATATATATCCTAAATGCCATAAACTTTTATTCAAATAATTTTGTGATATTTTTCTGTTCTACTTGGGAATATGAATATTTTACTTGTTTAAATTTTTGCACTAGAGTATATGTGTAGAAATGCAGGTAATTAATGAACTAGTAGTTCATACATAAATATTGAACCTGTAGCTTCAATAATGCCGTATAAGGAACCTGAAGTTTCCTTCATAAATTCACCATACATGATAAAACTAGTAGATTTTACATGTCTATACCATGTTATAGAACTTGAAGTTCTTATTTATTGCTTATGGATGTTATTGCCCGAAGCACTAATTATGATTATTTGTTCCTTTCAACCAAAGAATGTCAAATCTCAACAAGCTTGATTTTGTCGCTTTGGAAGTTTCCGGAAGAAACTATCTAAAGTGGACTCAAGATGTTAAGCTTCATTTGACTGCCAAGAAGATGAGGTCGACAATCAATGCTGACAATGTTGTCGCAGAGTCTCTTAAGGCAAGTGTCATGATCTTCATTAGGAAACACATGGAGGAAGCACTTCAAGTTGAGTACCTCGCTGAAGAGGATCCACGAGCTCTTTGGGTTGCTCTGGAAGAGCGTTTTAACCATCGAAAGACCATTTTCTTGCCTGAAGCAAGACATGATTGGCAGAACATTCGTTTTCAGGATTTCAAATCCGTAAATGAGTATAATTCGGAGATCTGCCGGATCCGGTCGCTCCTCAAATTTTGTGGGGAGGAGCTCACCGAAGCTGACCTATTGGAGAAGACTTTCTCCACCTTCCCTGACTCCTGCTTGGTCCTGCAGCAACAATACAGGGAGAAGAATTTTACCAAGTTCTCGGCATTGATCACTACTCTGTTGCTCGCTGAAAAGAACAACAACTTATTAATGAGAAATGATCAAGCCCGACCTGTCGGTACTAAAGCAGCACCATTGCCTAAAGCAAACGATGTTGTCTATCGCGATTCAAACCGCGAGAGAGGATACCAAGGTCATGGAAATGGCACAAAGTCCGACCGCCCGAGATATGGAAGGAAAGGTTCTCAGAGGAATAACCCGTATGACCGAGGCCAACGTGGTAGGAACCACGGTCTCTCAGCCCCAAGAACTCGAAATGAGAGGAACACTGGTCCGGCCCGTTGCCACCAGAATCAGAACCAAAATCAGAATCAGAATCAGAATGATTTCTGTTATCGATGTGGAGGAACTGATCATTGGTCTCGCACCTGCCGTGCATCAGCGCAAGCTGTAAATGAGTATCACGCCAGTCGCGGAACTCGAGAGACCAACCTCGTTGAGGAATCATTTCCTATAGATACCACCTTAGAGATCACTGATTTTCAGGCTGAATCTGGACACTTTGAGGACTAGAAACTCGATGACATGGATATGATCGGCGCTTGTGCCGTATTTATTTTCTGAATAATGTTTTTCTTATTCGGATTATTTTGGTGATTTATGATTTGGATTATTTGTTTTGGAAATTTGGTTATGCTCGAATATTATTTAATTCAATAATGTTATTCATACATGTGATCCATTGAATTAAATTTATGAATAAGCATGTTTAGTGGGGAAGTTTGTTGTTTGACAGACAGTGCTACTACGCACACCATACTTCAAGATCGGAAGTATTTTTCAAACTTATTGCTTATTCATACCTCTGTGACAACCATATCAGGCCAATCCAACCTGATAGAGGGCCATGGCAAAGCCCATTTTTATGTTGTCCAATGGTACTGAATTACCATTAATGAGGCCTTATATTCTCCAAGTTCCAGAAGAACGTTGTTGAGTTATAAGGATATTCGAGCCAACGGTTATCACGTTGAAACCACTGAGGAAAATGGAGTGGAATATCTTTGCATAACCTCCAATTTGTATGGCCAAAAGCATACATTGGAGAAATCGAAATGTCTCTCGAGCGGTCTTTACATGACCACCATTAGATCGATTGAGGCCAATCACATAGTTAACCAGAAGTTAACCAATTCGAGCAGTTTCTTTCTATGGCATAACCGGTTGGGATACCCAGGTCAAAGTATGATGCGCCGTATCCTCAATTTCTCACACGGGCATCCCCTTACTAATAAGGATCTTGTGTTTAGTGACACACTACGCCAAACTTGCTCGCTCAGAAAGTTGAATACTAGACCATTATATGCAAAAACTAGTAAAGACTCCACCATTTTCTTGCAAAGGATACAAGGGAATATTTGTGGACTTATCCAACCACCATGTGGACCATTTAAATATTCCATGGTTTTGGTTGATGCATCGACAAAGTGATCACATGTTACACTATTGTCCACAAGAAACGCTGCTTTTGCTAAACTTCTCGCCCAGAAGGCTCACCACACGGATTATCCTATAAAGTCCAGAAGATTTGATAATGCCGGAGAGTTTACATCGAAAACTTTCGATGATTATTGCATGTCCCTTGGGATTGATGTTGAACATCGAGTTCCCCATGTTCACACCCAGAATGGTCTCGTAGAAGCGTTCATTAAAAAATTACAAATGATCGCACGAACCTTAGTTATGCGCACCAAGCTTCCAATTTCTACGTGGGGCTATGCAATCTTGCATGCAGCCATGTTGGTCCGGTTGAGGCCCACTGCTACCCAACCTTACTCTGCGTTACAGCTGGTGACTGGGTACAAACCTGACGTTTCGTACTTACGCGTATTTGGGTATGCAGTTTACGTGCCAGTTGCACCGCTACAACATACCAAAATGGGTTCTCAACGAACGATGGGTATGTATGTCGATTATGAATCCCCATCCATTATACGCTTTTTAGAGCCTTTGACATGCGATCTCTTTACCGCTAGATTTGCGGATTGTCACTTTGATGAGATAGTCTTCCCGCCGTTATGGGGAGATAAGAACGTCACCGTTCCTGAAGAACGACGTGAATTGACGTGGAATGTCCCCACTATGTCTCATCTCGATCCCCAAACCGCACAATGTGATAGTGAAGTGCGGAGAATTCTAGATCTACAGAGTATAACTCATAATATGCCAGACGCATTCTTTGATCTAGCTAAAGTGACGAGATCACATATACCTGCTGCAAACGTGCTTGTAAGGATATCCGTTCCCGAAGGACGTGTCGTCCCAGGAGGACGTGTCGTCCCAGATGGACGAGGTACATCAATAGTGGCTAACCAGTCATGTCCCTGCCCAGAAGTGAGGTTGACCACTAGGTTCGATGGACTCTTATCCCTGGAAGAGGATACATTTGGCACAAATGAGTCCCCTTGACATCGCGATCTCAATCGATCCATCTCACGAAATAGTTCCGGATTATGGGTCCGTCCCAGAAGAGACGGCGTTGGTGGACGCTCCAACGTTTGAACCCACTCCCGAGAACATAGAGATCTCTATAAATTATGCATGCTTAAGTGAGCTCTGGAATCGAAAAGAGATTATCATCGATGATATATTTGTATTCGCGGTAGCTACCGAAATCATAACTAGCGATGACATCGAACCTCACTCCGTTGATGAATGTCAACGTCGAGACGACTGACCAAAATGGAAAGAAGCAATCCAGGTCGAATTAGATTCCTTGACAAAGAGAAAGGTGTTTGGGCCTATCGTTCCTACACCTTCCCCATGTTAAACCTGTAGAATTTAAATGGGCATTTGTAAGGAAGCGTAATGAGAAAAACGAGATTGTGAGATACAAGGCTCGTCTAGTGGCGCAAGGATTTTCTCAACGCCCTGGGATTGATTACGAGGAAGTGTATTCTCCTGTAATGGACGTCATAACGTTCCGCTATCTTATCAGTTTGGTAGTTTCCGAAAAATTGAGTATGCAGCTTATGGATGTGGTCACTGCTTATCTCTATGGGGATCTTGATACAGAGATATATATGAAAGTTCCCGAAGGACTTAAGACACTCGATGCAAATAGTTTCAGACCACGGCACATGCTCTCCATTAGTTTGAGGCGTTCACTTTATGGATTGAAACAATTCGGACGGAGGTGGTATAACCGTCTAAGTGAGTATTTGATCTGGATGGGATATGTGAATAATATTCTATGCCCTTGCGTGTTTATTAAGAACAAGTTCCGGCTTTGCTATTGTAGTTGTTTATGTCGATGACATGAATCTAATTGGTACTCCTGAAGAGATCAAGGAAACAACTAAACACCTGAAGTTGGAATTCGAGATGAAAGATCTTGGGAGAACGAATTTCTGTCTCGGCCTGGAGCTCGAGCACCGTGCAGATGGAATTCTAGTCCATCAATCGAATGACATCCAGAAGATGTTAAGGCGCTTTAATGAGGATAAAGCGAAGCCTTCTAGCACGCCCATGATCGTCCGTAGTCTAGATCCTAAGAAAGATCCTTTTCGTCTCGCAGATGATAACGAAGAGATATTGGCACCAGAAGTCTCATATCTAAGTGCAATAGGCGCATTATTGTACTTGGCTCAATGTACTAGACCAGACATCTCATTCGTTGTGAACTTGTTAACTAGATGTAGCTCTGCGCCAACACGCCGCCACTGGAATGACATAAAGACATTTTCCGCCACATTAGAGGTATGACGGATATGGGCTTATTCTATCCCTAGCTACGCATCAAGGAATGGATCGAACCCCCTCGATCCTCAGAATGATGCCCGCCTTTTGGATATGCTGACGCAGGGTATCTATCAGACCCGCATAAGGCGCGTTCTCAAACTGGTTATGTCTTTACCATTGAGAATACATCAATATCTTGGAGGTCTACGAAACAGACCCTTGTTGCTACCTCTTCGATTCATGCTGAGATTCAAGCCCTTCACGAAGCAGTTCGTGAATGTATATGGCGAAGAGCAGTTTCCAAGCATGTTCGAACTACGTGTGGGCTGCATTCCACCACTGATGAACCAACGATTATCTATGAGGATAATGCCGCTTACATCTAGCAGATGAGGACAGATTTCATCAAAGGAGACAACACCAAGCATATTGTACCGAATTTCTTCTTCAATCAACAGCAACAAGAGCATCAGATGATTGAATTCAAACAGATCCGATCTCAAGACAACCATGCAGACCTCTTTACCAAGTCACTGCCAAAGTCCACGTTTTTGATGCATGTTCGAGGTATTGGTTCGCGTAGATTGGCTGATTTACCTAGTATGTAGTCCTCAGGGGGAGTCGACATCAGGGGGAGTATCCCGAAGCATACTCGCTTGACCATCGTGTACTCTTTTGTCCTTCGTCCAGGGTTATTTTGTCCCACTGGGTTTTGTTACTTGGCAAGGTTTTAATGAGGCACATCTTGACATGGTCACCCTACTCATACTACATCCTGAAGATGTGTTGATTTGATATATATGCATTTGCTCATCTTTTCCCTTCGACCACGGGTTTTTCCCATTAGGTTTACCGGGCAAGGTTTTGGTGTAGTAACTCTAATGCACCCCGCTCCCATTGACATACTATCTGCTTATGATCTAGAAGATATAACTTCACCTACTTTCGAGGTTCTGATGCGACTACTCCACACTCATGCGCGTTGCACTCTTTTTCCTTCGACCAAGGTTGTTTTTTTTCCCACAGGGTTTTTATTACTTGGCAAGGTTTTAACGAGGCAACTTAGAAACGCATAGCAGAGACAACACTAATGACATGGAATATCCAATGGGGAGTGTTGTAAATATATTGTTATATGTGGCTATTCCTGTAATTAGTTGTAGGGGCATACTAGTAAATATTCTAAACTTAGTAAACCCTACCTCTATATAAGGATATTTATAAGATGAATAAGATGACGACTGATATATTTCTCTCTGCCTCATCTTTTCCACAAACCCTAATCTCTACATATTTTACAACAATTATTTGTTTAAATAATAAATATTTTATTAATTTAAAGGCTTGTTGATTTATAAGCCTTTAATTTAAATTCATAAGAACAATCTTCATACATGCATGCATATATCAAGTTGGTAAATTTACGGAATAATGCAATTTAAGAAGGGAGAATCCAAGAGTGAGATCAAGAAAGAGCAAGATTGACTTCAGGAGGGTTAGCCAAAGGGTGTGTACGATTTATAAAGGGAGAGAGTTCGCGTGATCATTGTAATTCTTTCTCAAGTTGATGAAATATTTCTAGGTGCTCGCCGTGGACGTAGGTAAATTGCCAAACTAGGTTAAATATTTGGTGTGTTTGTTTTCTTTTGCTTGTTTGCGCTATTTAATCTTTCTTTGCAAAGTTCACTACAGTACATCAATATTAAATCCTGAGGGAGGATTGCATCATAACTAGTGGTTTAATCATAACACTACGAGGTAGTGGAGAGGGCCCAAATCCTTCATGGAAAATAGCTAACCCAAATTTGTAACAAGAGAAGAATTGTAACCCTTAATGAAAATATCATTCACATAAATTAGAATATTAATAACAACAAAACCATGATGATATATGAACAATGAATAGTCTGTCAGAGAATCCTCCAAGCCCAAATCCGTCAATTAAGCACAAAAATAATGAAACCAAGTTCTTGACGCTTGTTTAAATCATAAAGTGAACGATTGAGTTTACATACAAATTGAGAGTACTTTTGATAAAAAAAATTAAAAATAAAAAAATTACAGTTTAGTACTTCTAACATTTCTTATTTGGAAAAAAAACCTTATGACTTTTGTTTTTCTAAATAAAGCCCTTATTTTTTCTAAATAAAGTTCTTTGATCATTGTCTTGTCAAAGAAATATGTCATTATTTTTTAGGGCTGCTATTTGCACACCCTTTCTTAAAAAAAAAAAAAAAAAAAAAACTCAAGGGAAAAGACCATTTGGCCCTTCCCTCACCCACACACCCCCATCCATTTTTCTTTTTGCACACACTTCCTAAACAGAAAAAAAAAAAACACACACACACCCCATTCCCATCTCCCCCCCCCTATACACCCCCTCGTACACACCCCTCCCCACCTCTCTTCTCTCCGGCACACACCCATCCCCGAGCAGCCTACCACCACCGGTGACCACCCCACCCTCTCTTCTTTTTCTTCCCCCTACCCCGACCACCCCACTCTCTCTTCTTTTTCTTCCCCTGACCACGACCACCTCCCTTCCTCCAGCTAGCTCACCATCGCGCGCTGGCAGGAGAGAAGAGAACTTAAAAAAAAAAAAAAAATTGGAGCGGGTTCGGTGGACCAGTGCCGAACCCGAAGGTTTCGTTCGGTAGGTACCCACCGAACAATTCTATTATATTCGGCGGGTACCTGTCGAACGAAACCACCAGGTTTAGCACTGGTCCGCTGAACCCGCTGCAATTTTTTTTTTTAATTTGTTTGGCTATCTGCTTGGGTGAGAGGAGAGAGAGAGAGAGAGAGAGAGAGAGAGAGAGAGAGAGAGAGGTGAAGAATGTGGTGGCTGTTTGTAGGTGGTGCATGCGGGGAGGAGGGGGAGGAGGGATTGGGGAGGGCTCGGGGGGAGGTGGTTAGGGTGGGGGGAAGAAGAAGAAGAGAAAGGGTGGGGAGTGGGCTTCGACGGTGAAGAAGAAAAAAAAAAGAAATTTGCAGGTGAGGGGTGGGGGTGTGTACGGGGGGGAGATGGGGATGAGGGTGTGTGGGTGAGGGAAGGGCCAAATGGTCTTTTTTCTTGAGTTTTTTTTTTTTAGAAAGGGTGTGCAAAAAGAAATTTAGGGGTGTGTAAATAGCAGCCCTCTTATTTTTTTATTTTTTGAGAGTATAGGGTACGGGTTAACCTCATACCTTCTTAGGGTATATAATGAGGTTTGTAGAGGCTGCATATTAAGTTTTAACTCTGAGAGCCCAAAATCTCAGAGTTAAAACCTAATATAAAGCCAACAAACCAGGGTTTGACAAAGAAGTAAAAATGCACTGCTGAACAATCGAAAATGGCCGCCGACCGCTCGACGCCTGGTATGTGTGAAAAAAATAAAAAATGATGGACTAATATTATGTAACATAGAATAGTTAGAATTTTAAAAGTCATAAGGCTTTATTCAATATATTATAAAACTAAAGAACATAAATGGAAGTCTCCAAAAAAAAAATACATAAAAAAAATACACATGCTACCAGTTAAATAGCCATGAATTAAGAAAAAACATTTTGAACACCCAGTTGGCAAATAGGCCAATGATGACTGACGACAAAAGCAAGAACAAGATGAATGGTTAACTGTTTTACCACCGGACTAAACATTTCACCATAGTCTAAGCTCTCCTATTCGTGAAAACAATTTGGTCCTCTTGTTTAGGTCCGTTAGCAATTGAAGGACATTTTTTAATTCTGTTTATTTCCCCGTCAACGTGTGCACGTGAGGAGCATGTGCAGGGACAACCAAGTCTTTTCCTTTGAATTATGTAATTCAGAACTAGAAATTTGAAAAGAAAAAGAAAATTTACAACTTAGTACTGACCTTTCATGCCTATAATGAAACGTTCACTTAAAGTTTTATGTCAATTCCTAGACAGCTGTTGGACTTCTGCACCCAGACAGTGAATCAACACAAATTTTGGCACTGAAATCGTATGATTTTATAACCAGGAGCATAAATTTAAAAAAAAAAAAAAAACAGAAAGTGAACTTATTGTATTATTTATTTTAAAGAATATAGTGACAGTTTTTTCCAATTACTAATGTTACATGCACACTCATCATCGCAGGACAACAAAAAGTGCAAGAAACCAGGTTTTGTAAAACGGACCACAAATGATTCACTGTATAAATTACAAAATTTCAAGGGAACTAAGCACCCTTATTGCTATTCCATGGCTTGAAGACGGCCACCACAATGATTGCGACAATGATAAGAAGGATGAGGATGGCAATGCACATCCATTTCCTAGAATTCTTCTGTAGCTTCTTGGCCTTTTGGAGAGCATTATTCCCCTGCTGTACGTGATCTACCGCACTCGATACCTGGGGAAACAAGAGACACATTACATTATCATATCATCTACCAAATGTGTTATGCAGGATTGGCAATCCATGTCATTTTTCTGAATCATGTTTTCTTTTTCTGTTTGATATTTCAAGAAATTCATGGGGAGATCATGATTTGAGATTGTGGTAATTACATGGGTTTCTATGTTGTCAAGCAACTCCCCTTGTGCATCCACCAACACCGCCATATCCAGAAAAATCTGCATAAGAGATGGTACTTAACATAAATTTCCAAATTTTTATCATATAATCCAAAATTAAGCTCTGGCAAAACATAAACAGCAATGCCTTTCCCTTTCAGTTTCAGACTTCTTAGTATTGTGAACATGCATCTCTTTTATCAGACTGCGGCTTCCAAAAGCCATTCATGGAATTAAAAGTGGACAAATACTCGGCTCTAAGAGCTATATGACGATACACAGGCTCAACACATCATGAGACAAGGACATGATCAAACTGATCCATTAAAGTTTTATAAAATACCATAAAGAGAGATTCAAAACTAACAAGAAGACCATTGTAAATCAAGAAGCTCGCCCTCAAGATATCATTCGATTGGCAAAGATTCTATTTAATTGGCATGCAAAGCCCTTTTCCAAGGCTGTTTGGCTATTCTTCAGGTATGACTTGATGAAATTATGGCATTAAGAGTGGACAAAAACTTGGCTTAATGAGCTACATGACTAAGCACAGGCTCAACACATCATGAGACAACCTCATGATCAAACTGATCCATCACATTTTTACAGAATCCCATAAAGATTCAAAAGTTTGATTTTATTATGTCAATATGGCAAAACAAAATTACAAAGCAAACTTAAAAAATTTCAAGGCCTAGGCTAGACATATGCATTATATAGTAACTTGATGTCTTCATCAAATAGTACCCATCATTGCATAAACTAAGATACCTGTTGTAAATCAAGAAGCTTCTTCTCAAGGTCTCTAACAGCATCATGGCGCTCTTGAATTTCAGCCAGAGTGTCCATTATCTACAAATATAATACACGATTATTGAAACCGGATGTGATCAATCTTAATCACCATTGGCCTAGTGGACTCGATATCTCCAAAATCTTACAATTTTTCTTTTTTCTTTTAATAAAAAAGAAGCCAAATTCGTAAATCTAATGGTTCAAACTAAGCCAACTTTGGGAGGTGAGGTAGGAACTTGATTAAATTGTTCAATATGTCAGAAATTTTTTTCCTTAAGAAAAAGTGACAAACCTGGCCTCGCCCTTGTTCATGGATTGCCTTTTGGAAAATTTGTTCACTATCTCCAGTCTCAATTAATCTGTCAATTGTCTGTACATTGTTAAATAATTAGAACATGAGCTTTAACAATGGTATAGATATACCGGAATTTCAACAGCGCATCAAGTTTCACCTCTTCATCAGCTCTTGTGCCCGTTACTGATAATCACAAAAAGAAGAAAAAATAAAAATTAATAATCAGATCATGGTAAATCTAATTAAGTTTCAGAAGTAATAGCCACAATTGAGTGACAAGTGAAGGGTACAAACCTGTAAAAACTCGCCTCTCAACAACATCCCGATACTCTTGATGGATGGTTTCCCTTAGGATCTGCACATTTAAAAAATATAAAACTGAGATGACAAAATAGCAGATGAAAGAAACAAGATTAAAACACTAATCTTAAAAGATGTATGTGTGTGGCCTACCTGAAATTCAGCCATCTTGTCCTTTAATTTCTTTTTCAAGGCACTGTAACAATGTATAACAGTTGACAGTTGACATGGTTAGATTCAGTTGAGTTGACACATACAATCCCATTAATCACAGGTTTGAGTACTGACAGATATCTTCTTATAATAATTGAGGAGAAGAGCAATATTGTTAAAAGAAATGGAATAAAAGTTTTCTCCAACAAGCATGTTTGAGTGAAAATCATTTGTGATCCCATAATCTAGTGGAGGCCAAAAAGAAAGAGGAGGAGGGGAGGAGAGAAAGGGGGTGGGGGTGCAAAAGACATTTGAAGGCAACATTGTAGTATAACTCACAGGGTTGTTGCTGTTCGGGATCGATCTACACCTGTTCCTTTTCCGCACCCAGGCTTCTGTCTATTTGCTAAATTCTGGACCCAAAAGAAAAGATCAGTCAGACAAGCAATCCAAATTACTGCTAATCACATAAAAAAAAAAATAATAATAATAATAATAAAAAATAAATAAATAAAACAGCTTTCGGTTGAGTCATGTCTTACCTCTCTGTCGAGTTCTTCAATTTTTGACTTTATAAAACGAGCAATTTTTCCAACTTCATCAACATCTTTTTCCATCCGCTGCTTGATTGCTGCACATGATAAAAGGATTCATCATCTTTGTTGAGTTAATGAGCAAGAAATTAAGTTGATGGATGCAAACAGAAGAGATAACTCAGTGGATGACAAAAATTACAGGTGTGATTTTTCCTTTTTTTCCAACATGCAGTAGTCATCTGTAGTGCCATGTTTGAGTACACACAAACAGGGTACCCATACATCCACAAATAAACACCTGATATATGCTATTTTTTAACATGAGGGCACTTAAAAACACAAAAAGAGGATAGCGCATAAATATTCCAAACATCTACCAAGAACAAGAGAGAACTTAAAAGTCCAAAGGCTACAATGTACAAAGCATTTTCAAGGGATGTAATGTGGAACAAAAAGTAAATCAACATTTGATTCTGATGCATAACACGTTCTTGAGTACAATTTACATAACTAGAGATTTCTGATATTTTTGCTGCTATACTGCATGCATATTATTCTTTTCTCTTCATTCTAATCCATAACTGGCATTAATTTTATAAAAACTCGAAAGAAATATGCATATATATCATTAAAACATATATGCATATAAGCATGACATCTTTGCATTGAAAAATAAAAGAGTTTCAGATTACATTTCATTTTAGGAGCCTTAGTCACAGCCTTGGTTTCCTCATGTGCATCCTGCATACAAATTTCATAAGAAAATGATTAAAACTGCATTTTACATGATATTGTTTATGCTGTTAAGTAAGCTTATAAGCTTCGTCCCAGTTGCTATACAATTCTAAGTGCTATAGACTGCAACATGACATATTATATGTTTGAGTTCTTCACAATTAAAATTGTTCACCACCTTATAACTTAAAATTTTCAATTTGATGAAACTCCCTCATATCTAGATAACTAGAAATGCAATAACGATATCATTGAAAACACCACATATTGGCATCAAGAACATCTGAAACTCCAGAAAAAAATAAATTTAATAACAATACAGAACCAAAATGGAAGGACTGAAAACCTAAAGCTTAAGAATAAATTGACCCTCAATTAAGTGTAACAGCTTCATTCATGAGGCAACACTGAAATGAGTACTAGTTAAGAGTAATAAAAATTTACAAAACAAGAATAGGACCCAAGCATATTAGGAACGAAGACCAGGGCAGGTTTCAAAATAGTAAGACAGGCTGGAACAAATAAAATAACTCCATGATGCTAGCAATGTAAAGAAAAAAAATTGGAAAGCATAAATACCTGCAGCTTTTTCAGAAGCTTGTCTAGCTTCTCATTTTGTTTCTCAATATCTTGAATCTGGTGGCCAATATCATGAAAGCATTAGAAAGGATCAACACACGGTAAAGTTATTATAAATATCCATATACAGAATAACTATCTATAGGAAAATTGAAAAGAAGGGCAAAAGAAAAGAATCCTGTTTTCTTCTTTTGGATGCATTTAATGGAAATTGAAGAAAAAGAATGAAGCTAAAGCACCTTTTTGAAGAAGGTCTCCAAACCTAATTCTCCAGAGTTCATTGAAGCATGTGTTCCTAGTTCAATATCTCCAATTCCAGAAGCTTGACCCCGAGGGATCTCAAAAGAATCCTGCAAGTAGTAATTAGGTCAACACATACAAGCAAAACACCAAACTCTAAAATACCTTAATCCAGATTACTTGAGTTCAATTACATGGACCTTTTCAACACTGAACTGTATGGAAATACATACAAACAGAAACTAAAAAAAAAAAAGGTTAGAAAATAAAAATAACTGTGACCTAAAATTATGTAATGTAACCAAATGTACGAATACTATTAAATTTTTAACGACAAATCCAGTGTACTAGTAATATACACAACCCAATCCCTGTTGAATTAGGTTTCATTTATGTCAGATATTTACTTCCATTCAGCGTTATTAAGATGTATACTATTTTTGTTGCAACTTCGATCCATGTCCTTGTTGCCATTATGTAATAACTTAAACTCCTTCAGGTTCGAGTTAACAATACAACAACATTCATAAAAAACCCACACCATAATACCAAAAAGGAAAAAGACTAGCAAACAAAATTCATAAAATCAACTTTAATTTATAAAGATCTGAAGCCATTCAAACACCAATCCAGACAAAAGGAAGAGAAAGCCAAACATTATTTGCTAGCCTACAATAGTTCATGTTGTTTGAGCTTCAATGAACCAAACCAATCACTTGCATTCAAGCAAACTTCATTATTTCCTAAACAGAGATCCGCAGACAATGCAGAATCCCATGATTCCAAACTTTCAATTTCCTTAGTGGCCAAAAAAGAAACTTTCAATTTCCTTCACTTTCCCTCCTTTTCTCATCAACCAAACTAAAAGAGCAACAGCCAAAAAAACCCATTATCCAAAAATTCAAAATTCTCATTTAATAAACGCAGATCCATTAACACCAAAGACAGCCGGATCATGACAAAAACATAACAATGAAACAACCAAACATGTTCAAACAAGCCAAACACAGCATAAATTAATGAACCAAAAATAAATGCATTACCTTAAGGAGGTCGTTCATTGTCGAGGGCAGCTGAGAAATGCAACAAAGATACTACAATTTGCGGAAAAACTACAATAAAAAAATGTTTTAAAATGAAAAAATTTAAAAGCTTTTCTCTCGTAGCGACCTGGTTAATGAAAAATAACCAGGTCACTTAGGGTTTCCAAGAGAGAAAAAGGGAAACCAACGAATGAGAAAGAACGAATGTGGTTTTTGTGTTGGAGAAATTGGAAGAGAGAGACAGAGAGCGACAGAGAGGGTGACAGATCAGAGACAGACCGTGAAGCACCGATTTTCTTTTCTTTTTTTCTTTACGATTTTTATTTGTTTTTTACTTTTTGTTACCAACTTATTACTTCATGCATCCACCAAAAGATAACTCGTTCCTTAATTGCGGCGGAAAATTTGATAAGGAAAGAAGTGGCACTTTCTAATTCCGAACTTTTTTGAAGGACGAATTTAACCTTGATGTCATGATGTGCATTGTTTTTGCAACTGTCTTCCTGATTACACGGGGACATTCTTTTACACGGGGACATTCTTTCCTCAACTGATGAATAATTGAATACCTATTTTTTTTTTTATGTCAGAACTGATTCAGAAGTTGATTTAATCGGAAGCTAGCTGTATTCATTATAGAATTTTAGGGATTTTGTAGAGTTTTTTTTATCGACAGATTTTAATAGACTCTATAAATTTTTATTGACTTTCAAAACTTTTGTAGATTTCTATAGACTGTATAATAGATTTTTGCATAATTCTATAGAGTTTGGTAAAATTTGAAAAACTTTTTTTTTTTGTGAATTTATATAATAGTCCATAATTTTAAATTCATTAACCAACCTAATAGTTTTCATAAACCCCACTTATTTAGAAACTCTTCAAAAATCCCCTAAAATTTATAATATTTTTTTTACCCTTCTAACGCGCGCGCTAATGTGAATCAGTGAAACAGAATTTTAGAAATTCAGTTACACTGAAATTTAGTTACACTAAAAAAATATAATTTTACATTATTATTAACTAGAATAAAAAATAATTATACCATTATTTTTTAGGAAAAATAATAATAATTACATCTTTACTTGACAAACAATAACAATTATATCAATTCAATGTTTCACTAGAGACTAAATTCAGTTTCAGTGAATTTAGTTTCAGTGCATTCATTAAATTCAATTTCAGTGAATTCAAATTCAATTCACTGAATGCACTAAAACTGAAACCCTAGACAACATCGTCACCGTCCAGATCTCGAATCTCGGACCATGTAACTCCTCGAACCTCGAGCCCATAAACACACTGAAATCTTGTCATTTAAACCTCTTTTCAAAGAATGAGTCATGCACTTAACATAATAAATAAATATATATATAATAAATTAGAGTGTGATCCCAAAAACATTTATGTAAAATCTCTGTAAAAAAACAATTACACAAATCAAAATAGGTCACACTGCCTCGTCTTCTCCCCACTGTCTCCTCAACATGCTTAACCTGCAAAACAACAACAATCACACTGCTATATGTCTATGGTACACCGGATCATTCAAACAAACAACCCGGTAAGCTCATTGTATGAGTGAAAAGACCTAACAATTTATCCTCAATTTTCATACTCAATAATAATCCACAATAACATCAAAGCATAAATAATAATTATTCAATCACATAATATTTCATTCACCAATGATGCAAGCATCAAGATAATCAAAATTCCTCGTATCTACATCAAATTCCACCAATAATAATAATAAAATTATTATGGCAAATCAATTGTCTAATCGTTAACTATTAACTTCAACCTCAATCATTCACATCTTAAATAATAACCTCAAAGCATAATCACTATCATTTTCACCTTCATTGATTCAAGCCTAAACTTTACCAAATCCTAGCAAACAATGCATACAAGTAAACAAGCAAACTATCTAATTTCACTCACAGTGCAACCACGTGAAAAGGCTGAAATACCCTTATTGGCGCCTTTGCTCGGATATCAAATCCGGCAACATGACGGCATCGAAAATAAAATTTCTCGAGTCCGTGTACCCGTTAAGACCATACAACCAACACAATTACAAAATGATTCACAAATGGTCGTTCAACGGTCGAAATGAGCGGTAACCACCACACACAGTGGTTGCCCAGCCCCAAATAACACACAAAACTCACAGAAACTCACCCACAAGTTTCGGATGACTGGCCAGAGGCCAAAAACCAACAATTGGAGTCATCAGCACAGCTAAACGCGACGGGACCCGCGGTGCTCAACTTGCATAATTTCCGAACTCAAAATCAACCAAAACAAATTACACCATCACGAGGAGACGTCGAGATGATCAACTCTGTTAGTTTCTAGGATTTGTTATATTGGCTATTTTCCTTGTCAAAACCATTGTATTTATTTTTATTTAATCACTCACAAGCTCTAGGCTAGATTAAGGACAAGATCAGTTGTATTGAAGAAGTCAAGAATGAACAAAGACTCAAGGTATACTGCACTTCATTCATTTCATGAAAATAACAGTTTTTGTCTATTTGACTAGTCATTCACTGAACATAAAGAACAATGTTTTTCACGTACAGTGGTTGATACTTAAGTCACAGTCACTACAGTGGGGCCATTTCGGGTTTTACTTTTAAAGCCCATTTCATTGAAAGCCCATGTTCTGTTTTTTACTAAACATGCATGTGCATTGCACATGGCTTGGTTCCCCTACTGTATCAATCAGATCTGATTGCTTCTTTGCCATTCACGCCACACACCTACACACATCAGCACTATTCATCATCTTCCCCATTTCTGATTTTTGCAAAATAAAACAAAATTCCTTTTTACAGCTCCTCATTCCTATCCTTAGTAATACTAGGATACCCCTCTAGGACAAAGAGAATATGCCCCTTATTCGTCTCTTGTGGACAACCATTGATTGGCTTCCACGTGGCTCGGGCAAACACGAAATTGGTGTGTGTGTGTGTACGGGTATATGAGGTACTCTGTTCAGATCTTTTTGGTGTGTCTATGAGCACTCTGTGTGGGTATTTTTCGTGTTTAATGCCTGGGTATTTTTGAGGGTGAGTGCTCAATTTTATCAAGTCAGAAAATGTTCATTTAATTCTTAAAAATCAAAATGATTTTCTGAACTTGTTTGTTTCATCTAAAATTCTAAATGGGTTTGAGTGTTTAAATCTTTTTATATATTCTTCAAACACATTCATTTTAGATTTTAGTTGAAGGATTCAATATCAACCTTTTCATGCCTCTAGCTTGAGAAGGTTGATCTTCTTTTTAAGAATCCTACATTGGCATATCATGTTCATGCATTGATGAATCTACTGGGCTTGGTGCGAATTGGTGCAATGGGTTGATGAGCTTGGAGTTGGAGCTGCCTTCTTCATGAATGACCGATTGCCTTGCTTATGGAAGTTGCACAAAGGGGTAAGAAAGCTGCCACTTAGTCTAGGACTTAGAGATTGAGCTTGTGTGCTGTGTGCTCCCTTTGTATTGAACTTCTTATTTAGTGGATTGCTTGGTCAGCTGGAAAGACCCCCAGTTTTTAACCGTTAGTGGTTTTCTGGGTGAACAATTGTGTGGCTTGTTTGTGATCTGTTTTCCTATGTGTTGCTGATTATTAATTCGAAAATATCTTCACAAGATCACACACTTCACTTTAGCATGTTAACATAGACCATGAATGCTAAATAAAAGTTTGTTAAATCTGTCCACACACAACTTTAGTTGTTGATAGCACTGGGATGCCTACATTGATAGATCCTTTGAGTGCATAGGGTGTCACTCAATTACCTGGTGTGTTCTGACTTGTGGTATTTACTAAAGTTGATTTAATTTTACAAGTAAATCTGGAGGTTCAGATTTTAGTTACTGCATCGTCAGAGTTGTGTCTGTTTGACTAGTTCATGAATGATCATATAAAATTAAAATTGGGGTCCGATCACTGAAAGTGAATTTAATCAAGTTAATTAAGTGAATAGATCACCTAAATTAAACTTTCAATTGGTATCAGAGCGGTACTCTAAAAGCAAATAGAGAGGTCCTAGGGTATTGTTTGTTTTCTAGGTGTGTCTAGATGGAAAGAGATCGAGTCGCAGGGTCTTGCAACTCTCCTCCATTCTTTGATGGCAGCAACTACGCTGCTTGGAGAGAGAAATTTGAAATTTTTCTTGATGCCTATGACGAGTTGGCATATGAGTATCTCACTGTTGAGTGGATCCCTCCCACACGAACTGTTGATGGGATTGAAACTTCTAAGCCTAAGTCCGAAGTCACGGCCTCTAGCTCCAACAAGAAGGCTAGAAATGCTATTGTCACTGCACTATCTTCCTCACAATTTGCACACATACAACATTGTGTCACGGCTAGGCAAGCTTGGAACAAACTTAGGGTTGTTCATGAAGGGGACAAACAAGTTAGGTCACTTAAGCTTCAAATGGTACATGCCAAATTTGAAGAAATTAGGATTAAAGAGTCCGAGTCATTTTCTGAGTTCTATGAAAGGTTGGAAGCCTTCACAAATGAAGCCATGTCCCTAGGTAAACCCTATGAGGAGTCTACCATTGTCCAAAAGGTTCTTAGATCTCTACCTAAGAGATTTCAATCTAAGAAACATGCAATACAAGAAGTCCAAAATTTGGATGAACTCAAAATTGGCAAATTGGTAGGAAAGCTTAAAACTTTTGAGATGGAACTTGAAATGGATGAAAGGGACAGCAAGAAGTCAAAGGATATTGCTTTGCAAAGTGTCAAAGAGATGAGTGAAAACTTGAGTGAAAAATCATCCATGTCCGATGATGAGGTTGCCCTTTTTGTCAAAAGATTTAGACGAATTCTTAGAAATAAAGGGAGAGAAGCTAGGACTAGTGGTAACAACTTTAAGGAGTTCAAATTCAAACCTCAAGGAGAGAATTCATTTAAGAGAAAACAAGAGAGGAAGTCTAACTTTAAGGAAGGAAGAACAACCAAGAGAGATGTGAAATGTTACACTTGTGGTGGAATAGGTCACATAGCAATTGAATGTGCAAATAATAGAAAGAATTATTCTTCAAGTAAGAATAAAGCCATGAAAATCACTTGGAGTGATAGTGAGAGTGAGGACTCAAATGATTGTGAGTCTTCTTCCGATATTGAGGGTGATGAAGTTGCATTTGTTGCATCAATCAAGGAGATTGAACAAGTTGATGGTGGGTTTGACTCAGAATCTGCTCCTGATGATGAGTCTTACACAGCACTTTGTGATAAGTATGACTTACTTTTCACCGAAACTCTTAGCATAAAGGAAGAAAATCAGAAACTAAAGAATGCTAAATTGAAATTGTGTGAGAAAATTGAGTCATTAGAGAGTGAATTAGAAAGTGTGGCTATCTTGAAACAAAATTTTGAGAGTTAAGTCAAAGTGCTCAAGGAGAGCAACATCTACTTTAAATCTTTGAATGAGAAACTTCAAAAGGAAGTACATGAAGCAAATGAGAGCATCGTTGAGCTCACCATTGGGGCTGAAAAGGTTGATAGGATGCTTAGGATTGGAAAGCATCATGGTGATAAGACCGGTTTGGGTTTTAGTAAAAATAGTCCTAGTGTGTCTAACACAAAGACCATTTTTGTCAAGTCAAAATCTGATCATGGTGTCAAAAAGGGTCTAGGTTTCATTGACATTGGTCAAAATGCATTTCATTCTAAGTCAAGTCAAGCTACATCAAGTGTCACACAAATTGATTGTTCTACTTCACTTAGAAAAACAAAGTTTGTCCCGGTTTGTCATTATTGTCATGTCAAGGGTCACATTAGACCAAATTGCAACAAACTTAGAGGAAAGAAGTCAAGTGAACCAAAGACAAATATTTCTCTACAAGAGCAAGTGAACAATCTACTCAAAGAGGTAACCAAAATTGCCTTACTTGTCACCCCACTTCCCAAAAATAAGCCAAGTCCACATCAAAGATGGGTTGTGAAGAGCTCCACTAAATGTCTAGTAACCTTGAATGCTTTTTCAGCCACTAAGAGGAACATTTGGTACCTAGATAGTGGGTGTTCCAAACATATGAGGGGAGATAAGGAGGTCTTTACCTCACTTGCTCCTTAATGATGGTGGTAGTGTGACTTTTGGAGAAGGTGAGAAGTCCTATGTGAGTGGAAAATGGGTTGTACACATTCCCGGTATACCCGAATTGAAAAATGTAAGATTTGTTGATGGGCTGAATTCTAATTTGCTTAGTATTAGCCAACTTTGTGATGAATGGGGTGGTGAAGTGTGTATGTCCAAGAGTGGATGTAGAATTGTTGACTCCCAAGGAAGAGAGATCTTGAATGCCCCTAGGTCTAGGGATGATTGCTATGTGTTTGATGGCAATGTTGGAAAAATTGAGAATACTTGCAATAAAGCTATTGATGACACTAGCTCTCTTTGGCATCAAAGACTTGGTCACATTAATGTTCATGATCTTTACAAGTTGTCTAAGCATGAGGTTGTTAGAGGTCTATCAAAGATAGGAAAGCTCGAAACTTTTATTTGTGGTCCATGTCAAATGGGGAAACAAACCAAAGAACCACACAAAAAAGTCAAAGACATAGGCACCTCTAGGACACTTAAACTAATTCACTTGGATTTAGTTGGTCCTGTCCAAACCTTGTCAATAGGTGGAAAGAAATACATTCTAGTCATGGTAGATGATTTTTCTAGGTACACTTGGGTGTCATTTCTTAAGGACAAGTCGGAGACATTTCATCATTTTGTCAAGATTGTGACTCTGCTGAAAAGTGAAGGTATGTCAAGTCTGTCAACCCTGTCCAGAATTAGATCAGACCATGGAACTGAGTTTGAAAACTCTCAATTCGATGAGTTTTGTTGTCAAATGGGTATTAAACATGAATTCTCAGCTCCAATAACACCCCAACAAAATGGAATCGTTGAGAGAAAGAATAGGGTTTTGATTGAGTGGCAAGAGTGATGTTGAATAGCAAAAATCTTGCTAAATATTTCTGGGCTGAGGCAGTCAACACAGCATGTTACATCATAAATAGAGTCTACCTTAGGCTGGGAACCAAAAAGACTCCCTATGAACTGTGGAAGGATAGGAAACCTAAGGTTACAGACTTTAGAGTGTTTGGGAGTGCATGTTACATCCTTAGGGATAGAGAACATTTGGGGAAATTTGATTCTAAAAGTGATGAGGGTCTGTTTTTAGGCTATTCATCCAACAGTAGAGCTTTCAGAGTTTTCAATTTGCGAACAAATTCTATGATGGAGTCCATAAATGTGAAAATAGATGATCATGATGCATCTATTGAAATGGCTGCAGATAAGGATGAATTGTTCCCTCAATCTGATCCTAAAGAGGATAATTTGGTTAAAGAAGAGTCCAAGTCAGGCAGTGATGAACTTACTGATGACTCAAAAAATGTTGAGTTTGATAAGTCAGAGAGCGAACAAAATGACAAAACCTTGAGTGACAGATCTGAAAAACCAAGATGGGTGAGGTGTAACCATGGTGAAGATGTAATTCTAGGTTCTTTAGACCAGCCAGTTAGGACTAGAAAACAAATGGCAAATGAACTTGCTCATGTGTGCTATGTGTCCATTGTTGAACCTAAAAATGTCAAAGAAGCACTCAATCATGAGGAATGGGTGAGTGCAATGCATGAGGAATTAAACCAATTTGAGAGAAACCAAGTGTGGACTCTTGTAGAAAGACCAGCCAACACAAATGTCATTGGAACCAAATGAATCTTCAAAAATAAATATGATGAATTTGGGAATGTAGTTAGAAACAAGGCTAGACTTGTTGCTCAAGGGTACTCTCAATTAGAGGGTATTGATTTTTATGAGACTTTTGCACCCGTTGCTAGACTTGAGTCCGTTAGGTTACTTTGTGCCATTGCATGTCATCTTAGGTTCAAATTGTATCAAATGGATGTTAAAACAGCGTTTTTAAATGGTTACTTGAATGATGAAGTTTTTGTGGAACAACCAAAAGGTTTTGAGGATCCTCACATGAGAGATGGTGTTTATAAATTGAGGAAAGCCTTGTATGGGCTTAAGCAAGCTCCAAGAGCTTGGTATGAGAGACTCTCTCATCACTTGTTGTCCAATGGGTATCAAAGAGGGTCGGTTGACAAGACCCTATTTGTAAAAAGGTTAAAAAATGATATCTTGATTGCTCAAGTTTATGTGGATGATATTGTCTTTGGTTTAACTTCAAATTTTCATGTTAAGAGATTCATTGATGTAATGTCTAGTGAATTTGAAATGAGTCTAGTTGGTGAAATGAATTTCTTTTTAGGGCTACAAGTTAAGCAAGTAGATAGTGGGATATTTATCTCCCAATCTAAGTATGCTAGAAATTTGGTCAAAAAGTTTGGGCTTGAGTCTTCCAAAGTGGCTACTACTCCAATGAGTAAAAGCTCCAAACTTCATAGGGATCCAAATGGTAAGCAAGTGGACCAAACCTTGTATAGAAGCATGATAGGAAGTCTTCTCTACCTCACAGCTAGTAGACCGGACATATCGTTTGCGGTAGGAGTGTGTGCTAGGTTCCAAAGTGATCCCAAAGAATCTCATTTGTTTGCAACAAAAAGGATCATCAAATATGTAAGTAGGACTCTTGACTATGGGTTGTGGTATACCCATGATACCAACACTAAATTGGTTGGATTTAGTGAATCTGATTGGGCTGGGTGTAGTGATGATTTGAAGAGCACCTCGGGTGGTGCTTTCTATGTTGGGAATAACTTAGTATCTTGGCATAGCAAGAAGCATAATTCTGTCTCTTTGTCGACTGCTGAAGCTGAATACATAGCAGCAGGGAGTTGTTGTACACAACTCATTTGGATGAGACAAATGTTAGCCGATTATGGAATTGATGAGAAAACTTTTCTCATCTATTGTGATAACATGAGTGCTATAGATATCTCCAAGAACCCGGTGCAACATACTAGAACCAAGCATATTGACATAAGACATCATTTCATTCGAGATCTTGTGGAGAGTGGAACTCTTACTTTGACTTTTGTTCCTTCCGAACAACAACTTGCAGACATCTTTACAAAAGCTCTAGAGAATCCAAAGCACATTAGTCTTCGGAAGTCAATTGGCATTTGTACACATGCATAATTCCTTGTAGTTAAATGTGCTTCATTGTTTAAGTTTCTTTTATTTGGTTAAGTAGTTTTTCTTTTAAAGAAAATAACCACTTTGAAAGGTCTTAACATTATTTGTCACACTCTCTTTGATATTCAAAAAGGTTCTTGCATAACATGAGTCATGTCAATAAGCATAATCCCTCCTTCTTGTCAAATGTTAGCCTTGAGATTTTTTTTTAACACTTTGTCATAATCAATCAAACTTGTTAAATGCTTTTCAAAGACAATTTTTTTGAGGATGCAATTTAGCCCTTCAACATAATTCCTCATTTGTGACCCATCTTCAGCTAAACTTTCCTCATTTGAACAAATGTGCACCATACAAAATAACAAAAAAAGAAAAAGTATGACCAAAGAAGTCACGGCCCTAGGGAGAAATAAGGTGTTTTTATGGTGTTTTAGGGTAAAGAGTCGCAAAATTGGACCAAATCATTGCACTTAACTTGGGATGTGCCTAAACAAAACAAATGAAAATAATTTTCTCATAGCCATTGTCATGAGT
The DNA here is from genome assembly GCF_963921425.1 of Dryas octopetala. NCBI lineage: Eukaryota > Viridiplantae > Streptophyta > Magnoliopsida > Rosales > Rosaceae > Dryas > Dryas octopetala. The sequence goes on from NC_141371.1 coordinate 17,753,195, forward strand.
TGAAAAACTTTGCTTTCAAGATTTGTTCCCAAATTAGAAATTCTCTTGAGTGGTTAAATTCTAATCTCTTGTTGTGGATGAAACTTATTTAACCTCTTTGGTTGTCTTTGACATTGTTTTTCCATCTTGAACAAGTCTTGAATGCTAGCATTGACCTCCCTATTTCCCAAATATGCTTATTTTCTTGCACAAAATTTTGCAATTTTCATTTTCCATATCTATTAGAGTGTTGACTTTGATGGTTAATTCTTTTCAATTGTGTTTGTTGTTTTGTCAAATTTTTTTTTAAAAATAAAATTCCTGAAGCACATCTAACTCATAGATTTATTCCTTGTGTGTCATTGCTTCCAACTCTTCCAGGATTCCTCTATCTCTTTGTCAAACCACATGGCTGTTTTATGTTCCAGTACACATTTTGTTCATTTTGACTAGTCTAACAATCGTCAAATACAGTCAATTACACAGAGCCATTTTGCACCTTGGATTACTGTTCATTAAGGGCGTTTCAGACATTTTTTCTCATCTCTAGCAGCCCTTATAATCCACGCGCCCCTCTTTTCCTTTAAATCCCTAACATTTTAGAACCTTCCTCTTCTCTTCTCTTCTCTTGCCGCATCCTTCTCTCTCTCCTTCTCGCGATTCAGCCTTCCCCCTCTCGCTCGCGACTCGGTCGGCACCTTCCCTCTCGCGACTCAGTCTGTGTCGCGACTCGGCCTACATTTTTCTTCTCGCGCCTCGATTTGCCATATCGGGCTTCTCACCATGTCGGGCTCCACCATCATCCCCTCTCGCAGCCGTCAACGAAAATCCACGACGGAGGACTGTGAGGAGGAAGATGGAGGAAGATTTCATCAATGGGCAGAATCGTTTTACAACTCGATGGGCAAAGAGATTCTTTCGCGTTGTGCATTCCCGATCTGTGGTCACTGAGCGCCATTACAGGTTAGAGGACTTCAATCTCCATCTCTTTCGTCAAGTCTTCTCCTTCCTCAGTGACTATCAAGTCTCCACCTTGAATGACCTCCCTCACACAGTCCCTTCCTACAACCTCACCATAGTTCAGGAATTTTATGCCAATTTTCCAAGTCGCATTGCCCGAACAGGTTCTAATGTCTATGTGCGCAACTGTGATGTTTTTTTTCGGCCTAGTGAGATTTGTCAGGTTCTTGGGTTAAAAAAATCTACCCACTCTAATTACCTGCAATATTTAGAACGGTCTCGGTCATATACTGCTGCTCACTTCCAGGCCGTGGCCTATGTTAACCCTGCTACCCCTTTAAAGGACGGTCTGTTACTAGCTAAGTCCGAATTCAAACCTTTTCACAGGTTTTTGTGGGATTTTGTACGTCACAATATTATCCCTACCTCCCACAACTCGCATCCGTCTGAGGAGCAAATTCAAGTGATGATGTCTTTTCTGAATAAGGATCCTGTTCCCTTAGGCTTTCTTATTTATGAACACATTCAGACCAAGACAATCTATAGTGGTCGTGACCACAAGGGTGCCCTCATTTTCCCTCTCCTTATTCACCTCCTTTGTGCCCGCAGTGGTGTCTCTTCTGTGGCTGACCTGGATACATTTGCTGAGCCTATGGCTGACTATACGAAAACAGTCATGAAGGTTAGTGAAACTTTTGCTCGCAAAAAGCGAGGTGATCAGGCTCCTTCTCTTGAACAAGCGAACGCTGCCCTTCTTGCAAAGGTCAAAGGTCAATCGGCTATTATTGCGGATCTCATGGCCCAACTAGCAGCTCACACAGCTCATTTTGCTGCCTTTGCCATCGTTCCTTATTCTGATGGGCTCCATACTGAGGATGGTGATCCACATGCTGACATTCTTGATCATTCCGATGACGCTCCAGAGATGGGCCTCACCGATTCTCCAGTGCCAGCGAGCTCAGTAGCTCTTCAGCCTGTAGATGACTTTGAATTTGCCATGCAAGCCCGGTACAGAGATGCTGCTGCTGCTGCTGCCGTTTATCAGTCCTAGGGGGAGTTAGAATTTAGGGGGAGTCAGACTTTTATGGAATTTACTCTTTCAGCATGTATTTTTCTCTTGAATATCTCTCCAACTTTCTATGCTTTTGAACTGAACTCTTCTTTCTTCTGGTGTATGTCCTTTTGTCTTTCCATGACAAAAAGGGGGAGAATGTATTTGATTGCTTGCTGCTTTAAAACTGCATTGGTTGCTGTACTATCATATTCTGTGTTGTGCAAGTATTTCTTCTTGCAGGTACATTATAACATAGTGTTGGGCTGAGTGTTGAGAGTCTTGTGAGGTGAATGGGTTGATGTTTTGTCAAGGAAAGCCAAAGGGGGAGATTGTTAGTTTCTAGGATTTGTTATATTGGCTATTTTCCTTGTCAAAACCATTGTATTTATTTTTATTTAATCACTCACAAGCTCTAGGCTAGATTAAGGATAAGATCAGTTGTATTGAAGAAGTCAAGAATGAACAAAGACTCAAGGTATACTGCACTTCATTCATTTCATGAAAATAACAGTTTTTGTCTATTTGACTAGTCATTCACTGAACATAAAGAACAATGTTTTTCACGTACAGTGGTTGATACTTAAGTCACAGTCACTACAGTGGGGCCAGTTCGGGTTTTACTTTTAAAGCCCATTTCATTGAAAGCCCATGTTCTGTTTTTTACTAAACATGCATGTGCATTGCACATGGCTTGGTTCCCCTACTGTATCAATCAGATCTGATTGCTTCTTTGCCATTCACGCCACACACCTACACACATCAGCACTATTCATCATCTTCCCCATTTCTAATTTTTGCAAAATAAAGCAAAATTCCTTTTTACAGCTCCTCATTCCTATCCTTAGTAATACTAGGATACCCCTCTAGGACAAAGAGAATATGCCCCTTATTCGTCTCTTGTGGACAACCATTGATTGGCTTCCACGTGGCTCGGGCAAACACGAAATTGGTGTGTGGGTGTGTACGGGTATATGAGGTACTCTGTTCAGATCTTTTTGGTGTGTCTATGAGCACTCTGTGTGGGTATTTTTCGTGTTTAATGCCTGGGTATTTTTGAGGGTGAGTGCTCAATTTTATCAAGTCAGAAAATGTTCATTTAATTCTTAAAAATCAAAATGATTTTCTGAACTTGTTTGTTTCATCTAAAATTCTAAATGGGTTTGAGTGTTTAAATCTTTTTATATATTCTTCAAACACATTCATTTTAGATTTTAGTTGAAGGATTCAATATCAACCTTTTCATGCCTCTAGCTTGAGAAGGTTGATCTTCTTTTTAAGAATCCTACATTGGCATATCATGTTCATGCATTGATGAATCTACTGGGCTTGGTGCGAATTGGTGCCATGGGTTGATGAGCTTGGAGTTGGAGCTACCTTCTTCATGAATGACCGATTGCCTTGCTTATGGAAGTTGCACAAAGGGGTAAGAAAGCTGCCACTTAGTCTAGGACTTAGAGATTGAGCTTGTGTGCTGTGTGCTCCCTTTGTATTGAACTTCTTATTTAGTGGATTGCTTGGTCAGCTGGAAAGACCCCCAGTTTTTAACCGTTAGTGGTTTTCAGGGTGAACAATTGTGTGGCTTGTTTGTGATCTGTTTTCCTATGTGTTGCTGATTATTAATTCGAAAATATCTTCACAAGATCACACACTTCACTTTAGCATGTTAACATAGACCATGAATGCTAAATGAAAATTTGTTAAATCTGTCCACACACCACTTTAGTTGTTGATAGCACTGGGATGCCTACATTGATGGATCCTTTGAGTGCATAGGGTGTCACTCAATTACCTGGTGTGTTCTGACTTGTGGTATTTACTGAAGTTGATTTAATTTTACAAGTAAATCTGGAGGTTCAGATTTTAGTTACTACATCGTCAGAGTTGTGTCTGTTTGACTAGTTCATGAATGATCATATAAAATTAAAATTGGGGTCCGATCACTGAAAGTGAATTTAATCAAGTTAATTAAGTGAATAGATCACCTAAATTAAACTTTCAAACTCTTATACCTGGGTCGACGATCAAAAGTCGCCGGAAAAGCTTGAAAATTGCCAGAGAAGCCGTCGGACTTCTCAGCCACGATCCACCGTCGCGAGGGGTTGTCGATGCAATCGATGCTTGCTGTCGTGTTCAGGAGGTTGAGAGGAGTCTTTCTGGGGTGGTATGACGCTGCAACTCCGCCGGAAAGGACAAGTCGTCGCCGGAGGCCCCCAACGGTCCGAATTGGGTTTTCATTTCTGGGGGGTTTTGAGCTGAACTGAACACAGAGGAAGGAAGAGGGAGGGACGGCGAGCTCGGGGAGCTTTGTCCCCTTTCATTCGCTGCCGGACGCGCGCCCATGCGCCTGTGGTAGGTGCGGCTGCACACTTACAGCGAGAGAGAGAGAGAGATATATAGATATATATATAAACTGATTTTGGGTTTTAAAACCCCTTTGGTACAAATTACAAGATTGCCCTTTACTTCAAATGCCCGTAACTCTCAAACCATAACTCCGGTTTACGTGTGTTTCGTGTCTATGAACTCGTAGACTCGAGACCTTCCCAACAAGCCCAAAGTCAAAAACGAAAGCCCACTAACATTAAAAGTCAACTTTTGGGTCAAACCCAATTTAAAACAAAAATTAAACCAAACCTTTTTATTTTCCAAATAAATTCCTAAAATGATCAAAATAAATTCTCAAAATAATTAAAATAAATCTTTGAAAATACAGGGTCTCACAAACCACCTCACGCGCGATGAGTACACGACAACTGCCACTACCTCTGGTGGCTGCCTAGATCTGTTTCCACTTGCAAATTTGATTTATCATATTTCAGGACCACAATTTCATTCAAAATTTATCTAAAACTCACGTTTCACGAACTGAAACTATTTAATCAATAAATGAAGTAAATTGTATATACTTATAAATCAATTAAAAAACCCCACATTTCTATTCGATTAATAACAAATTCAATTAAAACAGATTCACAAACTATACATCTCACAAACATATTCACAAATCAATTTCAAATTAGGGGTTTTGAAATTCAAAGCAATTGAACCCAAATTTGTATACCAGCAGAGAGAGAATGTTGAGGGGAGAAGAATGGGACCGAAACCACTTCAATCTGCCGCCAGAATTGTTGGCAACAACGACGGTAAGTCTCGAACCTTCTCAGCGTCGATTCACCGTTCACAGTGGTCAGTTGGAGAATCGGAGACCACCATCACACTCACCACGTCGAGAGGAAGCTTTTGGAAGTGGAGAGCGGCTGCAACGTCGCCAGAATCTCGAAGTCACTGCCGGAGAGGACGATCAGACTTCGGGCTAGGTTTAGGTTTTTGTGGGTTTTCTGGGAAAGAAAATGCTATAGATAGATAGAGGAGGAAGAAAGGCAAGGAGAACCCAACCAGTCCGGCACCTCGTCGTCGCCGGAATTGGCGGATCGCCGACAAGGGAGCGATCTGGTGTCAATGTTAGGTTTAGCGGAGAATGGAGGGCAGCTAGAGGAAGAGGGAGGAGAGGCGAGTGTGATGTGACTGGTATCACTGACAATCGTCGCCGGATGGCGGCGCATGCACCAGCGACAGCCGCGGGGAGAGAGAGAACGCTGAGGGAAAGAGAGAGAGCACGCAGATGGAAATTCAAAATAAATAAAATGGGTAAAACTGGAAAATTAATATATGGGGAGTCAAACTTGGCTGGGTATTACTTGACTAGGGGGTTTAGGAAAATATTAAGTGTAAGATTGGGGGTTATGGGAGAGATCGATTTTTGGTAGGGGTTATGAGAGATTTTTTCTCTAACTAGGGAGTTTATAATTATTAACATTTTATATAATTAAAATAATATAAAACCAATGCATTAAAAAATAAAAAATCAAAGAAATCTAGGATTGACACTGAAAAGCAAGAAGACGGATGAATGAACTAGAGAAGAGTAAGAGAGATATTTTGTGTTGAAATTGTATCATTATTTTGTTTCTCATCTCTCATGTTCTTCTGATTTGAGATTTTTCTGGTATTGGAGTGTTGATTTTTGACCCATAAAGATAACATTAGGGACGAAACCAGGATTTAACACTTGAAGGGGGGGCTAAACTAAAAAAATCATCGACGGTACGAGGAAATTTCATTAATAAATAAAAAAGATACACTATATATCATGGGAAAGAAATCTGACTTTCTTGTTTCAACTAATTGACGACATAATTAAATCAGAAATAGAAGTTGTATTATGGAACTTGGGATCAGAATGCATGTATACCTCATAAAAGGAGCATTCTAATCTAGTATCTAACTCTATGAACTGAAAATCTATAACAGCATAAAGTACATTTACACGATAACGATGTTCAACAGTTATAGAATTCCTTTGTTGGCAAGAACGACATGCACCCACCCTATAACGAGCACCCAAATCAGGCATAATGATGTCATGTAGTTCACAAAATGATTTCACACTTTTCAAAAAAGTATCTCATCTATTTTCTCTCAACTCTTCGAGAAATAATTTTGTTGTTTGAACAAAATTCAAAGCATGTACAATGTCTTGAGATTTGTTCTTTAATGCTTGAGAAAGAAAGTTAGTGATTTCCATAACCTTATTCAACAAAAGCAAGTTAAACACAAAACCAAAAGATGTCATCGAATTAAGAAGACTATTGGCTTTCCCACGCATATCTTCGTTGATTCCACTTATAAGCATTCTTTGAAGCATTGTACTAATTGAAGCAAATAACTCATTCAAGCTTCTATTAGAACGAAAATGAGACCCCCAACGAGTAGCTCCGGCTTGTGACAAATCACACATTTGATTTTTCCCTGTACTTGTCTTAAGTTTTCCAGCATCTAACAAATCTTGAATTTTCTCTTGCCGAATAGCTTGTAATTTACAATGACGCTTGACAGAAGAATCAACAAAATTCAAAATGGAAGTTAACATAGAATAAAAATCTCAAGTATCTAACACACCTCCAGCTGCAGCATTTAAAGCTAGTTGAAGGCGATAAGCAAAACAATGCACATAATATGCATATGGGCAATCTTGAAGAAATAATGCTTGTAACTCGTTCCATGCACCATACATATTGCTAGCACTATCATATCATTGGCCACACATATTTTTCACTTGAAGATTGTAACTAGTAAGCACCTTACATATATGATTCTTAAGAGTTATGGATGTAGTGTTGGGAACACTCCAAATGGCAAAAAATTGTTCTTGATCGAATAAGGCTATTACAATCAACAAACCTTAAAATAATAGTCATTTTTTCTTACTAGATACATCAACTGATTCATCAACAAGAATACAATATGGTTTATCCCTAATTTCCTCACGAATCTTCTTCCTCACTTTGTTACCCATAATATGTTGGATTTCCTTTTGAATTTCGAATGCAATATACTTTCCATTATGAGGAGCATTCTCTAAGATAACATTTGCAATATTAGTATTCAATTTTGCAAACATTTTAACAACTTCAATGAAGTTTGCCTTGATTGGATGAACTATTAGATTCATCATCATCTCTAAAAGCCAATCCTTGATTTGCTAGAAGCCTAACACCCTCTATTGTTGTCCTAAATCGCAATCGGTTTTGCTCCACTTGTTTTGATGATTGTATATTCATCTGTACATCAATATGTGCATGGGGTTTTTCAAGAGATCTCAATTCTGCATATTTTAATGATGGGTTGAGTTTACAGCCCCTATATGCTTACGAGCACTACATTTTTTCTCATAATTAACCATTTTCCAATGTGGATACCATCCATAGTAAATGTAGGATGAGAAGGTGGGTTAGTATTTGTTACCCTCAAAATTCGTCGGGTCTCGTTGTTGGGCTTGGGCCTTGAGAGCCTTGATTGAAGAACACTGTAGTTCTCTTTGTAATTTACGATGTGTGCTGAGCATGCCACTGTTCACGGCCCAAAGGCCAGATACATAAATGAAATTAAACTCAAACTGGCCCAGAGATCATTTTCGCTGAGCTTAATCTAAATGTTGTAATATTAAACTTATTTTGGCCGAGAGGCCATTGACTTAGTTTAATATGAATGTTGATTCGATTTGGCGTCGTGATCTAACTTTTTGATCAGTTGATTGTACGGCCGAGCGAGGAACAACTTTCTTGGCTTGGGTTCTTTTCTATGCCTTGCTTAACAATGACTTATTTCGGCGTGATTGACCTTTAGTCTTAAGTTTTAGTAATAACTTGTGTGATCTCGTACTCACGGTGAATTTCCTCTTGAGTAGCAGGATGCAGTACAAAATAATGAATTTTGATAATGATGCGATGGATGATTTGGTTATTGTGAAATTCAGTAAGAATGTTTGTTCTTACCACAAACTTCATACAAACAAACAATAAACTGAAAAGAAAATCAACAGCTTTAAACACAATCTTACAAGAAAATTATACCAAGGAGAGTTTTACCGTTGGCAGAGCTAATACACAAACAAAGCACGAAGTGCTTGAATTTAACTGAAATACAAAGGAAAATAGCTTAACATGAGCTATTGATAAACTTAGAATGCTTCTGATCTTGAAGACTTTAAGTAACTAGGAACTCGTTTAGAAACTCAAGGTCTTTGCTAAAAAGGATAAGTGTTTTGATTTAGCTCTGTGCTTTGTTTGTTTGTGTAACGACTCGACCCAAATTTCACGAGAAATTTAAATTTTTATTCGTAATGGCCATTTAGAGGCATAGTGGAAAATTAAATTGTGAGTCATCGTATTTTTTCAAAGATTTATTTTAAGTATTTTGAGAATTTATTTCGAAAATAAAAAGGTTTTGGTTTAATTTTTAAATTAAGTTTTAAATTGGGTTTGACCAAAGAGGTTGACTTGTTATTTAAGGAGCTTTGGACTTCGAGTTTGTGCTTGTTTGATAGGTTTCGAGCTGACAATTTCATAGACACGTAGCACGCGTCGATCCGATTTACGGTTTGAAAGATATGGGCGTTTGAAGCAAAAGGCAATTTTGTAAATTGACAAATTGAGTTTTAAAAACCTAAAATCAGATTTCTCTCTCTCTCTCTCTCTCTCTCTCTCTCTTCACTTCTCTCTCCCTCTCCGTGACACTTTCTCTCTCCCAAACCCTTCCTCAAGCTCCCTCTCTCCCCGGCCTCCCTCACTCGTCGTCTGGCCAGGAGGCAGCGACGCCACCACCTCAGCCCCTTACTATCTCTCTCCCTCTCCCCCGGTCTCTTTCTCTCTCTTCTCCTCTGCGTGTGGCCTCACCACTGGAGGCAGTGGTCCGGCCACTTTCCCGGCAGCGTGGGACCACTGGCGTGATCCCCTTGAGCCGACCGTCCCCCCCCCTGAGCTTCCCTCCGCCAGCCGGTGCCCCTTGCGCGCATAAACAACTCAGAAAAGCCAAGCCAGCTGCTAGCTTCCCTTGCCGATTTCGGCTACCTCCGAGCTCCAATTAAGAAATTGATAGGCAAGACGACCGTAACTCGTGACAATCCGGCGAAGAACTGAAATTAGATTTTTCAATTTGTGAGTGGACCTTGATCTTAATAATTTATTCTTTACTATGTGGATCTTGTTTATATTTGAATTGACTTTGAGTTTTAAATCTTAAGCTTTCTTAAATAACCGTTTATGTTAGTCCGATTACCCTTATCTTGGAATCTATAATTTAAGCGATCCAGAAATATTTCCACATGCTTTTATACATGAATTCATCTTGAAGATATCTTTATTTAAAAGGCGTGCTTTAATTTCTACTTAGTTTGTAAAAAGATTACATGTCTTGGATATTCGTCTCCTTTGAATATTTATGTTGATTGTGACATTGCGATATGAGAAATGACACTTTGGGGTTTGGATTATTAAGGAAAGTGTTGAAAGGGAAAGAAAAGGGTTATTCATTTATCTCCAAAGTAAGTAGAGATTTAAAGAGTATTTAAAACTGCTATGTAAATGCACGTACTGATCGGACGTGACTGCCTGTGTAAAATGCACGGGATTATGGCCAGGATATGAGCCTTCTTGTGCGGAGTGACCTCTTCGTATGAGATTGTGGCTAGGATACGAGCCTGTTCGTGCAGAGTGACCTATATGTACGAGATTGTGGCCAGTATAGGAGCCTGCTCGTGCAGAGTGACTTCTATGTACGAGATTGTGGCCATGATTTGAGCCTGCCCGTGCGCGGGATTGTGGCCAGAACATTGTCTATAGTTACGAGTTTAGAATACGGTAAAAATTTATTTTTCTTTCCAAGGATTTTCTATTTCATAAGTTTAAAGAGAAATTTTTTTTTATGTTTAATATTGATTCTTAAGTATATGGTGCTACATAATACTTTTACTTAGAAAGTTTCAAAGAACGACTTCTTACTTGTTTAACCCTTCTATCTTATGTTTAAATAGTTTCTATGGCATTGGAGAAGAGATTTTGAAAATAGTTTTAAAACTGGGCGATTTCAAAGAGCGATTGTAAGGTCTTAGAGATTATTATTTTATGACTTATAAAAGAATAAACAAATTTTATGTTCCGTTTTCTTAACTCGTCCACTCATTGAATTTATCTCACGTTTTTCTTCTATATTTTGTTTTAAATTTTTCCCCCAGATAGTAGCCGTGGTGGAGGTCGAGCCATATACGTCGAGGCATAATTTTCCACTCTCATTCCTCATACACTGTAGTCAACATGTCCACCTTGTTATTTCTTTTAGCTTTAGTATAAAACTTGTTGTATTAGTAGCTCGGATAACCGCATTTGGACCCTACGAATGAATTATTTTTATTTGTTAGGTCTGAGACACCCTGTTGTTTGCAGTAAAGGTGACTGTTGAATTTTAGAAGTGTTATGTACAGGTTTATAAATTTTTGAGTTAGTCCAATTTCAGGGGAGGTTTTGCCGAATTTTCAATAGAATTTTCCTTGATTTTGGATCACACAGGACCTCCTCGAGTTTCAGGGTTGAAATCCGGGGGCGTTCTTGTCAGTTTGATTGTGGATGATTTGGTGGTGCCTTCTTAATGTCATTTTATAGACAAAATGACATGTTGTTGGTGAAGATGTTGTTGTCCACATGTCTTTGTTTAAATTGGCAGCAGTCACATCATGGGAATAAAATGGTAGTGTGAATGTGTGGGAAGCAATATTAACTTGTGATATTGTTGAATAACGGGTAATGAGAAGCAAATGGTACTGTGAATGTGTGGGAAGCAATATCAACTTGTGATATTGTTGAATAACGAGTAATGGGAAGCAAATGGTAGGGTGAATGTGTCGGAAGCAATATCAACTTGTGATATTGTTAAATAACGGGTAATGGGAAGCAAATGCTAATTTTGGGTGTAAACAATATCAAAAAGGAAGCAAGGAAAACAAAATGCCTTGTCACTACTAATTGAATACTCAAGCCAAGGCCATTGAGAATACCAAGAATCTTGAAATCGGCGCATTTGCCGTTAGTCAAAAGAGGAAGGGTAATCTTTTAATTTGAGTTGACATGATTCAATTTAGTCTCAATGTATGCATAACTTAATCCATAAATGACTAAATTCACGGCTTAAATTAAATCCCTAATAATATAATAAAAACTCTAAATTCAGCCCCAATGACCAAATATGTAAATCTAAATTAAATTCAAAAACAAAAGAAATATAATAGAGTTAGAAATTATAAATACGAAGAGGCAAGATAAGATGTTGATTGTTGCAGAGAATTAAAGTCACGTGAGAGCAGAGTATTAGAGAGATTGGGGCCACTGGGTGTCGGCGATAGAGACGAGAAGAAAGTGTTTGGCTGTTGAATTGCTCTTTCCTGACTACTGTGATGATCGACAACATGTTGGGTGAGTGGGTGATGTTTCATTGTATTGTCTTTTTTAATTGAGGTGGGTTGTGGGCTTCAATACATACGTAGCTTTAAAAAAAAAAAATTAGGGTGGGCTAGAGCACGTCCAAGCCCACTATGATGATCCGTCTCTAAATAACATTTTACATCAATTGGCCCATTATCCAGTCCAACCATCTCCCTTCCTCATCTTCCTCTCTCACTTCTAAAGATTACACTATTGGGTATTTAGAAAAGAAATATGGAAATGCCTTTTTTGCATAAACTATAGTTTATTTATATATTTTTTAATAATGGTTTGTACATAAAAGGGAAAAGAGAAGGATAGGTATTTAGAATTTGATCAAGATGACAAATCTTAGATCAAATTCACTACTGGGTAATAATTTATTATATTAGAAAATAGGTTGAATAAAACCCATATAATGTCCAAATATAGCTTCAACAATACAGATAATTCAAAAACCCATCAATTTGAAAGAAAAAAAAAACCCTAGATGCTATTTTGCACAAAATATACATACCGTGTAGGCTGTAGCGAGCCTCAATTATAAAGTTACTTCATTTTTTGTTTTTTTAGGATTTAGGGTTAAGGTAGGTGAAAGGGATGAAAAACGAGAAGAAGACAGCTTTGAAAAGAAAAAAAAATTTCACGTCTTATCTCAAAGTCCACAGAAATCTTTAAGGATGAGGTTGGAGAAATTTTGGAGGTTGGTATTTATACTTTACACTCAAAAGTCTTTGAAACTCCACCATTTAGTTAAATCCATGAAAGTCAATGACTTTTTGAATTATGGGTGTGACTCTTTTATAGAGTTCTTAAAAATCCTAATTGAATAACACTTAGACTTTTATGAAGTCTATAAAAATTTTAAATGAATACAACTAGACTTTTATAGACTCTTTAAAAATCTATATTGAATATGGGTACGCAACCAAGATAGAGCATCACCATACCAGAACAACGCCACATTATAATTCAAAGCATACATGAAATAAATAATGTGTCACTTTATTACAATTACCAGACACATTGCAATTACAGTAAGAAAAATGAGCCTAGACTCCCTATGCTTCCTTCGTGTGCCAAAGACAATTAATAACATCCTGAGCATCCGTTTCAAGCACAACTGAAGAATAACCAGCCTTAAGAATAAAACTTGCTATAGAGCTAAAATCTCAACTTGTTGAGGAGAGGAAATGCAGAAGAGGTGAAGGGCCAATGCCACCAAAACCTCTCAGCTATTATCACGATGCACAACCCAACACTTCCCGCCCCCATTTGCATGTTAAAAAATATCATCCATATTTAATATAAGAGCCTCTGCCTTAGGTGGCATTTACTTGCAAAGGCCAACAGCTCGCCTGCACGTTGCGGCTGCACTGGCCTACTGGAATTCAACAGTTGAGAAGTACCCACTAGCTTATAAGTTTGTCCATGCACCACCTAATTTCGAGTATACCAAAAACGCCAAGAAATATATGCAAATTTTCCATCATTATACTTTTACATAATATTTTTTGCTGCAAACAAAACTTCCAAAAAACTAGGATAATCCCCGTGCAAAAAGAATCTGCCAACCCAGACAAAATCGATGCTGATTGCGCTACTGGATGCATGAATTATTGACTCCACACCAATGCCACACCAAGGACCACCCACATCCACCAAAATACGCTTTGAATTAATGTAAATTAGTTAAACTAGAAATAATATTTTGCGTCGCTCACCGTAAGAAAAATTTAACTTTAGAGGGGATGGATAAAACCCAAAGCCACTTCCAAAATCCCTCATGACCTACAAAATATTATAGGAAGAGCCCACCAAAGATTAAGAAAGAGCCAAAGGTTAAGCCAAATTATAACTGCTCTTCACTGAGTACTGACCCATCGAAGTGTAATGTCAAATCCAATTATTAGAATGTAGCACCGACCCTAATGAAATAGATAATATGGAAAACTAGTGGAGATGACACCACGAAAGATGTAGGTCTCGAAATCCATGGATCTCCATAGATGTAGGTGTCAACACCAAACCCAATCATCTTCCTTAAGCCATGTTTCAACAACTCCCTTCTCCAAAGAAGCAAATGTCTAAGATAAGATATAACCAGACACTTAGGCACATTCAAAAAAGACGTCGAAGGAAAATAGCAAGCCTTCATTACTTTACAAACCAAAGAGCCATCATCACCAAGAAACCTCCAACCCTACTTAGTCATCAAAGCTTGATTGAATAACTCTAGATCACGATAACCCAAACCTCCACCAACACATTGAATTAAGATCTTTGCAAAATTTGGAAGACAAAAAAAACTTATCATATAAATCGACACAGCTTGAGCTACCGATTTCAAAAGCATCGCTTTCCTTGATAATAGAGTAATTTAGCACACAAACTTGTCACTTAAGTTCTTCCTTAACCGATCCTTTATATACCCAAAAGCAATAATTTTTTTCCCCTACCACCATTAGAAGACCAAGATACTTCTCATGAAACTCCACGACCAGAACTTTGAAATTCCCAAGTATGTACCTCTAGTATAATGCAAAGTCCTAAACAAATTAAAAATATGAATATTAAAGCAAACACCGAAACAACACAGTTCACCTTAACCTTAAACCTGAAACACAAATGATATGGCCGCAACAACAAACAAAGTTCTTAAGCAGCACAACAATTTATAATAGTACTGTGGGATTCACTGAACCACCTAATTGTCAAAGAGCAATAAGCTCACAAGCTATTGTCAACAATGTGCAAGATATAAGAAATAAATTTCTTAAATAGACTGACATACTTAAGAAAATATATGTGTATATCATTTTAACACAAATACAAGACTAACTTGTTCAATCTAAAAAAGTAATCCAACAAGTACATTGCACAAGATATGTTCATGCGGAAATTCCCTCAGGGTGAAAATTGCAGGACGTAAGTCCAAGCACCAAATCCACTATGAAATAAAGTTATACAATGGTACAAGACTTGCAATGGATACATCACACTGCTTACTCAAGTATATACTTCGACTCCACCCACTCATGCATCGCAACGATCTTTCATTGGTAGGAAGCTCAAATTTCTATGGCCGCATTCAACTGACCCTTCCACTGTTGGTGTGAGTCAACCCATGTAATTACTGTGTAATTATTAGAATTAATTAGGTGATTTAATAATTCCTATAATTTAGTTATAGGCCCATGTATATAAACCACACTTTGTGGTCTTAATGAATTAAGCAAGAATATATTTTAAAACCCTAAAACATTCTCTGTTCATAGTATCAGAGCTAACCTTAGCCACCTATCTTCTTCCATAAGTACAAAGGTTCGGTCATGGTGTTTTTGAATGGTTTAAGGGTCTAACTTGATTAGTGTCTTGCCGAAATCAATTACTCACCATTCTTCTCTATTGGGCGAACGTGGATCGATCAAGACAGAAACAAAACATGTTGCCTTTCTGTTTTCTTTCCGCTGCAACATGTTTCTCTTCCTTGATCGATTTTTTGATCTCGCTCGCCAGAAGATTGTGTTGAGTTCTCTTTGGTGTGCAACCGGCTGTGGTTCTGTTTGGATTGGGCGTGACTGGCCGACTGGCAGTGGCGGTGCATGCGACTCGCTTGACTGGTTGACTAGCAGCGGCGGTGCGTGCGACTTGCTATGTGTGACGCGACTGGCAGCGACGATCGGAGGAGCTCTTTACTGTGCAATGACCGGCGCAGTCTGCTGTGCGACGACCGGTGGTGCGTGGCTCTGTACGACGCTCCTGGCAACGCCCGATCACCTCTGTGCAATGACTGGCGGTGTGCGGCGTCCGGCGGTGTGCTGCTCTGTGCGACACTCCAGGCAGCGCTCGATCGACTGTGCGACGGCCTGAGTGACGACCTGTGTGACGGCCTGAGCGACGGCGTGTGTCCCTGCTGTGCGTGCGAACTATTGTGCACATCTGATTGGTTCAGTACTGCCTCCTGTTGTGCACAGCTGATTACTACCTACTATGCGTGTGCCCCTGCTGTGTTCAACCTCTTCAGGCAGCACCTTTTTTGGTTCTGCCTACGTTATGTCTGAAACACCTCCCTCTGGTTCCTCAGCTACAGATTTGAATATGACCAACAATGTGGTTAATCCAAAGCCTCCTCCTCCTCTTCCTATGTTGAGTTCTCAGGACGTGTCATCATTAATTTCTCCTGAGAAACTTGATGGCTCAAAATATATTGACTGGGCTCTCATTGTTCAAAATAAAATAAGAGGTCGAAAGAGATGGGGCTTTATCACAGGGACAAGGGCAGCTTCGGAGGATGTTAATTCATATGATTTTGAAGCCTGGGAGGATGAAAATTGCATGGTTAAGTCATGGCTTCTTGATGATATGACTAAGGAAGTCTGATCATTTTTTATTCGATTGCCAACGACCAAAGATATCTGGGATGCAGCCAAACAGACTTACACAGTGAGTCAAGATGCCTCTAAGGCATATCAACTTCATTGTGAAGTGATCTTTGTGCGACAAAATGGTGGTTCAATTATTTCTTATTTTGGTAAGCTGCAAAAACTTTGGCAAGATATTGATGCAATTGAACCTTGCATTATGGACTATGCTAGTGATGTTGAGAAGTACACCACTATGGTTAATTCTCAGCGATTGTACATGTTCCTCGCGGGTTTAGATTCTCATCTAGATGGAGTTCGAGGTCGTATTCTTGCTATGGTACCTCTACCTAAACTGCAGGCTGCCTATGCTATTGTATGTTCTGAAGCAAATCGGCAAGAGGCCATATTGGGTGGTGTTGCAAGTGATGGGGCAGCAGCCATGGCAACCTGAAAATTTTCTAGCAAGGATGCTAAGAAATTTGATCGGAAGTGTACCCACTGTGGAGGTACGACTCATGTGGTAGAAAAATGTTTTAAGCTTCATGGCTATCCAGAGTGGCATCTGAAGGGTGTGAAGGCTTCTTCTTCTACTCCGAAGGTTGATAACTCAAGTTCCGAGGTGAACTCTATTAGTTCTTCCAGCTTTGTTGCCAAGTCAGGTATCTCTAACTGTTTTGAGTACTTCTGCTTGTACTAGTTAGAGGTCGGCAATGGGCCTGGCCGGGCTAGCCCGGCCCAAATTTTTCGGGTTCAGGTCGGGCTCAGGCTTGAATTATAGAAGCCCAATAGGGCTTTCGGGCAGGGCCGGGCTGGGATTGGGCTTTAATACACAAGCCCAAGGCCCGCTCATCGGGCTTTGGCTTGCAGGCTTGGAGGGCCGGGCCGGGCCGGGCTAGGCCCGAATGGGCGGCCCAAAATGGGCCCAAAGCTTGTTTAGACACATATATATCTTCAAAAAAAAATATAAGATTTTGGCTATGTTGTGATTTGAACATTAGACCTCACATAACAAGGTTTAACTCTCAACCAACTGAGCTGACTAGTTTATTTGTCAACTTTATGAATCATAACATATTTAATAGTTCTTTCATTTGTTTACTTCAATAAATTATTAATATGCTTATTAAATTATTATATAATTCTATTATGTTAGTAATAGTGTAATACCATAAATAATAAACTTTTGAAATTATATACAACATTACAACTATAATAAAACATAAATGTATATATGTTTTATTATATATTTTATTACATATTTTTATAAACAAACGATGCAATTATATTGTCAACGATCCGAACCGTTCAAATTTTAGTTCCTCACTCAAAGGTAATTCGTACAAAAAATTAGCTCAATCGGAAATGTAAAAGTGACCTAATGGTGGTCGAATTAATGAACGATCATGGTTTTTCTAATGATGATCGAATGGGTAGATGAATTTCGATTTAGCCGATTTTTTGTACGGATGATCTTTGACTATGAACATAGAAAATGAACGGGTCAGATTGTTGAAATCACGTTGTGGTCTTCATAATTATGGAAACAACAAGGTTTCAATGGGAAAGTTATAAGAATTACACTCTTCAAGTGTATTTATATGTAGAAGCTCACATATCGATCATGTTTTCAACGATCTGAACCGTTCAAGTTTTAGTTCCCCACTCAAAGAAAATTCTTGTAAAAAATTAGCTTAATCGGAGATGTAAAAATGACGTAACGGTGGTCGAATTAATGAACGATCATGGTTTTTCTAATGATAATCGAATGGGTAGATGAATTCCGATTTAGCCGATTTTTTATAAGTATGATATTTGACTATGAAAATAGAAAATGAACGGTACAGATCGTTGAATTAATGAATTGACGATCGTGGTTTAATAACTTTAATTATAGTTGTATATACACATATACATTTATATTTTATTATAGTTGTAATGTTGTATATAATTTTAAAAGTTAATTACTTTATTATTTATGGTATTACATAGTTTACACTATTACTATTTACTAACATTATAGTATTATATAATAACTTAATAAGCATATTAATAATTTATTAGAGTAAACAAACGAAAAACCTATTAAATATGTTATGATTCCTAAATTGGGCTTTGGGTCGGGCTTTGGGCGGGCCTAAACGGGCCGAGCTTCGAGCGGGCCTAAACGGGCCGAGCTTCGAGCGGCCCATGGGCTTCAAGGGAATGGCCCAAGCCCAACCCAAGAGACTTTCGGGCCGAGCTGGGCCAGCCCAAATTTCGAGCCAAATCGGGCTTCGGGCCTTGGGCTTTTTTGTGAGGCCTAGTACTAGTAATGGTGCATGAATAATTGATACAGGTGCTACGGATCATATGACTTCTGATCATTATGTTTTTAGTCATCTTTCATCTGTCTGTCATAATTCATTTATTGTCAATGCCAATGGTGTGTCATCTCCTGTTCTAGGAGGCGGCACGGTATCCTTCTCATCTAATTTGTCTTTACATAATGTGCTGTTTGTTCCTTCTTAAATTGTAACCTTATTTCTGTTAGTCAACTAACCAAAACTCATAATTGTGTGGCCACATTCTTTCATACCCATTGTGTTTTCCAAGACATTCATACCAAGGAGAAGATTGGCAGTGGTAGAAAGAGTGGTGAATTGTACTATCTGGATAGTGGGATTTCTGCTTCAGACGGTAGTGGCATTGTGAGTCTAGTTCGTGATGGTTCCTCAGAAAATAAGAAGAAGATCTGGTTGTGGCATCGCCGACTTGGTCATCCTTCCTTTAGTTATCTTCGGCGTTTATTTCCCTCTTTATTTCTTGGTTTGAACATTTCCAATTTTAATTGTGAAGTTTGTGTGTTGGCCAAAAGTCATCGTTCAGTGTTTCCTTCTTGTGATAAACGTATGGATGTTCCTTTTGCTTTGGTACACTCGGATGTTTGGAGTTCTGCCCCGTGTGTTACACATAAAGGAATGAAATGGTTCGTGACATTTATTGATGATTGTACTTGAATGACTTAGGTTTATCTTCTGAAACATAAAAGTGATGTGTGTGCTGTTTTTCAACTTTTTCATACAATGGTTCTCACCTAGTTTGCCTGTCCTATTAAAGTTTTGCGCTCTGATAATGGCGGTGAGTTTGTTAATACAGAGTTGACTCAGTATTTTGCTTCTGTGGGGATCCTTCATCAGACTTCTTGCGCTCATTCTCCACAACAGAATGGGGTTGCTGAACTTAAAAATTGACATTTATTGGAAGTCACTCGGTCCCTTCTTCTGGGTGGTCACATGCCATCTTTGTTTTGGGGTGATGCCTTGAGTTCTGCCGTTTTTCTGATTAATCGGATCCCATCTAGTGTCCTTGACTTTCGGTGACCTTTGGATGTTCTCTCAGATTTTGTCTCTTTACCAGGTATCCTACATTTGGAACCCCGGGTTTTTGGGTGTGTTGTTTTTGTGCATTTACATTCTCTTCAGCGATCCAAGCTCGCATCTCAGGCCTTAGAGTGTGTGTTTATTGGTTATGGTCCGTCCCAGAAGGGGTATCGGTGATATCATCCTTCTACTCAGTGCTTCTATGTTTCTATGGATGTCACTTTTCATGAACATCAACTTTTTTATTCTCCACGTCCATTGCATTCTACCCTTCAGGGAGATGTTTCTAGTTAAGTGCAGAATCGAGATGATATGTTGTTCTTTGATCAGTTTGGTTATGGTAGTAGTAGTGAGGAAGGGTCAGAACAGACTACTGATCACCCAGTGTCTGAGTCTGAGGATGAGACTGAGACTGTGGAAATTACTGAGGATAATACTGAGGATATGGTAGGACAAGAACCCACGACTTCTGAGCCTGAGGAATCATCACTCCATGATAGTACCGCCATCTCTCCTACTCCATTGAATCAATCTTCTTCGTCCATTGAGGTAACCAACAATACTCTTGATTCACATTCTGGTTCAGATCTTAATTCTAATGCTTCTAAATTTACGCTTCCTTTCCTCCTCGGTCTAACCGAGGACAGCCACCAGCGAAATATGAGTCAGATCCAAATGCCAAAGTTAGGTACTCAATTAATAATCATGTGTCGTCTGTTAGGCTTTCAAAGTCATATGAATCGTATGTTCTGCAACTATCTTCTGTTTCTATTCCTAGTAGATTGCAGGTTGCTCTTACAGATTCTAGATGAACCAAAGCTATGGCTGTAGAAATGGCGGCATTACAGAAGAATTCAACCTAGCTAGGAGTTGGTTTCTCTACCTAAGGGGAAGAAGACAGTTGGATGCAGATGGGTGTTTGCAGTCAAACACAAAGCTGATGGATCATTTGAAAGGTATAAGGCAAGGTTGGTAGTAAAGGGTTATACACAGTCCTATGGCATAGACTACCTGGAGAGGTTTGCTCCAGTGGTCAAGTTAAACACAGTACGGGTTCTGTTGTCTTTTGCTACTAACAAAGATTGGCCACTCCTTCAGTTTGATGTAAAGAATGCCTTTCTCCATGGTGATTTGAATGAAGAAGTATACATGAATCCTCCTCCAGGTATGCCAGAGTTTGATAATACAAGATTAGTATGCAGACTAAGGAAGTCTTTATATGGTCTTAAACAATCTCCGAGAGCCGCCTAGTTTGGGAGATTCACCCGTGCAAGGGAGAAGAAGATTACTGCTCTTATCATTTACGTTGATGATATGGTTTTGACCAGAGATGATTATGATGAAATCTCTAACTTGCAGAGGTACTTATCTAGAGAATTTGAAATGAAACAGCTGGGGGACTTGAAGTTCTTTCTTGGGATAGAAGTTGCTCGGTCTAAACATGGCATATTCCTATCTCAAAGGAAATATGTCTTAGACTTGTTGACTGAAACTAGTATGCTGGGGTGTAAGCCAACGATCACTCCTATGAAACAAAACCACAGACTTTTTGAGTATTTGGGGGCCTTACCTGCAAATAAGGGGCGATATCAGAGACTTGTTGGAAGATTGATATATTTGTCTCACACTAGACCCGACATTGCTTATGCGGTTAGTGTAGTAAGCCAGTTTATGCATGCCCCGTGTAAACCCCAAATGGATGCTGTGGAGCGAATTTTGCAGTATTTAAAATCTGCACCTGGTAAAGGGTTGTTGTTTGCTAATCATGGTCATGTAAATGTTGAAGGTTTTTCTGATGCAGACTGGGGTGGTTCAGCAGATGATAGGAAGTCTACCTCAGGCTACTTTACATTTGTAGGAGGAAATTTGGTGATCTGGAGGAGTAAGTAGCAATCGGTTGTATCTAGATCAAGTGCAGAAGCTGAACACAGAGGTATGGCACTTGGAGTAGTCAAACTTTTATGGTTGAGACATTTATTGACTTGTAACGATCCGACCCAAATACTATTAGAAATTTAAATTTTTATGGTTTTAAGAAGTTTTTAAAGGATGTTAAATTGTATTTTAAAGATTTTGAGATTTATTTGGAAAATAAAAAGGGTTTTTATTTATTCATTTATTTTTGTTTTTGTTTTAATTTAAGCTTGACCCAAAGTTGACTTTAAAATAAATGGGCTTTCGATTTTTGACTTTGGGTTCGTTGGATAGGTTTCGAGCCCACGATTTCATAGACACGTAGCCTGCGTCGATCCGAGTTACGGTTTGAGAGATATGAACGTTTGAAGTGATGAGCAATTTCGTAAAATTGACAAATTGGGTTTAAAAATCAGATTTTTAAGAGGATCTCTCTCTCTCTCTAGAATATTCTACACATTCTCTCTCTCCCTCTATTTCTTCTCTCTCCCCGTACTCTCTCTCTCTCTCTCTCTCTCACTCTCTCTCTCTCTCTCTCTCTCTCTCTCTTTCTCCTGGTTCTCTACTTCCCCGCAACCACCTCTGCACCGATCGACGACCACCACCACCCAGCTCGCTGTCGACCACCACCAGCCGACCCAACATCACCGGCGAACACCCCAGGCACCGGCCACCCTCCCGAGCTCACTCTCTCTCCTCATTCTTTCTCTCGCCCCGTGTTCTCTAACTCCCCCTTCCTCTGTGCGCGACCAACCCAGCCACTTTCGGCGACTTTTCCGTCGATCCCGATTTTTGGTGGGTTTTCCACTCTAGGCGAGACGATTGGGGTTCAGCTCAGCCCGGCCTTCCTCCAACCAACCCAGCCCCCTGCACGCCAGTTCTGCTCAAAAAAGCCACACAGACCGCCGGCCTTCCTCTTCATTTTCAGTCAATTTTCACCTCAAATCTTTGAGATTTTTGGTGGGTTTTCCACTCTAGGCGAGACGATTGGGGTTCGCGACGATCCGGCGAAAGATCGACGTTAGATTTTCTCACTGTGAGTGGACTAACTTTTAATTTTTCTGAAATGTTTTATATGTTGATGATTAAATTCTATTACTTGGCTATATTGAGTTTGAATTTAAGCTAAAGGATTTTTGAGTTACAATTTGGCTTTTAAATTCTTCTTTCCTGAGTTTAAATTGAGATTTCGAGTTTTTGTATTCAAAGTTTTATGAATTTGGATATTGTGAGTTGAACAAATGCATATTTGATGAGTTTGGACTTGTTACGGGGAGTTTTGGAAAGAAAATGAAAGGACTTGAGATTGGTTTTTATGAGTTTATGAGTTGTTATTGATTTTCAAACCACCCACTTTAGTGCCCTTCCAGGTTATCAGATTAGATAGGTCTTTAGGACCCATTGCGGCACACACATAGGCTTTGGGCCGTGTGTCATGATGCTTGACCCTTTGGGGGTGGCTTTGCGTGCACTCACGACATAATTTATGGCTCTGCATGTGTATGATAGATTCTTGGCTCTGCGCATGTATGACAGATTCTCTGGGTAACTGACTTGATGTGTTGTATTATATATGTATTATACGGTTTTATGGTGATAATCTATTTTAAATTTATAAAACTATTCAGAATTTTAAATATTTGAATTCTATTTGATAAATAGTTTATACTTCTATTTGGTTTATTAAATTATGAAAACAATTTTGAACGCGTTTCTGAAAGCGTTCTAAAAACTGGGGGATTTCAAAGGACATCGTAAGGTTTTAGAGTTAAACGTGTGTAAAAAGGGTTTTTTGAAAAGATATTTAATCTTTGATTTTCATTTCCATTTAAGTATCCACTCACTGAGCCTATCTCACCGTTTTCTTGATTTGTCTTAAATTGTCCCCCCAGGTAGTAGCTTTGGTGGAGGTCGAGCCTAACACGTCGAGGCATAGCATCCATTTTCCATTCCCGGATCTTGTAGGCATCATTTCCATTTTGAGGAAGTTCCTTTTCTTGAATTGTAAAAATTTTTGTAATAGGAGTAGTGGCTCTGATGACCATATTTAAATTATAAGGTTATTTTATATTGTGGGGTCTGAGACCCTTTTTGGTTGTGGTAGAGGTAATTGACGTCCTAGAAGTGTTTTTAACAGGTTTTGAAATTTCTAGGTTAGTCTATTTTCAGGGGAGGTTCTGCCTAATTTTCAGTAGGATTTTCCTTGATTTTGGATTCCCGCAGAACCTCTCCGGGTTTCAAGGTGAAAATCCGGGGACGGTTCTGTCATGACTGATTTAGGGTGTCCACCTACCAAGCCTATGGACTTATTTTGTGATAACAAATCTGCCATTGATATAGCACATAATCTTGTTCAGCATGATAGAACAAAACACATTGAGATTGATCGACACTTCATTAAAGAGAAGCTTGAAGCTAAGATTATTAAATTCCTATTTGTGAAGTCCGAGGATCATCTTGCTGATGTGTTGACCAAGGCCGTAGCAAATAGGGAGTTTTTGGACTCACTAGGCAAGTTGGGCATGTGCGATATATATGCACCAACTTGAGGAGAAGTGTTGGTGTGAGTCAACCCATGTAATTATTGTGTAATTATTAGAATTAATTAGGTGATTTATTAATTCCTATAATTTAGTTATAGGCCCATGTATATAAACTACACTTTGTGGTCTTAATGAATTAAGCAAGAATATATTTTAAAACCCTAAAACATTCTCTGTTCATCCACAAGCTTGACCAACCCATGATTTTTAAAAATATAAAAGAGTAGGTGTTTGTTTTTCTTATTTTACTCATAAGGTTACCTAGGGCATGAATAAGATACAATGGTAAGATGATATGCAATATGACATATGAAAATCCTCAACCATTCCTAAGAACCAATGAATACAATAAATGGCATAGAAGCATTCATAAATGGGGTTTTCTCCAAACTTGATTTCTATAGCAAATATGCAAATGAATAAATTAGTTAGTTATGAACCACAAAACTATATTATAAACTAAATGAGCCACAAAACTATTTTCTTCTTTGAACTCATAGATATTATAATAGCGAGGAGGACATGACAATGGTGAGGTTCAGAGGTATTTGGGAATTGTCTTGAGGGAGGGTTTAGAAGAAATCTCACAAGAAGAGATTGAAGACATGCTACAACTTATCCATGAGTTAGGATATAGAAAAGTAGTTGTATGGAATAAGAGGACATAAATGTACACACTGGTGTCTATGAAAGTGGAGAACCTAACACAGAATCATCAGATGAGATTGAATATGAAGATACATATGTTGACCTCACGTAGCCATATGTTGGAGAAATATATATAAAAGAACTCTTGGATGATGATGTGGAGATGGAAACTGAGAATGAGAGTGATGGAGCAAGACTTGGTTTTGGACTTATGGGATATGTGTCCATTGATGATGAGGACAGTCAAAAGGGTATGGAGTTGGAGGGACTATAAGGAATAGGAAACTAGCAGGTGTTTGATCCAGAAGAGGTTGGATTGAATGAGAGACGAGAAAGGTGAAAGTGAATTCCCTCTCCCTGTGCATGCAGAAGCAAATAGATTAAGTGAAGACGAACCACCATTTCAAACACATGTGAATAAGAATGGTGTAGGCAATGAGAGTGGCAATATGACAAAAGGAAGTGAAAGTTCAACAAGTATGTTACCTACCAGAAATTCTAATAGTTATGGAGATGGAATCATTCTAACCATCAGTCCAACCCTGAGGCAAACCTTTACTACCCAGCATACAAACCCTACTTGGATGTACTTAAGAAGGTCAAACAATGAAGGGATAAGGTGAGGGTGTATGCAAACAAAAGCATACAAACCGGGAAAGGTAACCAAACAATTAATATGCCCAATAGAAGAAGAAAGCACATGTACCGTCCACTCCTTTGACCATAAAAACACATGATATTAAACATGATGCACGAAGGAAATCACTCCGATCCTTATGAAAATAGTATAATTAGAAAGATTTTCCAAGCAGATGGTCTACTGTTCCAGCTTCTAAATCCAAATTTCATTTTTATGTGTCATTTCCATTTCATATGCAATATGATGTGAAACTATATTAGTTTTCATAAAGATAACCTTTTTCAAGAAAAGAAAAAAGCAATTCAATTAGTTTAGAACACATATAGTTGTATCTCTGAATGGTCCATGTCTCTATGGATCAAAAAAATCATAACATAATTTGTTTTTAAATATTTCATTACTCATTATGATCATTATGCCTAGCATTTCTCCACTAGTTGAAATTAACATTGTCTCATTGTTGCTCTTGAGGTTGAAGAAATAGTTCAAAATTATCCATTTCATTTATTAGTAATGATGATGAATATTTGTTGTCAGGTTCAATAAGAAATTCATTAGGACAACACACTCATTGAGAAGAAAGTTGTGCACTCTTGCACAAGCTAACACTACTCTGCTTGTGTCTTATTTAGGAAGGAGGTGCAGACTTGAAAGTTATAAATTGTGAATTAAATATACCAAATATTCTCTTGATTACACTCCTCAAGGAAGCATGGCGAAGATTGAATAAATCAACTCCATTTTTCGAGTTCAGGACATTGGCCAAAAAAATATTGGAGATGATTGTTAGATCAAACACATATAAACATGTAATCTACACATTGATAGAGACACAATAATCATGATCAACATATATAGACAATAATTAGAAATTAGAGATGTGTCATTGATGAAGGCATGTCAAATAAGCAATAGGGCAAGACAAAGTCTTCTAGTCTCTCCAATATCTTTATGTTACATCTCTCAATGGGGCTAGATTTAGGGTGAACTGATGGTATTGTGAGAGTAGGGACCTTGGCTTATATAGACATCATATGGTAGGTTCCTACACCCATCAAGGAATCCTAACCACATACTGTATATGTCTCTTAAGTGGCAAGCTACCTTATTCCATATCAATAAGGACTTTTAATGTCCTTATAATTAGGTTTCCTTTATGTATCTAATTGATCTCTATGTATCTAGGCAGGCTCTGATACCACCTGTTAGATCAAACACATATAAACACATAATCTACACATTGATAGAGACACACTAATCATGATCAACATATATAGACAATAATCATAAATCAGAGATGTGTACCTGATGAAGGCATGTCAAATAAACAATAGGGCAAGACAAAGTCTTCTACTCTCTACAATATCTTTATGTTCTATCTCTCAATGAGGCTAGATTTAGGGTGAACTGATGGTATTGTGAGAGTAGGGACCTTGGCTTATATAGACATCATAAGGCATGTCAAATAAACAATAGGGCAAGACAAAGTCTTCTACTCTCTACAATATCTTTATGTTCTATCTCTCAATGAGGCTAGATTTAGGGTGAACTGATGGTATTGTGAGAGTAGGGACCTTGGCTTATATAGACATCATATGGTAGGGTTTTACACCATCAAGGGATCCTCATAACATACTGTATATGTCTCTTAAGTGGCAAGCAACCTTAATACATATCAATTAGGACTTTTAATGTCCTTATAATTAGGTTTCTTTTATTCTATAATATTAATCATAATATTTTAGATACCATATTAGATCATAATATTATCTTTTACTTTATCTCCAAGATATCACATATATTATTGTGTGATCTTCATAATTATATGATGAGTACAAATTGGTTTTAACAATGATATCAAACACTTCAAAAAAGGGTGAAAAATTGGTGTCAATTTGGAAATCCTCAATCCACTAGGAAATATTTACCTAAATATACAATACATATAAGATTAATATATATGCAATGTACTATCAAATGTAAACTTAAGAAAAAATAAAAAGATAAATGTGTACCATGTGGCTCTTTAAGTATGTTCCTCCTTCCTAAAACATCATTTAGTAGTTTTGAATCACGGGCAGAACCTTCGCATCCACTAAGTACATATATAAGTTTCAAATAAAAGTTACAGATTGCTAATACGTACATTTTGTGATATTTTTCCAGGACGATCGCAATAGCTACTTGTATTGCGTGCTTTAACTATTGTTGGTATATATGTGCTATCAATTGCTCCGACACAATATGTATTATAATAAATTAGGATAAATCACCTAAAACATATTTTTTTCTAAGAGTAACCCACCATAATTTGTGAGACCCCGTATTTTTCAAAGATTTATTTTAAGGATTTTGGGAAATTATTTGGAAAATAAAAAGGTTTTGGTTTAATTTTAAATTTTTGTTTTAAATTGGGCTTGACTCAAAAGTTGACTTTTAAAGTTAGTGGGCTTTCGTCTTTGACTTTGTGCTTGTTGGGTAGGTCTCGAGTCCACCAATTCGTAGACACGAAGCACGCGTAAATCGGAGTTACGGTTTGGGTTTTACGGACATTCAAAGTGAGGGGCATTTTTAAAAAACCAAAAACCCAGCTTTTATTTTTTCATTTTCTCTCTCTCTCTCTCTCTCTCTCTCTCTCTTTCCCCGCGTCTCTCCCCTTCTTTCTCTTCTCTCTCCTCCCTCTCCGGTCATTCTCCCTTTCTCTCTCTTCGATTCATCGTCGTTCGACGATGGTTAGCGGTGAGACCAGTGGCAAAAGGACCACCTCCCTCTCCTCTTCCTCCCAGTGGCAGCGTCCAACACAGAAACCCAGCAACAGAGAATCAACGCGAGACAGAACATGGTTGCGCCGGCGATCCCACTTCTCTGGCCAAATCGTAGTGCCAAACCACCTGGGTTCTATTCATCTCATCACGAAGAGTCTTCCCATGCCTTTCCCTCACGCTGGTGACGCTTCATGAAGGCGATTCGACGCCACCAAGCTGTGGCTGCTCCGACGGCTTTTCAGATGAATCCGGCGGTGTTTCCGTCAAGTGAGGTCATGTTTTGCCTCTCCCACCTCCAGCTCCACCACTTGTGGCGGCGGGTTGGTGGTTATTTTTTCCGTTTCTGCCTCTTCAGAAGTCCCATAAGCCAAATTCCTTATTCAATGACGTTTTGGGTACACGGGCTCGTAAAATCTTATTCCCGATGCCGTCATGCTGCCAGATTTAATATCCGAGCAAAGGTGTAGTGAAGGGCAATTCGGTCTTTTTGAGTGGTTAAACTGTGAGTGAAATTAGATAGTTTGATTTGTTACTTTGCTTGCGTGTATGCATTTATTTGCTAGGATTTGGTTTGGCTAGGACTTGGTAAAGTCTAGGCTTGAATCTTGAGATTGGAAATGATGATGATTATGCAATGATATTATGGGTTAGGATGTGAATGGTTGGTGTTGAGGTTAATAGTTGACGTTTAGGCATTTTAATTCCCGGAATGATTTATTATTATTGGTGGAATGTGATGTGAATACGAGGATTTATGATTATCTTGATGCTTGAATCATTGATGAATGAAATTATTATGTGATTAAGTAATTATGGATTTTATTATGGATTATTTAATGAGTATGAAAATTGAAGAATTTATTGAGGTTAGTTAATTATGTCATTTCACTCATACGAGCTTTCGAACTTACCGGGTTTGTTGTCTAACCCGGTACACCATGGATGTGGTTTAAGGTTTGTGTTTTGCAGGTTAAGCAGACTGAGGAAGTAGTGAGGAGAAGATGAGACAGTGGGACCCATTTTAATTTGATTTAACCGATTTTATACAGTGATTTTTACATAAATGTTTTTGGCCTCGCACTGATTTATTATGTTAAGTGCATGACTCAATTTTTGAAAAGGGGTTTAAATGACAAAGTTTTAGTGTGTTATGGGCCCGAGGTTCGGGGCGTTACATAATTTTTTTTGGAAGTTTAACCCTTTGACTAGTGTCCACATAAGCAACTTTCCTAATATTGTTGGATGAGTCAGCTTAATTTAAAACTAAAAGTTTATTTTTTTCTAAGATACCCTTTACCATATTTAGGTAATATTATGAGTAGTTAAGGCTATTTATCTTCATTAATTAATAATATTTCAGTTTTATTATTGAAGCGATATTATTGTTAATTACTTGTTTCAACTTTGAACATTTTTTTTTTATTTTGAAAAATTAGTTTTGCTATATCATATTTAATATCAAATTTATATAATATTAATAATAGAAAACTACCCAAAAAAGAATATAAGATTAACGAAGATACTTGTTTTGTGCACCTACTAGCCTTTTTTTCGTGTTTATTTTGTACACCTACTGATTTTTCATGTTTATTTTGTGCGCCTACTAGTTTTTTTAGTAATAATAACCTAGACAAATTAATGAACCTATATGAATAAAACACCTACATTATAATGAACCTACAAACAATTCTTAGTTGTAGGTTCCTTATTTGACTCAAATATATATATATATATACAAAAATGCTATAGAGCTAACAAGTTAGTAAGATAATATGGTGCTAACCACCCTTTTTGACCCACTACACAATGTAATATCATAATCCAAACCGTTCATATTTTAGATCTTCATTCAAAGATCAGCTTTGCAAAAAATCAACCAAATCAGAAATCATTTAACCATTTGATTATCATTACAATCATTTCATGTTTTATTGAAAAACTTATGTTCGTCTATTTACATGAGCACAATTAGTTTGCTAATAATTGACTAAACGATTTATTTTATTGATTTTTTGCAAAGATGATGTTTGAATGAGAATCTAAAACATAAACGGTTTGGATCATGAGATTATATTGTGTAGTGGGCTAAAAATGATGGTTAGTATCGTATTATCTTACTAACTAGTTAGTTCTATAACGCTTCTATATATATATCACACGCCTTAAATTAAGTGTTTTAATGAATTATAGGGGATTCATTGTCTAGGAAAATTGGAGAATTAATGGCAATTAAAGAGTGACACAATTTGAAAACAAATATTAATTAAAAAATGGCATAATTTGTAAATAGTATAAATCTAATGGAACATTGTTATCCAACATGGAGCAAGATTTTAAATATGGGCTTTAACTATTAAAAAATAAGTAATGATGTTAGACTCTAAAAAAATGCAATTTAATGGACTAATATCGAAATCACCCTGTATACTAGAATACAAGAGTTTATATCTTAATATAATATGTATGTCATTACATTAATAATAATAACAATAATAGCAAGAACAACAATATAACAATAATAAAAAATATATATATATTTATCACATACCTTAAAGTAAGGGTAAAACTTTGTCCTTTCTCTAATTTTAGTTGGCGTTGTGGATCTAGGTTTGACCATCATCTCTAGAATAATTGTATTCAAGGCCTTCAAAATTTTGTTGAAATTTTTTCTTGTTGTGAATTGTGATCGGCCAAATGTCTTACTAGTTAAGCAATATCAAGAAATTTTGACCAACAATAAGTAAAAATATTACAAACATTTCTTCAATACAAATAAGTCTTGTATCATGCAAAAATGTATGTTCCCTAATAATATTGTATAGCTATCGAAGCACGTCAAGATACATCATATACACTTGTCGGAAGTTTTTAGCTAGGATCCTCATTCAAAACCTTATATATATAATTGTATTTGTTTGCATGAGTAATTGGTCGATGAGTTAGTGAACACATATTCAATCCGTTCACCACCATGAAAACTATTAAAGCATGAGCACTTAACTATTACTTGAAGTATCATCAACAATAAATTGATGCTTTCATAAAATTATTTGTCCGTATATTCTTGCCCAAGGTTATCCTGTTCGAGTAGTTAGATGAGTTTTGTGTATATGCTAAATGGATAGTATTGTCTTCAAATAGAAAAATCTTTCTTCCTCCTCAAGAATCTACTAATAGCAAAGTTGCAAAATTATGATAATTTTTTCTGTAATTTATTTATTTTGGTTGATTCTTATGTTCTTAGCAAACATTTCTTCTTTCTGAGTTATTATTTTGGGCAGATCCCACAAGGAGAGGCGTTTCTCTTATGCCCCACAAAAGGGACAAAGATTACGATACGATGGGGTTTACATAATTGAGAAATGCTAGCCGAAACTGAATAAAAAAAAGTAAAAGTCTTCTCATGCTTGCAACAGATTAGTTTACAATTATCAGTCAGATTTTGATTCTGGCTTAATATGTTTATTAATAGAGTTTTATTCTCTTAGGGTTTTGAGGTTTGCATATATCATTTTGTTAGATATGACAATGAACCTACTCCTTGAACTAGGTATGTTATGATGAATCCCTCATTCTCTCTATGCCTCCCTCTCTCTGGTTCTCTCCCTACTTCTCTCTCTCTCTTTATACTCTCAACTTTTTGCAAATTTATATGCAATGATGATCATGGGGACCGTCGATCAAGGCCTCTTCCAATTATTAATAAGTTGAAGAATGCCACTGATTTAACATAAAGAAAGAAATCTCCTTCATGGGAGTATGATGTAATATTGTTCACTGCTACTTTATTATGGTTGTTGCTATGTTATTTTTTTTTTATCGATTAAGTAAACATATTGCAAACATTTCTTCAAAAAGTCTTGTATCATGCAAAAGTGTATGTTTCCAAATAATATTGCATAGCTATCGAAACACGTCAGGATACATCCTATACACTTGTCAGAAGTTTTTAGGATCCTCATTCAAAACCTTATATATATAATTGTATTTGTTTGCAGTAATTGATCGATGAGTTAGTGGACATATTGTTAGTTTCTAGGATTTGTTATATTGGCTATTTTCCTTGTCAAAACCATTGTATTTATTTTTATTTAATCACTCACAAGCTCTAGGCTAGATTAAGGACAAGTTCAGCTGTATTGAAGAAGTCAAGAATGAACAAGACTTAAGGTATACTGCACTTCATTCAATTCATGAAAATATCATTTTTGTGTCCATTTGACTAGTCATAAAGAACAATGTTTTTCACGTACAGTGGTTGATACAGTAACAGACACTGCAGTGGGGCCATTTCGGGTTTTTCTTTTAAAGCCCATTTCATTGAAAGCCCATTCTCTGTTTTTTACTAAACATACATGTGCATTGCACATGACTTGGTTCCCCCATTGTATCAATCAGATCTGATTGCATCTTAGTCATTCACGCCACACACTTACACACACCTCAGCACTATTCATCATCTTCTCCATTTCTGATTTTTGCAAAATAAAGCAAAATTCATTTTTACAGCTCCTCATTCCTATCCTTAGTAATACTAGGATACCCCTCTAGGACAAAAGGAATATGCCCCTTATTCGTCCCTTGTGGGCAGCCATTGATTGGCTTCCACGTGGCTCGGGCAAACATGGAAATGGTGTGTGTGTGTACGGGTATAAGAGATATTCGGTTCAGACTTTTTGGTGTGTGTCTATGAGCATTTTCAGTGGGTATTTTCGTGGTTTTATGCCTTGGTATTTTCAGGGTGAGTGCTCATTTTTATCAAGTTAGAAAATGTTCATTTAATTCTTAAAAATCAAAATGATTTTCTAAACTTGTTTGTTTCATCTAAAATTCTGAATGGGCTTGAGTGTTTAAATCTTTTTATATATTTTTCAAACACATTCATTCTAGATTTTAGTTGAAGGATTCAGTATCAACCTTTTCATGCCTCTAGCTTGAGAACGTTGATCTTCTTTTTAAGAATCCAACATTGGCATATCATGTTCATACATTGATGAATCTACTGGGCTTGGTGTGAATTGGTGCCATGGGTTGATGAGCTTGGAGTTGGAGCTGTCTTCTTCATGAATGACCGATTGCCTTGCTTGTGTGCTGTATGCTCCCTTTGTATTGAACTTCTTCTTTAGTAGATTGCTTGGTCAGCTGGAAAGACCCCCAGTTTTTAACCGTTAGTGGTTTTCTGGGTGAACAATCGTGTGGCTTGTTTGTGATTTGTTTCCTATGTGTTGCTGATTATTAATTCGAAAATAACTTCACAAGATCACACACTTCACTTTAGCATGTTAACTTAGACCATGAATGCTAAATGAAAGTTTGTTAAATCTGTCCACACACCACTTTAGTTGTTGATAGCACTGGGATGCCTACATTGATGGATCCTTTGAGTGCATAGGGTGTCACTCAATTCCTTGGTGTGTTCTGACTTGTGGTATTTACTGAAGTTGGTTTGATTTTACAAGTAAATCTGGAGTTTCAGATTTTAGTTACTGCATCGTCAGAGTTGTGTCTGTTTGACTAGTTCCTGAATGATCATATAAAATAAAAATTGGGCTTCGATCACTGAAAGTGAATTTAATCAAGTTAATTGAGTTAATAGATCACCTAAATTAAACTTTCACATATATTCAATACGTTCACCACCATGGTAACTATTAAAGTATGAGTGTTGAACTATTGCTTGAAGTACCATCAACAATAAATTGATGCTTTCATAAAATTATTTGTCAATATCTTCTTCCTCTTGTTCTTCTTCGTCCATCTCCTCATCCATTTTATTTCTTCATCTATATCTTCCTCCATATATTCTCACTCTATTTCAAAATTTTTATGCATAGTTATTTGAGAAGATGTTATTTTGAAAATATCTATGAGAGTAATAGACACAACACAGACTTAGTCCAAAAAAATTTCCAACATCTATAATTGAAGCTTTTTAGTCACTAGAAAGAGGGTGAAAAGTCCACTACGTACTTCTTCATTCAACATGGCCTCATATTAACTTGAATATAAAAATACATGTGTCCTATTACAAATTTACAATAAGAAAATATATATATATTTATATAAAAACTTATGGCAAATTGTGTATTTGGTTGAATTGATTTTGTATCTGGATATCCTCATGCATTAATATATGATTATATGTAATGAAAAAAATTATACATTATACACAAGTCATGCGATGTTTAATTCGTATTAGTTATATGTGTTTTTTTACTGTACTATAGACTATGCATAATTGACTTAACTATGCTAGCAACCTTTTACAAGAAGGAACAAAAAAATAGACATATATAACACACAAATGATCGAAAACCGAAAAGCATTACCTAGCAAAAAATAAAACACAAAACAAGATTACAAACAAAAGAGTTAAACAAACTCCAAACCAAATGGTTAAACATATTCCAAACCAAAGAGCTTAACATACTCAAAAATTCTAAACACATAAATTTTAGACTCAAACAACCACACTCATTCATCCAAATTGTTGTAGAATATCCACTCGCACTCTTAAAGCGTCATTTTTAAGAACTCATCTTTGATTACCATCGTCTTAAACTACTTAAGTTCTTTGTAATGAGCATGACTATCCAAATTTGGATCTCCTTGATAGCATCCCAAAGATTACTCTTTCTCTCTTTTGATCCATGTTCTCTAATTCACGTTTCTCTCCATCTTTATCCCTTTTCATCATTAGGCTATGCATTTCTTGAGAATTGGTGGCCATTGAACCGATCGTATCAAGGCCAGAGAAAGTATGTCTAAAACATCAACTTGAGTGGTTCTTGTTGATAAATTTTATTTGTTTATTTTCTCGCAAGAATACGAGTCATGTAGAACAGTTCGTATAAATCCAAGGTCGAACCCTAGGGAGTGTTTAAGAAAGAGACATGCTTAAGTTTAAACTTATATTACTTTAAATCTAACCTAGTTGAAGAGATTGATGATTAGTTCTTGATGAAATTAAAAGACAAATATAATGCAAGGAAATAGATGCAAAGAAAATAAGGTAAAATGCAAAAGACGATAAAACTAATAGATCTAAGGAAATAGAGAGGAAGAACTAGGAATTTAGCACTTTTAAGATTTTGGAGTTGAAACAATGAAATAAAAGACCAAAGTTTTGGATTCCAAACCCCCACTTGATGACCCTAACTACTATTTAACACTTTCTCATAAAGGAGAGCACCAAAAATCACTTTAATGCTCTCACCAAGGATTTTTTTTTTCTTTGAAGCTCAAAATAATGTAATTTTTATGGTAAAAATCTTGTCTCGATTAGGAAAGAACAAACCCTAAGCCTTCCAAATGAACCAAGTCTAAGGGACAATATGGAATCTAAGGTATTTGTTATGGATAGTTAAAAACCAAGCATTAATGTAGAGGGTGGCTCCTAACTACCACAAATACATGACATTTGTGGTGAAATGAGCTCCTCTCAAAGAAAAGACAAGACTTTTTATAATAAACTTAAAGATATGTGGGGAAGAATGCTAAATATTAGGAAATAAGGGTCATCTCATGGTGGAATGTCCTCCTCTACCTTGGTGAAGAGGTTTAGAATCCCATGAGATTCATTCCCAAAATAAAATAAAATACAAGAGAATGAAGGAGAGATATTAACTAGAAATTCATAGAGTAAATAAAGTGCATAAGGTAAATAAAGGACAATAAGAGATAAAAGAGAAGAGAGATATGAAATAAAACTAGAACTTCATTCCATTAAATTAAAATAAAGGTGCAATAATATAAAGAAATCTCCTATTCTCTCTCATACAATATAGCCAAAAGGCTTGAGAGAGTAATTTTAGGAGCTACTAAAATAGAACAGAAAAATAGATTGAGAGAAAAAAATTTTCTAAAAGAGAGCTGGGGCTACCTTTTATAGGCAATTGTCCAGGGGAATAGAGGAATGTTCTAGGAAGGTGCTTAAAAATATATGGGATGATGGGGACAAGTGGCAACGTTTCAATGGGCCAACACATGCAAAGGGGAAAGAAGGACAGAGAACAGCTACCAAAAAGGCTGGCAGCAACTGGGGTGCGCCAGCTGACGCGCGCTGAGAGGCTAGGAGGAGAGGAAATGCGGCTAGGTTGGGTGGCTCGAGACGCATGTCGAAGCTAGAAGAGAGAGATGTGGGAAGGGAAGCTTCCCATAAGCTTTAGTGTGGCTGTTGGACTTCTCGGGCCATGATGGCTACTAGGTTGTGACACTTCAGCTCCCCAAGTTGGGCCAGCTAGGGCTCTCCTTTCTTCCTTTTTTTCTCTTCTTGGGCTTGGCTGGTCTTTATTCTTTCTTTCTTTTGGGCTTTCTTGTACATTTCTCTCTCTCTCTTTTTTTCTATTTTTGGGCTTTTTAATTTATAATCCTACAAAATAAATAAAACACCAATTAATAAAAGCTCATAAAATTAATTTAAACTAAATAAACAAATAACGACATCCTCTCACGGCGGCGAATCGAAGCGCTAAGGCCGGCAGCTTCTATGGTCAGTTTCTGACTTTTTCGGCGGCCAATTCCGTCGTTCAGGCACCAAACTTCATCCTCTCGTTGTGTATGTGCTATTGGTTGTTGTGGTTTGAGACAATTGTGTGTTGAATTCGAATTCCCTGTTTTGCAACCATGGCCACCACCAGCTCCGCCATTGGTGGCGGCAGATTGATGGTTATTTCTCTTAATTCTTTCCAGCTGATCAGTCCAGAGACTATTTCCAAGCTCGGTTACTGTTTGGGTGAGTTGTTGTGTGTTGTTTGGTGTGGGGCAGCCACCGTGCGTGGTGGCGGTCGTCCGTTACGGCTGTTTAACGGCCATTGTGTTTCTGTTTTGTAATTGTGATTGGGGTTCTGGTCTTAACAGGTACATGGGCTCGGAAAATCTTATTCTCGATGTCGTTATGCTGCCGGATTTGATATCCGAGCAAAGGCGCCGTGAAGGGCATTTCGATCATTTCACGTGGTTGCACTGTGAGTGAAATTGGATAGATAATTATTTATATTGTGTGCTTGTATTGCATTGTTTGGCTAGGACTTGATAAAGTATAGGCTTGAATCTTTGAGATTGGAATTGATGATGATTATGCAATTATATTATGGGTTAGGATGTGAATGGTTGATGTTGAGATTAATAGTGGACGATTAGGCAATTAATTTGCCAGAATGATTTATTACTATTATTGATGAGATTTGATGTGATTATGAAAAAATTATGATTATCATGATGTTTGGATGATTGGTAATAAAATTATTATGTGATTGAGTAATTATAGATTATTTTTGTGAATTATTTTTTAGTGTGAAAATTGAAGAATTATTGAGATTAGTTATTATCACGTCATTTCACTCATACGAGCTCTAGTGAACTTACTGGATTGTTTGTTTGAATGACTTGGTGTACCATGGATATGGTGCAATGTGGTTATTTGTGTTTTGCAGGTTAAGCAGGCTGAGGAGGCAGTGAGGAGAAGACGAGGCAATGAGACCCATTTTAGAAAGTGATTTTACATAAATATTTTTGGACTCGCACTCTGATTTATTATATGTATTTATTTATTATGTTAAGTGCATGGCTCATTCTTTGAAAATGGATTTAAATGGCAGTGTTTCAGTGTGTTTTTGGGCCCGAGGTTCGGGGCGTTACAAAACATGTTGTCAACGTAGGTATTATGGGCATGGGGCACAATTGGAATTAAAAAATAAATAAAAGTCAAAAGCTGTTGTTTAATAGTCCCTAATTTTAAACCCCCAAACCATTTCAAAAGTTTCTCTAAACCCCCACCCATTTAGAAACTCTTCCAAAACCCCCTACAATATGTAATTCCTAATTTATCCTTCTGACGCACTGACACACTGACGTGTTCTGACATATTGAGGCGCATTGTAATTGAATTCACTAAAATTGAAATTTAGTGTAACTAAATCACTAAAACTGAATATCAGTGTAACTAAATTCACTGAAACTGAATTCAGTGTAACTAAATTCACAAAAACTGTATTCACTGAAGCAAGTGTGCACATTGAGGTCACTGTAACTAAATTCACTGAATAAATTCACAAAATTTGAGTTCAGTTTTAGTGATGAATTTACTTACTGAAACTAAATTTACTGAAAAAGAAATAAAAGACTAAATCCCAAAACAACACTAAAACTAAATTAAAAAAAATTAAATAATCTTGTTTCAACTTTCAATGCAAACAAAAAAAATTAAACAAATTGTAACTAACACAACCCAAAGCATTCACTTAAACTGAATTCATAAAATTGAAATTCAATTCACTGAATGCTGAAACTGAATTTACAAACTAAATCTATTGTCCGTGTTGCTCCTTTTTGTATAATTTGTTTTACTTGGAATTTAGAAACGAAAATCAAGTTGTACCTCGCAAGTATATGAATCGCTTATGTAAGCATAGCGTATAAGTATGAGGTTGATCCCAAGATAAATAGGTAAATACACATCAAACCAATTCAACTTACCAAATATAATTCACTAACACACACACACGGCAAAGGGTTTGTAGGTTATGAAACTCACGCACATCACCAAACATACACACGCACACACATGATTATTGATAAGTGTGCATTTTGCATCACTTTATAATACTAATTCCTTAACACAGAGTGTTAGAACTCGATATTTTGCGTTTGTTGTCTTGTTTTTGTGTTTTCAGGTCAAATGAAGCATAAATAGGAGGAAAATAAAGCAAATGGAGCCGTTTTGGGACATTTCCTGGTCAAACTAGGAAAATGGGTCAATTCCTGGTCAAACGAGGAAAATAGCTAAAATCCTAGTCACATAAGGATTCTTAGTCACACGAGGAAACATCAAGCCCAAAACTATCATTGTCAAGTTAGAAACGAGAAGAGCAGGAATTCCTGGTTGAATTAGTAAACCTAACCCTACTAAGGAAATGAGTCCTAATGACACTAGGAGACTCCAGGGGCAATATGGTCATTACAAGAATTCAAAATGGACAAAGAATCCTTCATTAACAAGAAATCCTAGTTGGACTAGACAAGATTGGTCAAAGTCAACTCTATCAAGTCAATGTTCCAGAAGCTTCTAGAAGGTGGTGGACATCCATGGAAACAAATGGAGGGAAGAAATGAATTTAAATCCAAAGGGAAATGAGGGGCAAAATTGGAAGTCAAAGTCAATGGTCAAGGGTCAACTATGACATGTTAACAAGTCAAATGGGCCATGGGCCTATGTGAATGTCGAATGCAAAGGTGGCAACCCATGCATGCATGTGCATGCCATGCAAGCCATGCGCCAACCTTAGCAGCCCAAAGCCCAATGCGCAAGTCCATCCATGCAGCCCATGCACATGTGTGAGTGAAACCCTAAAGGCCTATGCATAAGGCACTTAAGCCCAAGGAGCCAAGCCCATGCTGCACACCTTAGGATAAGAAACCCTAGCCTTGCTGCACACCCTAAAGCCTTGTCTCACAAGGATTTCTCCCTCACCTCTATATATACATCTTATTCTCTCATAATTCAGGGTTCCCATAATTTACACTTTCAGAATTTCAGAGAGAGAGAGAGGTCGAAAGCTAGAGAGAGAAGGAGTCCAGCCTTGTGCCGCAAGCCCTAGCTCACCTTACCGTGGGTTCCTCCAGCTTGCTAGGTGTCTCTTTCATCTCCTTTTCTTGCCGCAGCCCCCATAGTGATGTTTCCTTTGGTTTTCAATTTTCTTTTCTTCTAGAATTCTTATTTTCTTTTAGTTTGTGTTTCTGAATTGATTTTAATTATGGATTAAGAATTTATTTATATGATTCAGATTTTATTTTCTAATTTAGTTATGTAGTTTGTTATTCTATTTTGCATGTTAGTTGTAGGTTAATTTTCAGATATGTCATGCTTTAACAAATCATTTATCTGTCTCTTAATGAAGTAATTTGATGTTTGCATGTATCAAATTCTCATTATCTGATTGAATCTGTCACTATTTGTTTGCATCTTTTGACTGGCCACCTTAGGATAATTGCATCTAGTTTATTTGTTAGGTTTAGCTGTGGACTAATCAAAGATACTAAATCACAAGTAACAAGTGAATAAGAGATTATTCTTGGTAATGGTTTTGTAGGACCTCTATAAGGAAATAATCAAAGCTTGTGTGTTGTGCATGTTTGACGTTCTCATAGATCTTAATGACTCTTGCATGGATAACAGTTACCTTAAGTCCGCTTAAGGAACATGTAAGTTAACTGATTAGGGGAGGCCTAATAAGCTCTTAATTTATACCTTAGGAGAACAATTGCAAGAAAGTTACTAATCAAACCTTTTTAGCAGTCAAACTTTGATATTTCGTATTTGAATTGATTTGTCATTAGTCTTGGATGGTTAGAGTATGCATATTTGATTTAATGGCTGAAAGCTTAACATTGCAAGATAGGATAATGGGTGTGTGTGTGAGGTGTGGTGTGCGTGAGTTCCATCTTTAAACCCCCTGTTTAGTTATTCTATTGATTAATTAAATTAATTTGTTGTGTATTAACCATTCTCTGTGGGATCGACCTCGTGCTTGTACGCTTTGCTATTGATACGATTCGTGCACTTGTGAGTATACTTAGAATGAGATGCATGTTTATTTTGTTCTAAGAAAACAATCAACAATTATCTTGCAATGTTGAACTTTTGATTTCCAATCCAAATATGCACAATTCAACCATCCAAGGCTAATAGCAAATTGATTCAAACACAACAAATTAAAGTTTGACTGCTAAAAAGGTTTGGCTAGTTACTTTCTCGCAATTGTTCTCCTAAGACATAATTAAGAGCTTATTGGGATTCCCTAATTTAACTCACATGTTTCCTAGGATTAAACTAAGGCAGATGTTGCCCATGCAAGAGTCTTTAAGATCTATGAGAACGTCGAACACGCACAACATACAAGCTTTGACTATTTCCTTGTAGAGGTCCTACGAATCCATTATCGAGAATAATCTATTATTCCTTCGTTACTTGTGATTTAGTGTCTTTAACTATTTCACAACTAAACCTAACAAATCAACTAGATGCAATTACCCTAAGGTGGCCAATCAAATAGTGCATACAGCCTAGCATACGAATTCTAAGAGATAAATAGATTTTGATAAGTGCAAACATCAAATCAATTCACCAAGAGACAGATGAACGATTTATTAAATCATGGCA
The DNA here is from genome assembly GCF_963921425.1 of Dryas octopetala. Classification (NCBI taxonomy): domain Eukaryota; kingdom Viridiplantae; phylum Streptophyta; class Magnoliopsida; order Rosales; family Rosaceae; genus Dryas; species Dryas octopetala. Next base: position 17,794,395 of record NC_141371.1, read on the forward strand.
TATCCAAAAATTAAACCTACAACTCAACATGCAAGATAAATCAAACTAAGACATAATGGAAATAAAGAAACAAAACTGAATTAAATAAATAAATTCTCAAATCATATTGGTAAACAAATTAACTAAAAAGAAACAAGAAAAACAAAAGAAGAAGACAAGGAGAAGCAAAGGGTGGTTGCGTTAAAGCTAGGGCACAAGCCAAGGTTCGGTATAAATCCTCTTCTCTTCCCTTGTGTCACGCCTCCCTCTCTTTATTCAGCTCTCTTAATTTCAGAAAAATAAAGAAGGGTAAGGTATAAAAGATGTATGTGTTGATATGTGTTGATTTGTGAGAGAGTGATGGTCTTATATAGTAGTGAGGAGGTGAAGAGGTTTTGTTGATTTTTCAATGTCGGACAAGTGTATTCCTTGCACATCAAGACTTAGAATTTTCGGCCAAAATTGGGCCTTGGGCTTGTTTGGGCGTAACTTGATTTTCTGCTCGCGAAACTATTGTGCTACCTCCACTAAAACGACCATATCTTGAGCTAGATAACTCGAAATCGAAATCCGTAAAATTTCCTGCAAACCTAACATCTGTATCTTTCCAACCATATATAGCATGCTACCTGGTTCACTCTGGAGAATTACAGAATTGCTGTCAAAATTTGCTGTTCAATTTCCAGGGTTTTGACTTCTTTTTCAGCTAGGATTCCTTATTATCTTTGACTAAATCTTGTGATATTTTCCTTGTACATGAAGGATTCCATCTTTAGGCCTTGGATCAGCTGTGAGGTGTGGCATACACTTGGGTTTGTGGACCTTAGGTTGCACGACTTAGGCTCCATCATTTGGGCTTGAAGTAGGCGCATGGTCTTGGTCCTTTTGGGCTAAGTTATGCGCATGACCCATAGTGTATGGGCTACAGATGTTGTCCATGTCATGTGATGATATGACATGGTTGACCATTAACTTTGACCAAAAGTCAACATTGTCAAAAAAAAATTATCCAAAAGATTTTGTCCAAGATTCTCTAAAGATTCCAAATTCTTCTATTAGATTCCCTTAAGATTCGTTTTTCCTATTTTTCTTTTTCAGCTCAAAATTGCCCCATTAGGCTCATTTTTCCATCATTGCTTCATTTGACCTGTAAAACACTAAAAAAACTAACAAGACACAAAATGTCGTTTTCTTGCACTCTAAGTTAGGGAGTTTGTATCATAAAATGATGCAAAATGAACACTTATCAGTCTGATTCCTCTATTCTCATATATCCTAGGCTCCTGATGTAACGACCCGACCCAACCCAAATTTCACGAGAAATTTAAATTTTTATTCGTAATGACCATTTAGAGGCATAGTGAGAAATTGAATTGTGAGACCTCATATATTTTTTTTTTTAAAATTTTTTTAAAATATTTTGAGAATTTATTTGGATCATTTTGGGGATTTATTTTGAAAATAAAAAGGTTTTAGTTTTTTTAATTTCTGTTTTAAATTGAGTTTGACCTAAAAGTTGACTTTTAAAACTAATGGGCTTTTGATTTTGACTCTGAGCTCGTTACAACGGTCTCGAGCCCACGATTTCATAGACAAGTAGTATGCGTTGATCTGAGTTACGATTTAGGAGTTACGGATCGTACAAGTGTGGGGCAATTGTGTAAAATTGCACTTAAGGGTTTTAAAAACCCATTTATTTTATTTCTGAAATCTCTCATTCTCTCTCCTCTCTCCAAAAATTTCTACAAAAATCTCTCTCTGCCTGCACGCTCTCTCTCTACTCCAGCACCCTCCCCTGCGCACACCAACCCCAGCCACCACCACTCACCATCGCCGCCCACCCATGTCTGCCTCAACCTCTGACGAACACCCTCAGCCGCCGACCACCCCGCCGAGTTCTCTCTCTTTCTCTCTCTCTCTCTCTCTCTCTCTCTCTCTCTCTCTCTCTCTCTCTCTCTCCTCGTGTTCTCTCTCTGCCTTCTCCCTGTGCGCATCCACCTGGCACCAGCAGCGCCGACCGCCGTCCACCAACCCGAACCACTGCACTACCCATCTCGCCGACACTGACCACCTGCCCCGACCATTCCTCCAGCCAGCCCAACCCCTACACACAAGTCCGATTTGGAGAAACACCCAGAAATCGCCGCACCTTCCTCCATCAATTTCGATCAATCTCCTGCACTAATCAACTCGAATTTAGGTGGGTTTTCTTCCCTTCTTAGTAGGCTCTCATTCTCTTGTGGCTTGATTGTCTGAATTTGAGTAATTATTGAAGATTGAATTTGGGAAATTGATGTCATTTCGCGATTTCTTTGGGGTTTTCGGATTGGGGGCGATTATTGTTGTTTATCTGGACATAATTGCAATATTAGGAAGTTCAATTAATGTTTAGGATGCATAAATTGAGTGGGTTTGAGAAATTTTGATGATTTTGGCAAATTTTGGTCTTGAAACAGCCTCTTGGGCGGCAATCACTGAAATTTCGAACCTCACTGCCTTTTTATGATTTTGGGATTTATTTCTAGTAATATTTTGAGTGGGTGATTGGTTTTGGGTATGTAGAGTGTGGTTGGAGAAGCTGATGCTGTTTTGGGGTGGAAATGTGAGACTTGGTCAATAGCAAATTTCTCTAAAACGAGCTTTTCAACCGAAATAAGTCTTGTGCAGATTTTCTTTTAAGTTTAGGATTTGTTTGGATAGTTGGGTGATGTTGGTTAGAGCCGAGAAGCTTTGGATGTTTGAGGAGGTGTTTGTGAGTTTAATTTTAGCGTCGTAAATCTTTGTGTTGGATGAGAGACGGGTGTATCGTTAGGTTTCGTACACACACACACACCTTTAATGTTGTCGAGTCGAGGCTAATTTTATTTTATTGTTTATTTTATAGGCGAGACGACCGTGACTCGTGACTATCCGGCGGAGGATCGAAGTTAGGGCTCTCTTTGTGAGTGGACCTTGATTTTAATAATTTGTGTTTTGCTATGTGCATTCTTATGGAAAGTACCTTGATTTGAAATGGCATGTTTTAAATTCAATTCGTTTATGAGAGGATTTATTATATCTAGTATGATTATCATAATGATTATTTATTTTTGGATGTGGAATGTTGTGATTTGAAAATGCAAGTACTGATCTGACGAGCCTGCCTGTGTAAAATGCACGGGATTGTGGTCAGGATGTAAGCCTTCTCGTGCGGAGTGACCCCTCCGTACGAGATTGTGGCCAGAATACAAACCTACTCGTACAAAGTAACCGCTATGTACGAGATTATGGCCAGGATTTGAGCATGCCCGTGCGCAGGATTGTGGCCAGGACATTGTCTACAGTACGGGTACAAGTATAGTGTGAGTTTTAAGTATAAGTGTTTTGAGATATCAGTTTATAAAGATAAATTCAGTTCATATTTGATATTTCTCAGCTTGAAAAGTTTTATTGCTTTTTCAGTATATCGAGGTTTATTTGAGATGAAAGTTTTCAGCCTAAATTATTTGTATACAGTTGATAATATCGATTCCAGCTTGAAAACCTTGTTATTTTCAAAGATTGATTTTCATGCTTTAGATTTTAATTGTTTTATTAAAGAACGATTGTGAGGTTTTAGAGATTTTTATTTTAAGACTTCTAAAAGGATAAATAAAGTTTATGTTTTGTTTTCTTAACACGTCCATTCACTGAGTTATCTCACGTTTTCTCGATTTGTTATTCTTTTCCCCAGGTAGTAACGGTGGTGGAGGTTTAACAAATCACGTCGAGGCATTTACGTCCATTTCTTCATTCGGACCCCTGTAGGCGCCATTTCCATTTTGAAAAATTCCTTTCACTTTAATGTAGAATTCTTTGTAACAAAAGTAGTGGCTCTGATAACCATACTTAAATTATAAGTTATTTTGTATTTGTTGGGTCTGAGACCCCTTCTTGGTTGTGGTAGAGGCGGTTGTTGGTTTTAGAAGTGTCTTACAAGTTTATAAATTTTGGGTTAGTCCATTTTCAGGGGAGGTTCTGCCGAATTTTCGGTAGGATTTTCCTTGATTTTGGATTTCCATAAGACCTCTTCAAGATTCAGGGTGGAATCCGGGGGCGTTCCTGTCAACTGACTCCTGAGCCATCTTCCCCACCACCCAAACCATCGATTTAATTCACCTTCACCACCCAAACCATCAAAACCAAAAATTATTTCACCTTTCACGACCTAAACCATCAAAATCTGACTTTATTTCACATTCACCACCCAAACCATCAAATTCGAAGTAACTGTAATTGGAGCTTGGAAACCCTTTCAATTGTCTGCAATGCCCATGGGTTCAAAATTAGGGATTTCAATTTCTTCAAAAACCAATTCAATTAAACACAACCAATAGCAATGTTAGCAAAGGAGATTCGATTCCATACTTGTGTCAAGGCCAACGGCCGTCAGAGTTGCCAGATAATGGGTGGAGAAGCCGCAGCTTTGTAGCTTCGCAAAAGTCGTGCCTAGTGATCGTCGAAGTGAGGAAATGACATGGAGAGACGAAGCCGTTGGTGCCAGAGCTAGGTTGCGACGCTGCCAAAAAAGAGAGATCGTCGACGGAGGCTTCGCTGTTGTATGGTGTCGTTCCATCACCGTCAAGGGTCGGTTGGATGATCAGTGGGTACCACCATGTTCATTGCAAGGAGAGGAAGCTATTGGTGCCAGAGTTAGACCGCGATGCTGCTAGAAAATGGAGATCTCCGATCGAGGAGCTTGAGTCTGCCTGGTGTCACGGGCCGCTATCACAAGTCCGAGGCCCACTTGTGTAGGGCCTAACCCATTGTACTTGTTTAATTCTGGAACCTTCTAGACGTGTGAATGTCCAGATTCGTTGTATGGGGGTAGGTAGGATTTGTATATTTCCAGATTCGTTGTAGGGGGTAGGTAGGATATTTAGTCTTATTATACTCTGGACCGTTAGATCAATCCGATCTTAACCGTCCAATAGGGGTAGGTAGAAGTAAGGAATTGTATATAAAGAGGAGGCCTCATTTGGCCAAACCATCTTGGAAATACAAACATATTCTCCCCATATCTCTCTCTTGTGTTCTTAAGTGTTCTTGAGTGTTCATCTCTTGTTCTTGCATATTTGTGATCTTTGATCTACTTTGGCAGGTGATTGGCTGACTTAGTTTGTTCGAGGAGGCGACCAAGTCTAAGGCTGCATGGGTAGAAGACTCTGAAATAGTCATCCCGTGACAGTTGGTATCAGAGCAGGATTGAGATGGCAGATCAGTTGGTGAGCAGTGTGGTGGACATGACGAACATCACCATGGAGCAGGGTGGTGAAAAGTCCAAGAAGGGCAAGTCAAAGGATGTGGTCGGTGCTATGGAGGGACGACTTTCAAGGATGGAGAAGGCCATGGCCGATTTTGAGATTCGGCTTGAGAAAGATGTTCCTGAGATGGAGACCCTTAAGGCAATGGCGAAAGATCTTAAGGGAGAGTTCCAAGGAGCACTCACCTCTCTCGTAGACACAATCCGGCTGGAAGTCAAGGAGCAGCTTGACTAGTACCTTGCTGAGCTCACCATAGTTCGTGAGGAGATGGACGACATAAAGGGAGATTGGGCCTTATGTAAGAAGGCAGTGCTCAACAGTTCACATGGGCCCAGGGAGCCGAAGATGGATGCTTTCAATCCCACTTCCTTCAATGGGAAGAGGGAAGCTAAGGAGCTAGATATCTTCTTATGGAACATGGAGAGGTACTTCAAGTATTTGAGGATGGATGAAGATGAATCAAAGATCTCAATGACAACCTTGTTCCTCACCAACAATGCACTCATGTGGTGGCGTAGAAGGAGTATGGAAATAGAGCAAGGTATATTTACTCTCACTATATGAACTGAGTTTAAGGCTGACATCAAGCTACATTTCTACCCTGAGAATGCCAGGTTTGAAGCAAAACAGAAGCTCAGGTGGCTGAAGCAGACATGATCTATCAAAGACTATGTGGCTGAGTTCACCAATCTGCTTTTCGAAATCTCCACTATGAATGAGGAAGACAAACTTGTGTATTTTATAGATGGGATTCAACCTTGGGCTCAAACGGAATTACAGCGAAGGAATGTCCAAACCTTGTCAACAGCTATCACTGCAGCTGAGTCCCTCATAGAGTATAAGAGAGCTGATAAGGGTGAAACCAAGTCCAAATGGCCAAAAGGTAGTGGTAGTGGCAAAGGTGGGGTAGACAACAAGCCCAGAGAAAAGTCTGATGACAAGAGCAAATTCAAGCCCAACAAGTCCGCTTGGTGGAACCATGGTGATCCAAAGAAGAAAGAGAGATCTGGCCCAATAGCATGCTACTTCTGCGATGGACCTCATATAATGCGTGACTGCCCAAAGAAAAAGGCTTTGAATGCTATGATTCGTGGAGAAGAATCCGAGGAAGAGAAAGAAGAACAGACGGGTGCTCTTCAACAATTTGCAGCTGTGCAAGCCCAACTTGCTCAGTCCAAAACCCAAGCTAGGGGTGTGATGTATGTCGATGCCATGGTGGAAGATAGGGCGACCCGTGCACTGGTGGATACGGGAGCATCTCACAACTTCATGGTTGTGGCGAAAGCAAAGAAACTTGGACTTTAGGTTTCCAAAGTAGGCGGTAGCCGGTAGTGTCAAGGCAGTGAACTCTGCAGCAAATCCAATTGTAGGGGTAACTCGTGATGTGAAGCTACAAATTGGCGCATGGAGTGGATCGACGGATTTCTCGGTGTTCCCCATGGATGACCATGGCATCGTGCTCGGGATGGAGTTTATGGACAAGGTAAAGGCTTTTCCTATTCCGCACTACAATTCTATATGTATAGTGCAGGATGGGACACTACCTTGCTTTGTGCCAGTAGAAAGGCATACCAGGCCCGAGACAAAATTCTTGTCAGCAATGCAATTTACAAGGTCATGGAAGAAGGGTGAGACGACTTTCCTAGCAACCTTGAAAGAAGATAGTGATTGAGATATTCCGCGAAGCCTGCCTCGTGGAGTGGAGGAAGTATTGAGCAAGTATGCAGATGTGATGCCCAAAGACCTACCAAGCAAGCTACCACCTAGGAGAGAGGTGGACCATGCGATTGAGTTAGAGCCTGGTGCCAAACCACCTGCTAGAGCACCTTACCGAATGGCTCCTCAAGAATTGGAGGAATTGAAGAAGCAGTTGAAGCAACTACTAGATGCTGGGTATATTCAACCATCCAAAGCTCCTTACGGCGCCCCAATCATGTTCCAGAAAAAGAAGGATGGCTCTCTGCGGATGTGCATTGACTATCGAGCATTGAACAAAGTGACCATAAAGAACAAGTATCTCATTCCTTTGATTGCAGACTTGTTTGACCAGCTAGGAGGAGCAAAATACTTCACCAAACTGCACCTTCGCTCGGGGTATTACCAAGTAAGGATCGCTCCAGGTGACGAGCCCAAAACCACCTATGTGACACGGTATGGGTCTTTTGAATTTCTAGTCATGCCATTTGGACTCACCAACGCTCCTGCCACTTTCTGCACACTAATGAACAAGGTATTTCATCCCTATTTGGATAAATTTGTGGTTTACATTGACGATATTGTGGTGTATAGTAACTCCCTAGAGGAACACATGGAACATTTGCGGATTGTGTTCCAAGTCCTCCGAGAGAATGAACTTTATGTGAAGAATGAGAAGTGCTCATTTGCTCTAGAGGAAGTGGATTTCTTGGGGCATAGAATCAAAGGGGGTGAACTGATGATGGATGTAGGTAAGGTGAAGGCCATACAAGAGTGGGAGCCACCAAACAAGGTTACAACCCTCCGGTCATTCCTTGGGTTGGTCAACTACTACCGACGCTTTATTAAAGGTTACTCAGCTAGAGCATCACCCTTGACGAACTTGTTGAAGAAAAACAAGGCATGGTCGTGGACCCATGAGTGCCAGCATGCTTTTGAGGAACTAAAGAAAGCCATTATGGAAGAACTGGTTCTGAAACTCCTCGATCCCACAAAAGTCTTTGAGGTACACACTGATGCTTCCGACTTTGCTATTGGTGGTGTACTTATGCAGGATGGGCATCCGATAGCTTTTGAGAGCCGCAAGCTTAACGATGCTGAAAGAAGATACACTGTCCAAGAGAAGGAGATGACAGCAGTGATCCATTACTTACAAGTATGGAGGCACTACTTGCTTGGTTCTCATTTTGTGGTAAAGACAGATAATATAGCCACTAGCTACTTCTTGTCGCAGAAGAAGCTTTCTCCTAAGTAGGCAAGGTGGCAAGACTTTCTAGCAGAGTTTGACTACAAGTTGGAATACAAGCAGGGGAGTTCCAACCTTGTGGCAGATGCACTAAGTAGGAAAGTTGAGTTTGCTTCGTTAGCCGTACTCCAAAGTTCCCTTCTAGAACGAGTGAATGAGGGATTACTACATGATCCTCAAACCAAGAGTTTGGTGGCCTTTGTCAAAGATGGGAAGACAAGACGGTTTTGGCTTCAAAAGGACTTGTTGTATACCACGGGAAGTAGGCTTTATATCCCAAAACGGGCGGACTGAGACGTGAGTTGTTGAAGGAGTGTCATGACTCCAAATGGGCAGGAATCCAGGCACCCATAGAACACTGGCATTGTTGGGTGATACCTACTATTGGCCACAAATGAGGGATGATGTAGACGTATATGTTCGGACATGTCTTATTTGCCAACAGGACAAGGTGGAGCAAACACTACAACAAAAATGTCGATAGATATTAGTCGTGGACTGATATCTATTTGGGTAGCCATCTGATATAGCGAGTCGTGATATCTAATGTTCACATTTTAGATATCAGTTTTAAACTGATATGTAAACATTGTTTATATATCATTTTTGATATTATTTCTAATATCTATAAAATTTGAATATCAATAATTCTGATCAATATATATCGTATTTGAGGTAGAATATGATATAAAACCATGATATCAATATCAGGTTTGAAGTAGAATATGATTTAAAATCTTGGTATCAATATCAGGTATATGATAAAATTTGATATGTAATCTCGATATCAATATCAGGTATATATCAGGTATGGAACATACTCTGATATCTAAATATTGTTTATATATTATGTCTGAGAGAGAATCTGATATCAAAATGACATAACATTTCAGTTTTTAGACCAAAACTGATATTGTTTATTATTTCAAGTTTTAAAAAAATATTTGAAATGTATGATACATATTAGTTTTTTTTTCACCTAAAAAGGATATCAATGAATTAAATATACAATTGTGCCTGTAATTTGAAATGGCCTGAAATTTGTGCAAGTATAAAATCTTTCATTCCCATATATTTCATATTTTAAGCACCAATAACATTCAAAGTACCCAAAAAGGGATTATAATATAATATCCAACAAGTAATTCTATAGTTAAGGAAATACATAAAGAATTACTAAGGTATGACTGATGGTACTAATTTGAAGATACAAAAGCTGACAACTTCATCTAGCTAGTGGAGTAGAATCATTCACATCTTAAAGTTGTGTTGATTGAGACTAAATATACATAAGCTCTTCTCATCAACACTGGACCTACAAAAGCATAATGCAATGGTCTTTAATATTATTGGCTAATATACTGAACAAACGGTCCAAGATTTAAAACAAAATCGCAACAATACACACAATGAAAGAATCTATATCCAATGTTGTACATAAAAAATAAAAAAGTTGATAGTGATGAATATATATATATATATATTAAGGTTTTGACAAGGTTAAAAATATCAAGAGTTGTTTACAACACAACCAAGAAAATATATGAACTATGATACTCATCTACAACTTTGACATACCCAATTCTTGAAGCTTTAGCAAAGTTACTAAGCCATTTATAAACATTATAAAATCATAGACAAGCAAGACCAAATGGAATGGCAGGTACATTTAGAAATGGCTTCATATTCAGTAATAACTAGATAAGAAATAAATGAACAAAAATTATGTTATTTTTTTTATACAATTTACCATGAAACTCAAAAGTAAAAAAAAAAAAAAAGCAGAATGAGGTGAGGAAACAAGTATTAAAGTACTATAGTAGGACACCTAAGTAACTCATTTCTTTCTTCATGTTTTCAGTTTAATAGGAAGGTAGTTTATACTATTATCTTTACTAGTCATACAAAACTCTCACGTAATCTTCTCAAAGATTAATACTTAAACATTTTCTATTACCATCAGAACTTGTGTAAAGGCATAGCACTCATAAAAAAATGACTCAAAACCAATTAAGTCCCAAATTTCTTGATAAGCTACTTAGATACAGCCCAAAGGCCAAGATTTAACTCAAAACAACAACAAGCAACTGGAAATTAAAAGTATTTATGGTAGTGAGAAGCTACAATGCCAAATTATTAGCCCAGTAACTCAAAACTCTCACAATACGAAGGAAAGGTAAACAACTTCCACATATAGTTACTTAAAACCCTTGTGTGCCTTTAATTAAAATGACCAAAAAACCCTTTTGATGCTTATATAACCTAGATCAGTCTCAAATAGAAATAGAAAATTAAAAAAAAACAAGTAGAGGGAAGTAAATTCTTCCATCACATAACTTCAGTATCTTAGTATGTCTCAGTAGAGGCAAGCATATAAGTAGAAACGCAAATATGGAATAAGTAATCTTGAAACTAGCACACACTATTGGTAAAATATAATTAGGTTACACAATGAACTATAAAAGCATATTTAATATGGTGTAACATAAAGTCTAAGGGACTGCATAATAGAAAAATTAGAAGCAATAGATTTGGGTCAAGAATGTTACTTGCTATTTTTAATTCATGGACAACATTAGGTGTGTCTTCGCACAAAGGCGGTTGGACTCTTAATTCAGTCAGCCTGACCTGCAAAACAACAATCAAGACAACCCAACCCATACACCAACAGAAGCTACAAACCAACTTCACAATTCTTGCATAAGAATAAAAACCAAACAAAACAAAGCCAAATGGCAGAATTCAATAGAACTAATTCTCTCACCTCAAATAAAAATCCAATTCAAATCAGGAAAGAGATCAACAACCAATTCCCATTATCACAACCACAACCCAGAAAAGAAATTAATTTTACATCCCATGTGTACACATATAAGTAAGAAAATACTATGACTTACTAGACCACGAACAAGCCATCTTCATAATCGTTGCAGATTTTAATCTGCAAATCAACTCAAAACACATATAGAACACCTAATCAACCAATTATTAAAAGAATATAATCTGCAAATCAACCAATTACCGATGGCTTTATTAATTTCCACCTTCTCCTTGCCAATTAAACTTGCCGTTTGATGCAGCCCTCGAGACACACACATAAATTGATAAATAATAATGGATATTTGGAGTGATATATAATAAATGCGAGGAAAAATAATGAATATGCAGATGGACCAAGTAACCATGCAACAGAAGTGTCTAAATTATAATGAAAGACAGAGAAAAAAGAATTGAGGGAGAATATCCTTGACTTTACATTCCTATTTTATATAAATATGCACTAGGCAGTCAAAATTGATTGGATACCACAATGATTTTCCACTATGATTAAAAATGAAATGCAAATCATGCAAACCAAAGTGTGCATGTCTAACAAATGTGAGTATGCTTGACTATACATGTAAACGTCTAACAAATGTGAGTATTTTTGCGCTATAATTATCACCATATGATTTGCGTATTTCCTCAAACCTTGACAGAGCAATTCTACCAATTTCAACTCAAAAGCATCCAATTAAATCGAAATGGGTCAGAAACGAGTCAAAGAAGCTCAACCCGGCCACCACTCACGGCGGAGCCCTTAGTGGCCGTGGATTCCAAATTGGGCTTTTCGATTCTATTAACAATTTAGCAAAACAGAGCCAACAAACATGTAGAGGATGAAGAGAAGATTGAAATCGATACCTGACTCAATGGAATTGGCCGCCAGAACCGTTGAAATCGCGTCGAAGCCGCCGCTGGCTTCTTAACGTCGATTCGCCTTGTACAGTGGTCCGATGAACAATCGGAGGCCACCAACATGTTCAGAACGACGACAGCTTCAAAACCCACAAGGCCTGGCATCTCAACTTCGCCGGGATCGATGGACTGCCGCAGGAGTGGCCATCGGCCCTGTGGCTTCGATTTGCCATGATCAGCGGTTGTTTGGGATGGAGAGAGACACGAGGAGGGAGAGTAGAAGAAGACGATCGAGTGGTGGTACTCCCGTCGTCGTTGGCCTTCGGACGACGACGACGACGAATTTTCTGAGGAAGACGATCGGCGCAAGAGAGAGAGAGAGAGAGAGAGAGAGAGAGAGAGAGAGAGAGAGAGAGAGAGAGAGAGAGAGAGAGAGAGAGAGTGAGAGAGAGAAAGAGAGAAGCGAGAGAATAGAGAGAAAGAGAGATATGCGGGTGAGAGGAGAGAGAACATAAAAAAAGATTTGGGTTGTTTAAATTAACCCTAGGATGCGGAAATACAAAAATTAGGTCAATTGATCTTAAGATATCAGTTGATATGTTACAGTGATATGATAAAAATATATAAGAAAAAGTAAAAAAATTTTATATCAGGTGTTTGGGTGGATGGGGAAAAAAATTAGAGAGGAAAACTTAACATATCAGTTGACAGTTTAAACTAACGTCTTTATAAATTCTTAGAAAAAAGAAAAATATTATATATCAGTTGATAAAAACCATGTGATTTCTAATAGAGTTTAGAAATCAGCTAAAAAATTATCTGATATTATAAATTTTACAATATCAGTCAACTTCAAATCTGATATAAAATTGGTGATATCTATTGACAATTTTGTTGTAGTGAAAAGCAACCTGGGGGGTTACTAGAGCCACTCCCGGTCCCCTCTCGACCTTGGGAAAGCATATCTATGGATTTTATTACATGCCTACCAAAGTCAGATGGGTATGGTTTTATCTTGGTGGTGGTCGACAGGTTCACTAAATATGCCACTTTTATTCACGCATCACCAGATTGTAAAGCAGACGAGGTGGTATGCTTGTTTCTTAAGCACGTAGTGAAGTATTGGGGAGTTCCAAAGAGCATCATCAGCGATCGGGACCCACGATTCACAGGAAAATTTTGGATGGAGCTCTTTAAACTTCTGGGCTCGGAGTTGAACTTCTCCACTAGTTTTCATCCACAGACAGATGGGCAGACAGAAAGGATGAATGCACTATTGGAGTTGTACTTGAGGCACTATGTGTGCGCCAATCAAAAGGATTGGACCAAACTGCTTGACATCGCCCAATTCTCATACAATTTGCAACAATCTGAGTCTACGGGAGCAAGCCCATTTCAGTTGGCCACTGGGCAACAACCATTAACCTCAAGCACACTTGCAACTGACTATACAGGGAGTAGTCCGGGAGCATTCAAGACTGTTAAGGAGTGGCGAATACAAAATGATTTAGCACGTGCACACTTGGTGAAAGCATCCAAGAAAATGAAGAAATTGGCAGATAAGAAGCGGCGCCATGTGGAGTTCCAAGTGGGAGACAAAGTCTTTGTAAAGCTCAATCCTAGCCAGCACAAGTCCACAAGATCATTACACAAAGGCCTATTGCGGAGATACGAAGGGCCCTTTCCAATCCTCAAGAGAGTGGGCAAAGCTTCATACCATGTGGAACTCCCTCCCAAGATGAAGATCCACCCTGTTTTTCATGTGAGCACATTGAAACCATTTCATGCAGATGTTGAAGAACCTGGTAGAGAAGAATCGAAGCATGCACCACCCAACGTAGTCACTTCCTTTGACAAACAGGTGGAGTGTATCTAGGCTAAGCGGGAGGTCCGGCGTAGTGGTATCCCGCGATACACATAGTACTTTGTCAAATGGAAGGGGTTGCCTGAGTCCGAAGCCAGTTGGGAGAGTGAGGAGTCCTTGTGGCAGTTCAAGGACTACATCACCATATTCGAGGACGAAGAAGCGACGAGGACGTCGCTTGATTAGGTGGGGGAGAATGTCACAGGCCGCTATCACAAGTCCGAGGTCCACTTGCGTAGGGCCCAACCCATTGTACTTGTTTAATTCTGGAACCTTCTAGACATGTGAATGTCCAGATTGGGGGTAGGTAGGTAGGATTTATATATGTCCAGATTCGTTGTAGGGGGGTAGGTAGGATATTTTTCCTTATTATACTCTGGACCGTTAGATCAATTTGATCTTAACTATCCAATAGGGGTAGGTAGAAGTAAGGAATTGTATATAAAGGGGAGGCCTCATTTGGCCAAACCATCTTGGAATTACAAACATATTCTCCCCATATCTCTCTCTTGTGATCTTAAGTGTTCTTGAGTGTTCATCTCTTGTTCTTGCATATTTGTGCTGTTTGATCTACTTTGACAGGTGATTGGCTGACTTAGCTTGTTCGAGAAGGCGACCAAGTCTAAGGCCGCATGGGTAAAGGACTCTGAAATAATCATCCCGTGACACTGGGTTGATCTGCTATTGTTGTTGTTGGGTTTCGTGGAAAGTGGAAGGTAGGGTGAGGAAGCGGGAAGAGAGGCGAGCATGGTGGGACCGGTCTGGCCAACAACCGTTTCCAGACGGCGGCGTACGCGCGGACGGGAAAAGAGAGAGAGAGAGAGAGAGAGAGAGAGAGAGAGAGAGAGAGAGAGAGAGAGAGAGAGAGAGAGAGAGAGAGAGAAAACGCAAAAATGGGAAGTTAAAAAAACATAGGGAGTCAAAGATGAGGTAAAAACAGAGACTGAAATTAAAAGAAAAAACATAATTAAAATTTTATGGAAATTAAAAATAAATAAAAGGGGTAAAACTAAAAAATTTAAAGATGGGGAGTCAAACTTGGCTGGTATTAGTTAACTAGGGTGTTTAGGAAAATATTAAGTGTAAGATTGAGGGTTATGGGAGATGTAGATTTTTTTTGGGGGGGGGGGGGGGGGGGGGAGGTTACGAAGAGATGTTTTCTCTCAGGGTTTATAATTATTTACATGTTGTTTAAATAGTGGGGTTTAGGCAAAAATTTAACTGAAAAATGGGGTTATTAATCAACAACTACAGTAATGATAGGAGGTTATGAATTAAGTAAAAATAGAAGGTTAATAAATATTAAGGCATAAATTCAATTTAGACACATAACTATATATGCTATTTCAACGGGGTCCACGAACTTTCAAATATTTCAAATATACACCTGATTTATTATGTAAATTGAAAAATGAAATTTTGTTCATCAATTTATTGAGAGATCAGTTAAATGTCAGCTTGGCTTTTGCTAACGGGGATTAGTTGGCGACGTGACACCAACTCAGCATATATTTCCTGCCAAACGAGCAACATATGTCCACTTGACACGGGCCTACACACCCATCACCTCTTTCCCGCTCGTCGAACGCTCTCATGACCATTTAGTCTCCCAAAAACATTACGTTTTCCCCCAAATTTGAATATAAATCCCTCACTTGTGTTCAACGAGCGAGAAAGAGATGATGAGTTTGTGGACCCGTGTCAGGGGTTAGGTGGACCTGTGTCGCTCATTTGGTGGGAAATGAGCGACACGGGTCCACCTAACCCCTAACACGAGCCCACAAACTCTCTCTCTTTATTATTATTAAATTGTGGGCCTGTGTCGCTCATTTGGCGGGAAATGTTTGCTGAAATAGCGCCACGTCGCCAAGTAATCTCGGTCAGCAAAAACCAAACTATCATTTAACTGATCTCTTAACGAATCAATGGACATAAATTCATTTTTCAATTTAGATAATAGATCGGGTGTATATTTGAAATATTTTAAAATTCATGAACCCCGTTGAAATAGCTTATATAGTTATGTGTCTAAATTGAATTTATGCTAAATATTAACTATAAATTTTTAAGGTAGCAAAACCACATGTCAAATTGCTACATGAATTATTAAAAGACATTTTTGTCCTATTGATTTGCTATATCCATTAGGTTTTTTGGGGATTTTCAGTTGTATTAGTAGTTTTTTCTGTAAAAATAGGGGAAAAAAAAAAAAAAAAACAGCCCCTTAATAGATACGTTAGAAGCCCACGGAACACGTAAGGCCGTGTAAGTTGTCGGTTCTTTCCGTGTATTGCACGGACAGGTGGGTGCCTGTGGGCCGTGGCATAATCAGTGCCCAACTAGCTTTTATAGCATCCTTCTATTTATAGCCGACTACATGCCCATTCTGTTTGTAGCTACCTGCAAAACCAGAGCTTTCTCTCTCACTCACACACAAACACAAACACCACCACAGCGATCTGCATCAGCTTCCTTTCTTTGGGAAACACCATAAGGTACAATTTCTGCTATTGCCAATTCTTCCTTCTTATCACTCTTATGCTTTGCTTTTGTAATTAAGAATAATAAACCAAATTTTGTTCTGTGGCATAAGCCTTGGATGTCTCTTAACATTGATCTTTGTTTTCTGTCAAGGAAACAATTATATGTGAAAGGTCAATTAGATAATTGGGTATGATCTTACTATTCAAGTTCTCTCTCTGTAAGTTTAGTTTGACTGTATCAATTATTTACCTACTTTGGTTAGTGGGCATGTGGAGAAAGTTACAAGTCATATTAATTGTTGGTAAACCAACAACTTTGTACTCAAATCACCGTGAAGAAAGAAAATATATATAGTAGTAACTAATGAGGGATCATAAAGGGTTCCATCATTCAAGTTGTAGGGGGTCAAAATGTGTTAATTTTGTGTTTCTGAATGAGAAAATTGAAAAGCCTGTTAAAAAAATCAACTGATCTTAATATTGTCAAGTCTGTATTTGCTATGCTTTTGTTAAAGATATTTTGCTGACTAGACAAGCCTCTAAAATCCTCTTTATATATATACATATATATATTGGTTACGAAAATCCTCTTTAAATTTGAACAGTTTATCTTTTAAATTAAGTATATCATAATAGATGAAGTAATTCCCTTTTATCTGGGAGCCTTTACTTTCTCTTTCAGAAACCTGTGTATGACAAGCAGAAAGCACTGAATTTCATTTTTTTCGGAATTTTTAATTGCTTGAGGTCCATCCTCCAAGATTTTGCAAGTTGTCATCTTTGCACACCAAAATGTTTTGAGACTCTTAAAAATTGATAGTTAGCATATTGTATTGTTCTGGGAACTAGATATGAAAACAATGAGACATCTTCATTCGGCTTTGTTTCAAATTTGATATCCCACCAGTTTTTAAAATATCTTATTCAGTAAATAGATGTGTTTCTCTACATATTTTTCCCCTTCTGTTGAGTGGTTGGAAGGTTTGTTGCTTTGATTGTTAGCTTTAGATGCTCTTAGAATGAGCAAAGTCTTGTGCACATATTGAGCAAAGTCTATGTGCACATCTTGAGCATAGATTTTGTTTTCTGGTTCCCCATTGTAATTGCTCTTCAATGTCGGTATAACTGCAGTTCTCATCTTCCCCATCTTCCCTCATTTTAAGTGCTTGAACGAAAGTTAGGATTCATATAGAGAAGTTAATTTTCAAAAGATATCACCAATTATATCTAAGACTTACAAACCCAAATGTTTACTGGAGCTAGCATTTTAATTTGGAGGAAGCTTTGGATCGTTATTGCTTGGATCAAAAGATGTGCATAACCTTTTCCCACACTCAGACCTCTGTTTATATCATGAGGATTGACGAAAGGAAAATAAGTTTCGTAAGCTTGCATTTTTAGTAACATATGTAGGTCCTTGTGGATGAAATGTCAATAAGTCTCCAATTGTTTTAAGCATTTTCTCTACTATACTGAATACAGAGCTCTAATGTTAGATGCATTATTTTTTGGCCATCAGATGTGATCAATTTATTGTTCTTGTTTATTTATGTCATTTCATAATTCACCAAGTATTATCATTTTTGTATTCTACTGAATTTGCTTTTAGCTTACTTATTGCCCAGTTACATTTGTTTTAGTGAATCTCAGATTGAGTGGAAACGGTTTTACGTTTCAACTTTTGGAAAATAATCTGGAGATGGAAGACAAAGTTGAATATAAAGGAGAAGAAAAGGTTAAAAAGGAAAAAGTCCATGCAGTGATCAAGACCAAGGATGCAGAACCAGGTGACTTGAAGGAAAAGACTGAGATGGAACTTGAATCAAAGACCAAGTCAGTCGAAAAGGAAAAGCCAACACATAAAAAGGACAAGGAGAAACATAAAGATATAGATGAGGAGAAATCAAAGAAGAAGGAGAAAGACACAACGATGAAGGAAAAGGGGAAAGAGAAGAAAAATAAGGAAGAAGATGAAGAGCAGAAGAAGAAAGAGGACAACGAGGATAAAAAGAAGGACAAGGGTAAAGAAGAGAAGAAGAAAATGGAGAAGAAAAAAGATAATAGGGGCTCAGAAGATAAAGAAGATGATAGAGAGGGGGAAGAGAAAGAGAAAAATAAGAAAGAGAAAAAAGAGAAAAAGAAGGACAAAGGCAAAGAATTAGAAGGAAAAGATGAAAAATCGAGTGCCAAGGATGATAATAAACACAAAGAGAAGGAGGTGGATGAAAATGAAGAGAAGAAGACAAAGAAGAATAAGCTCAAGGTAAAAGAAGATGAAGACGAGCAAAAAGAGAAGGAGCAGAAAAAGGAAAAAAATAAGGATAAAGATAGAAAAGAGGAGGATGGGGATAACGTGGACGAGGAAAAAGAAGATGGTAATGAAAAGGAAGGGAAGAAGAAGAAGAAGAAAGACAAGAAAGGCAAGGAGGAGAAAGGTAGTGTTGAAAAAGAGAAGAAAAAGGATGAGGAAAAAGATGATGACAATGAAAAACATGGGAAGAAGAAGATAGACAAGGAGGAGAAAAAGAAGAAACACAAGGGCGATGATGGTGACAAAGAGAGGAAGAAGGATGAGAAAAAAGAAGATGGTGAAAAAGAAGGGAAGAAAGGCAAGGAGAAACACAAAAATGCAGAGGATGAGGAAAAGATCAAGGGTGAAGTTACTTCCAGGGATATTGAAATAGAAGAAAATGTCAAAGAATCTGAGGAGGAAGTGCAGGAGGAGAAGCAGAAAGATGAGGAAAAGGAAGGTAAGGAGAAGAAAGATAAAGAAAAAAAGGAGAAGGTCGAGAAGAAAAGAAAACCTGATAGGAAAGACGACAAGTCCAAGGATCTTGGAAAGCTGAAACAGAAGTTAGAGAAGATTAACGGCAAAATAGAAGGCCTTCTTGAACAAAAGGCCGACATCATAAGGCAGATAAAAGAAGCTGAAGGTGCAAGTCTCACTGCCGCTGAGAATCCCATAAATGCAGCAGTGGCTGCTTCCTGATGCTGCATAGCACTCTGTGGTAGTGCATTTCAGCTCTCCATAGTTCTTACTTTCCAGTTTATGTTGTGGTATAGATAATAATAAATTTTAATTATGTGGTAAATGTCTTACTAGTAATTAATGAATAAAACTAATATGAGATTGCGTTTCTGTTGTGTTCTACAAATTTAGAATTCTACCGAATGACATTTAGAGGATTTATGCATGTGGAAACTACACTCACTGCAATATGTACCAAGTGAAACCTGGTGAGCCGGAGTAGGTGAACATGTGTAACAACAATATGATAGGTGAAGTAGGATTTTAAGTTACAGAAAATGCCTGACTGTTGGGTTGGCTTGTAAACAATTATAAAGAGTTTATGTATGCAAAATTAAATTTGGATTTGATATTGGTTCTGTACCCAAGATAGTCCTTTTGTTTTCTTCTAAGAAATCATGCAGATACTCCCTTTTGTTGAGCATACAACTGCATCTATCTTGCTTTCTTAGAGGTAACTTGCTTTAGTTGAAGATTTACCTGAAATTTTGGAGCTATTAAGATTCATATTAAAGGGAGAGGGAGAGAGAGAGAGAGGTCTAATAACTTATTTGACGGGTGTTAGAAACTTAGAATGATGAATTTGAATTCAAGTATCAAACATGAACTTACTGACAGTGCATTGAATATTTGCATTTTTCTCCAGCTAAAGCAATTTTTCTAAGGGGGGGGGCTATTCAGACCACCCTATTTTGCTGAGTTGACCACCCCCCTAAAATTTTGCCCATTTTTTCCCATTTTGCCCCTGCATGCCTACTCTCCAGATTTTGGCCAGCCACCCCTCCCCGCCGCTGGCGCAACCCCACCCCCTCCCCACCGCCGGCGCGACCCCACCCCTCCCCACCGCATCTCCCCTCCTCTCCTCCTCCCCCACCCAGCCACCACTCCCCCACTCATCCCCTCCCCTCCCTAGCCCGCCCCCACCCAGCCAGCCCCCAGCCAGCCCACCCCTACCCAGCCAGCCCCTCCCCAGCCCACCCGCACCCCCTTACCCCAAGCCCAGCCCCCGTCGCACCCATCCCCCACCCCCGATCTGGAGGTCTATAGGATCGCGCCGGCCATCCATGGTGGTCCGGTGAGGGAGGGAGGCAGACAGAGGGGAGAGAGAGAAGATGGCAGAGAGAGGGAAGAGAGAGAGAAGGAGATCGGGCCATGGGAGGGGGGGTCGCGCCGGCCATGGGGAGGGGTGGGTCGCGCCGGCGGTGGGGAGGGGGGGTCACGCCGGCCATGGCGAGGGGGTGGGTTGCGCCGGCGACGGGGAGTGGTGGAGGGCCAAAATTGGAGGGGTGAGTTTTTTTTTTATGCAGGGGCAAAATGGGCAAAAAGGGATAAAATTTGAATGGGGTGGTCAACTTAGTAGGTTTGGGTGGTCTGAACAGCCCCCCCTTTTTCTAATGGTGCTTCAAATTTTGCCCTTCATTTAGTGCCTGTTTGGTTCACTGCCATAAATGTTGTTATTAGATCCTAAACGAAATCAATTTTTCACTTTCTATAGAAGTTAAAAGCATCCTATCCAAAACCAATTAACGATGAATAGTGAGGTCCAAGATATTATATATTGTGAGAAGAGACTTTATGCTCTGGATGTGGAATATACTCTCAACATGTTCCCCTATTTGTGGTGTCTTTAGCCAAATACATGAACTACTTATATTGAATAACGTGGGAGCACAATGTCTATTGAGACGACATGTGAAATGTTTGTCGGATACCATGAATTGGCAAGGCATTACACTTTCATTTTGGTCAAGTTGCAAGGCATTACACTTTCACTTAGGGCTGTCAATCGGTCGGTTCGAATCGGTATTGGGGCTTACCAAACGAAAACCAAAAAATTTGGTATTTTTTGATTTCGGTATTTTTTGGTTTCGGTATTTTTCGGTTCAGTAATTGTTGGTAAATTTTAGTTTTCGATTCAATTTCAGTAATTTTTGGTATCGGATACTTTTGGTTCATTTTCAATTTACTTCGGTATATTTTCAGTTCATTTTCAATTTATTTCAGTATATCTTCAGTTCATTTTCGATTTAATTATAATAATATTAATTATTATATATCAATATAAAAGTTAATCAAATATGATGCATAAAATATAATGTTTGATGAATATATATTTGCACGAGTAGTATTGGTAGTTTAGTATAGTACTAGTATTCTACCAGTATTTTACCCTAGTAATAATATATATTAGTATAATTAGTTTAATAATATGTATTAGTACATATCCTATTAATTTAGTATGTATATATACCAATAAATATGAATATGTATATGCATTATTTACCTAAAGATGAGATTTTTATTTTTCTAAAAATAATAACATTAACTTTATTAGAGAATGACTCTATATCTTAACTCACACTTTTGATAATATTCATATGATAACATTATACAATTATATTTTCTTATAGTTGTTTAAGATATTAGTAGTTTAATATTTATTATATCACTAACATAATAGTATTATATAAGCATATATAACTATTTTGATAATTGTTTTAGTTTTTTCAGTATATATTTTGGTTTTTTCGGTAATAATCGATTCGGTTTCTTTCTGTAATAATTTTCGGTAATCGGTCAGTTGACTAACTTTTTTCAATTTTTACCAAAACCAAACCAACTTTTTTCGGATTTTTTCGGTTTCCGATTTCTATTTTTCAAATTGTGAAAATCGGTATACCAAACAAAAAAAATTCGGTCGGTTCAGTAAAAACCAAACCAAATGGCAGCCCTAATTCACTGCATGAATCACGTATTTCCACCTAATTCTCTATTTTTATTGAAAATGAAAATTGGATTTTTTTTTTTTTTTTTTTTAAACGGCCATAACCTTGTGTTGTAACTTTTCGCTCATCCAAGCCTATGAACCCTCCGTTCCCATATCCAATGTATGTTTTAAAATACATAAATTTATCTTAGCAATTTCTTTGTTTAATTCTTATTAGTTTGCTTTATAAGCAAGCAGAAATTGCAACACCAACAAAAACAAAACAAAAATCAAGCAGCTAGGCATAGCAGAAACCTGCCATTCAAAGAAACAACAAAAACAGAAGTCAATTACAGAGATAGTTCTCTGTTAGTTTCTAGGATTTGTTATATTGGCTATTTTCCTTGTTAAAACCATTATATTTATTTTTATTTAATCACTCACAAGCTCTAGGCTAGATTAAGGACAAGTTCAGCTGTATTGAAGAAGTCAAGAATGAACAAGACTCAAGGTATACTGCACTTCATTCAATTCATGAAAATATCATATTTGTGTCCATTTGACTAGTCATAAAGAACAATGTTTTTCACGTACAGTGGTTGATACAGTGACAGACACTGCAGTGGGGCCGTTTCGGGTTTTTCTTTTAAAGCTCATTTCATTGAAAGCCCATTCTCTGTTTTTTACTAAACATACATGTGCATTGCACATGACTTGGTTCCCCCACTGTATCAATCAGATCTGATTGCATCTTAGTCATTCACGCCACACACTTACACACACATCAGCACTATTCATCATCTTCTCCATTTCTGATTTTTGCAAAATAAAGCAATATTGGTTTTTACAGCTCCTCATTTCTATCCTTAGTAATACTAGAATACCCCTCTAGGACAAAAGGAATATGCCCCTCATTCGTCTCTTGTGGACAGCCATTGATTGGCTTCCACGTGGCTCGGGCAAACATGAAAATGGTGTGTGTGTGTACGGGTATATGATGTATTCCGTTCAGAATTTTCAGTGGGTGTCCATGAGCATTTTCAGTGGGTATTTTCAGGGTGAGTGCTCATCTTTATCAAGTTAGAAAATGTTCATTTAATTCTTAAAAATCAAAATGATTTTCTGAACTTGTTTGTTTCATCTAAAATTCTGAATGGGCTTGAGTGTTTAAATCTTTTTATATATTTTTCAAACACATTCATTCTAGATTTTAGTTGAAGGATTCAGTATCAACCTTTTCATACCTCTAGCTTGAGAAGGTTGATCTTCTTTTTAAGAATCCAACATTGGCATATCATGTTCATACATTGATGAATCTACTGGGCTTGGTGTGAATTGGTGCCATGGGTTGATGAGTTTGGAGTTGTAGCTGCCTTCTTCATGAATGACCGATTGCCTTGCTTATGGAAGTTGCACAAAAGGGTAAGAAAGCTGCCACTTAGTCTAGGACTTAGTGATTGAGCTTGTGTGCTGTATGCTCCCTTTGTATTGAACTTCTTCTTTAGTGGATTGCTTGGTCAGCTGGAAAGACCCCCAGTTTTTAACCGTTAGTGGTTTTCTGGGTGAACAATCATGTGGCTTGTTTGTGATTTGTTTCCTCTGTGTTACTGATTATTGATTCGAAAATAACTTCACAAGATCACACACTTCACTTTAGCATGTTAACTTAGACCATGAATGCTAAATGAAAGTTTGTTAAATTTGTCCACACACCACTTTAGTTGTTGATAGCACTGGGATGTCTACATTGATGGATCCTTTGAGTGCATAGGGTGTCACTCAATTCCTTGGTGTGTTCTGACTTGTGGTATTTACTAAAGTTGGTTTGATTTAACAAGTAAATCTGGAGTTTCAGATTTTAGTTACTGCATCATCAGAGCTGTGTCTGTTTGACTAGTTCCTGAATGATCATATAAAATAAAAATTGGGGTCCGATCACTGAAAGTGAATTTAATCAAGTTAATTGAGTGAATAGATCACCTAAATTAAACTTTCAATTGGTATCAGAGCGCTACTCTAAAAGCAAATAGAGAGGTCCTAGGGTGTTGTTTGTTTTTAAGGTGTGTCTAGATGGAAAGAGATCGAGTCGCAGGGTCTTGCAACTCTCCTCCATTTTTTGATGGCAGCAACTACGCTGCTTGGAGAGAGAAATTTGAAATTTTCCTTGATGCCTATGACGAGTTGGCATATGAGTATCTCACTGTTGAGTGGATTCCTCCCACACGAACTGTTGATAGGATTGAAACTCCTAAGCCTAGGTCCGAATGGTCTTTAGCCGAAGTCACGGCCTCTAGCTCCAACAAGAAGGCTAGAAATGCTAGTGTCACTGCACTATCTTCCTCACAATTTGCACACATACAACATTGTGTCACGGCTAGGCAAGCTTGGAACAAACTTAGGGTTGTTCATGAAGGGGACAAACAAGTTAGGTTACTTAAGCTTCAAATGGTACATGCCAAATTTGAAGAAATTAGGATGAAAGAGTCCGAGACATTTTCCGAGTTCTATGAAAGGTTGGAAGCCCTCACAAATGAAGCCATGTCCCTAGGTAAACCATATAAGGAGTCTACCATTGTCCAAAAGGTTCTTAGATCTCTACCTAAGAGATTTCAATCTAAGAAACATGCAATACAAGAAGTCCAAAATTTGGATGAACTCAAAATTGGTAAATTGGTAGGAAAGCTTAAAACTTTTGAGATGGAACTTGAAATGGATGAAAGGGACAGCAAGAAGTCAAAGGATATTGCTTTGCAAAGTGTCAAAGAGATGAGTGAAAACTTGAGTGAAAAATCATCCATGTCCGATGATGAGGTTGCCTTTTTTGTCAAAAGATTTAGACGAATTCTTAGAAATAAAGGGAGAGAAGCTAGGACTAGTGGTAACAACTTTAAGGAGTTCAAATTCAAACCTCAAGGAGAGAACTCATTTGAGAGAAAACAAGAGAGGAAGTCTAACTTTAAGGAAGGAAGAACAACCAAGAGAGATGTGAAATGTTACACTTGTGGTGGAATAGGTCACATAGCAATTGAATGTGCAAATAATAGAAAGAATTATTCTTCAAGTAAGAATAAAGCCATGAAAATCACTTGGAGTGATAGTGAGAGTGAGGACTCAAATGATTGTGAGTCTTCTTCCGATATTGAGGGTGATGAAGTTTCATTTGTTGCATCAATCAAGGAGATTGAACAAGTTGATGGTGGGTCTGACTCAGAATCTGCTCCTGATGATGAGTCTTACACTGCACTCTGTGTTAAGTATGACTAGGGGTGTGTTTCGGCCGGATCGGATCGGAAATAGGGTGTTCCAATTCCAATCTAAAAAATTTCGGAATGAAATTTATGTTCCAATTTCCATTCCAAAAAATCGGAATTTCAATATCTCATTCCGATTCGGAATTTTCAGATTTCTCGGAATTTTCGGAATTTTTCGGAATATAACATTTTCGGAACTTTCGGATGAACATTTGAAATTTTTGAATAAAAAATCGGAATTTTCACATTTTCATAATATTTTTTAGAACATGTTCGGATTTTTTTTTAGAATAATGATAAAATTAACAAACAAAAAAAATTAAAAGACAATAGATTATGATGCATTTCAATATTTATATTAAAATGTAATTAAAATATATGTCCAATTTAAAAAGAAAATTCAAAATGGAGTTCTTCGTAAAAATGGAGTTCTTCCACTCTTGGGCAGCAGATCCACATTTTCTATCACTTGATCACTTCCAATATCTTTGGCACATAGGTAAAGATAAACAGGGCCATACATGACTTCCATCACACAAAGAAAAAATCTCTGACCTTCAACACCTAGTACAAACACCAAATACATGCAAATCAGATTTCTTAAGATTATAAATACAAAAACTAAGTTTAAGTAGAGCTCATCTAATTAAAAAGCTGTACTTCAAAACTAGTTTTCTATGCAAGAACCCTGGCAGTTCATTTTGTAAATATATAATCAATTAACGTGTTGCTAATTCATCATAGAGGTAATTACAAAATAGGATGACGAGCAGCAGAGGAGCAGAGGACTATATCAAAGGTTGATGCCAAACAAAACACAACAAATATCTTTTCTCAATATAAGTTTTAGTATCTAGCTCATGTGACAGGAGTCAAACTTGTTTACCAAATAAATAGGACTACAAGCATTTAACTCCTTTATCACTTTATTGAGAAGAGTTTTGAAGGGCAGATGTCCCTCTGCTATACACAGGGAATGAACCCCAAAAGCAAACAGACACCACTTTTCCCACTCCCCCAAAGCTTAACAAGACTCAAGCACTTTCATATATAACAAATATAATGACTACCTGTAACAAATTATAAAACTAATCTGAGAATGAGAAGATAAAATTGAGAGTATTAAACAAATCTGTTGTAAGACACAAACTGGGAAACAACAATTTTAGCCACCAACAATATAAAGGCAAACTTGGTTAGAAAATTTCAGATTCATCCACAATACCAGTTTAAAAGAGAAAAAAAAAAAAAAAGACAAACCAAGATAAATTTATCATGTTAAAATTGCAAATTCTAATGTGCATAAATAATTAAATATACAGTAAACTAAGTGCATACCACTTTCATATTCAAGACCTCATTCATCCAAGTGACAAGCTTCCTAGTTCTTGGTTTACAACTACAATGAACATAAACATATAAGTTATAATTTTCTGAAAAAATAATGAGACAAAAACAATAAAATAATTTAAAGTTAAAAGTAGCATACCATTTTCGATTTCCTCAAGTTCCTCAAGTTGTTCTTCAACACTTTCACATTCTAGCTTGGATCCTCTTAGCCAATCTTGGGTGCACACCAAAGCCTCTACAATACTTGGTGTTAAGGAACTTCGGAATGGATCAAGTACCCGACCAGCTGTACTAAATGCACACTCGGAAGCCACTGATGTCACGGGAATAGATAACACATCACGTGCCATTATTGCAAGTGCACGGTATGTTGCATACTTCCCTTTCCACCAAGCCAATACATCAAAGTTTGGAGTTTCATCCTCTAACCCGTCACTCAAGTACTTGTCTAGATCATTATTAGCATCTGCTTGCTCTTTTCTTTTCAATCCACTTCTAAATATCTCTTTCTTTGAACGATTCCCACCTGGACAGCTCACACCACTCTCCAAATTGAATGATGATTGATCATCTAATGAAGTAAGTTCCAGCTTATATTGAAGATAAAGACGTGACATCAAACTTTTAATTTTTTAACCCAAGTATCCACCTTTTCATCTTTGTCCTGCTCACTATGAAAAATATAGTTGTCTAAATATCCCCTATACCACCACATCACATATTCCAATTTATATCTAGGATCCAACACAATTGCAGCCATCAAGATTGGGTTAAGAGAATCAATATCACAATATTTGTTGAACTTTTCATTCATTTTCTTGGCCATGGCACTAAGAAAAACATCATTGCTGTCCATATGGAGTAAGAGCAAATCTTTGGCTTGTGTCACTTCATCAAAGTAGGTGTTGGAAGTGGTATAAAGAGAACCAGATATACGCATTGTTAGGAGATAAAAATCTTCTAGAAACTTATGCAAGCATCTCAATTTGCTCCAATCATCATCATCCATAGGACCTCCCTCACCACACTCATTTTTATAAATTGGATCTTTCTCCGATAGCCTATCAAATACTTTCTCAAACTCCAAAGATGAATTTATCATGAGATAGGTTGAATTCCATCTTGTTTTCACATCTAATTGCACAACCTTCTTACAAGTTACGCTTTCCTCCAAAGCACATTGTTTAAACATTTGCATACGTGATGGACTACTCCTCACATATTTAACACTTCTACGAAGAGTCTTAATGGTTTTTGTCATCTCTTCAATTCCATCCCTCACAACAAGGTTAATGACATGAGCAAAACATCTTACATGAAAGAACTCACCACTTAACAGCATCATATTTCTTTTGTTCAATCTCTTTTTTAAATCTGCAACGCATGTGTCATTATTCTTTGCATTGTCAAGGGTGATTGTCATGACTTTTTGTATACCCCACTCCAAGAGACAACTTTCTATCGCCTTTGCAATGGCCTCACCTTTGTGTGGATGTGGAAGGACTCGAAAATTAATAATTTTCTTTCTAAGGTTCCAATCCTTATCAACAAAGTGAGCCGTCAATGCCATATACCCAAGATTTTGAATTGAAGTCCACAAATCTGTTGTGATACACACTCGTGCAGACATGTCATGCAAATACTCTTTCAGCTTGTTTTTTTCCTCATGATCTAGTTTTAAGCAATCTTTTGTCACTGTAGTTCTACAAATAATATGAAATTTCGGTTGCATATCTTCGCAAAACATCCTAAAACCTTCATGCTCTACAAAAAGAAATGGCAGTTCACAAAGAATAATCATTTTTGCTAGAGACCTCCTACATCTTTCCTGATCAAACTTCCAATTACAAATCTGACCTCCCATCATACCAATAACTGACTGTCTATTATCTTGTTCATCACGGGGAAATTTTTTGCAATGCTTAGTATGATTCCACAATTTATTTGTCCCACTCTTTGAAGGTGCAGTAATTTTGGCTTGACAAAAATTACAAAGAGCAACTCCCTTATATTTTCCAGTTTCCTCATCTAAAACTTTCTGAAAAAAATTCCATACCTCTGACTTCCCATGATGTCCAGCTAAACCAGATTTCTTTGTAATTTTTTGCCTCTTTTGATTGACCTGGCTTGTAACTTTGGAGCTTTCACCAGCATTTGCCATTCATAAATCTGCAATTAAAAAAAAATAATTTACACAGCTGCATAACACATCATATAAGTTGGTTGGAAATATAGCACGAGTACTCCATTTAAAATTCTTCCATGGCTACTTTAAATCATGCAATTGGTCCTACCACTATTGAAGATAACAAGATCGAATGGGCTGTATATATATGCAGAGGATTACTTGCTACTACATAACACATAGGAAAAATAGCTAGGCAATTATTAGAATTTATCATTTTAACAATTAATTAAGAAAATGTTTAAGGAATGGTTCGGAGATGAGAATTAAGGCTCAATATTAATATTGTTTAGCAACATCTAGCAATTCCCTATAGAGAATATGTACTAGCTAATAACTAATGTTTGTGTTAGAGAGAGAGAGAGAGAGCAGAAGTAGGTAGCATATATATATTAATATATGTATAGAAGTTGATCAAGGTTGAACATACAACGAGATAAAGATATAAATACTTTCTTAGTCATTTTATCAAACATATACCAGGCAATTACCTAATTAGATATTTTAAACTTTCAGAATTTATAACCTTTACCCATGTTAAACAACGACATAGATGAGAGGGGTTTGGGATAAAAATCATGAAACTAAAAATTTACAAGAAAATAAAACTAAATAAAACTTACACAGAACTTGGTATAAGTCGTATACTCGTATGACGTTGGTCGTTGGGAGAAGATTGAGAGAAACAGGGTTGTTCCAATTTCACAAAGGCTGAGAGTGAGATTGAGAGAAACTTCTGGAGTTCCATCTTGTGATATGTAATATGTTCTTAGAATACTGTGAGAACGAGGCGTCGTTCCAATTTTCAAAACATGGAGCATTGGAGCGTCGTTCTATCTTGCATTCTTGCAGAGAGAAAGTAAACTATTGCAGTTTTTTTTTTGTCTGTATGGGTCCTATACTCATATATGTGTGTTTAAGGTTTAGGGTATAGGGTTTAGGGTTTAGGGTTTAGGGTTTAGGGTATAGGGTTTGGGTCATATATGTGTGTAATCAAATCTATTAAGCTATAAAATAATGTACCAAGTTATGTATATGTAATATATAATCAACTTAATTAATAACGTTGTTATTTATATCAAAAATAGTAGTATTGTAGTAAATTAGTAATGATCACTACAAGTACAAGAAAATATCACTTGTTAGAAAAATGCTTTCGTCGGCCACCTCAATCGGCTATTAGCTATTGTATCTTTTCGTCGACATCAAATATTTAGGCGAGAACTAATCTCATTAATGTATGGTATATATTATGTATGTTATAAGAGAAATAAATTATGTATGGTATATATTATGTATGTTATAAGCGAAATAAATTATGTATGATATATATTATGTATGTTATAAGAGAAATAAATTATGTATGATATATATTGTGTATGCTTAATGGTACATATTATATATTATAACTTACATAATATATATGAGAAATAAATGTCACTATGAATGTATAATAGGCTTAATAGCACATATCTTAGAGGTGAGGAATTAATCTTTGGACCTCATCCAACATTGTTAGAATAAATGTCACTAGTAGATACATGTTACTCACATATATATATATATAATGTTTGAAATTTTGAATATAATAAGCTTAAATATTTAGTAATTAGTAATTACAATTGGTGGGATATTCATATTCCAGTTGGAACAACTGTAGAATTGCCCCATATCTTCAATTCCCCTCCCTAATAAAAAAAAATATAGTAATTACATGTACGGAAAAATGTGGGTGTTTGTGTTACCAACTTACCATTTATATTATTATGATACACATATATTTATAATGTAAATATGTTTATATTAATAGTATTAGTCATCTTTTTTAAAATATATGTTATATGTATCATACTAAATAAATGATAAAATATATAATATTAATATAAATATGGAATAAATTGGCATAATTTCGGAAATATCGGATCGGAATGCCTTCGGAACATTTCGGAATTTTTCGGATCGGAATTCGGATCGGAATCGGAATTTACATAAACATTCCAATTCCAATCCAATTTTTTTCGGAATTTTCGGATTTCGGCATTTTCGGATTCGGCATTTTCGGATTCGGAATAAAATTGGAAATTTTCGGATAGGAATCGGTCGGATTCGGATTTTCCAATCCAAATCACACCCCTAAGTATGACTTACTTTTCACCGAAACTCTTAGCATAAAGGAAGAAAATCAGAAACCAAAGAATGCTAAATTGAAATTGTGTGAGAAGATTGAGTCATTAGAGAGTGAATTAGAAAGTGTGGCTATCTTGAAACAAAATTTTGAGAGTCAAGTCAAAGTGCTCAAGGAGAGCAACATCTACTTTAAATCTTTGAATGAGAAACTTCAAAAAGAAGTACATGAAGCAAATGAGAGCATCGTTGAGCTCACCATTGGGGCTGAAAAGGTTGATAGGATGCTTAGGATTGGAAAGCATCATGAGGACAAGACCGGTTTGGGTTTTAGTGAAAATAGTCCTAGTATATCCAACACAAAGACCATTTTTGTCAAGTCAAAATCTGATCATGATGTCAAAAAAGGTCTAGGTTTCATTGACATTGGTCAAAATGCATCTCATTCTAAGTTAAGTCAAGCTACATCAAGTGTCACACAAATTGATTGTTCTACTTCACTTAGAAAAACAAAGTTTGTCTC
The DNA here is from genome assembly GCF_963921425.1 of Dryas octopetala. Classification (NCBI taxonomy): domain Eukaryota; kingdom Viridiplantae; phylum Streptophyta; class Magnoliopsida; order Rosales; family Rosaceae; genus Dryas; species Dryas octopetala. Next base: position 17,825,790 of record NC_141371.1, read on the forward strand.
GGTTTGTCATTATTGACATGTCAAGGGTCACATTAGACCAAATTGCAACAAACTTAGAGGAAAGAAATCAAGTGAACCAAAGAGAAATATTTCTCTACAAGAGCAAGTGAACAATCTACTCAAAGAGGTAACCAAAATTGCCTTACTTGTCACCCCACTTCCCAAAAATAAGTCAAGTCCACATCAAAGATGGGTTGTGAAGAGCTCCACTAAATGTCTAGTAACCTTGAACGCTTTTTCAGCCACTAAGAGGAACATTTGGTACCTAGATAGTGGGTGTTCCAAACATATGACGGGAGATAAGGAGGTCTTTACCTCACTTGCTCCTTATGATGGTGGTAGTGTGACTTTTGGAGGAGGAGAGAAGTCCTATGTGAGTGGAAAAGGGGTTGTACACATTTCCGGTATACCCGAATTGAAAAATGTAAGATTTGTTGATGGGCTGAATTCTAATTTGCTTAGTATTAGCCAACTTTGTGATGAATGGGGTGGTGAAGTGTGTATGTCCAAGAGTGGATGTAGAATTGTTGACTCCCAAGGAAGGGAGATCTTGAATGCCCCTAGGTCTAGGGATGATTGCTATATGTTTGATGGCAATGTTGGAAAAATTGAGAATACTTGCAATAGAGCTATTGATGACACTAGCTCTCTTTGGCATCAAAGACTTTGTCACATTAATGTTTATGACCTTTACAAGTTGTCTAAGCATGAGGTTGTTAGAGGTCTATCAAAGATAGGAAAGCCCGAAACTTTTATTTGTGGTCCATGTCAAATGGGGAAACAAACCAAAGAACCACACAAAAGAGTCAAAGACATAGGCACCTCTAGGACACTTGAACTAATTCACTTGGATTTAGTTGGTCCTGTCCAAACCTTGTCAATAGGTGGAAAGAAATACATTCTAGTCATAGTAGATGATTTTTCTAGGTACACTTGGGTATCATTTCTTAAGGACAAGTTGGAGACATTTCATCATTTTGTCAAGATTGTGAAACTGTTGAAAAGTGAAGGTATGTCAAGTCTGTCAACCCTGTCCAGAATTAGATCAAACCATAGAACTGAGTTTGAAAACTCTCAATTCGATGAGTTTTGTTGTCAAATGGGTATCAAACATGAATTCTCAGCTCCTATAACACCCCAACAAATTGGAATCGTTGAGAGAAAGAATAGGGTTTTGATTAAGATGGCAAGAGTGATGTTGAATAGCAAAAATCTTGCTAAACATTTCTGGGCTGAGGCGATCAACACAGCATGTTACATCATAAATAGAGTCTACCTTAGGCCGGGAACTAAAAAGACTCCCTATGAACTGTGGAAGGGTAGGAAACCCAAGGTTACACACTTTAGAGTGTTTGGGAATGCATGCTACATCCTTAGGGATAGAGAACATTTGGAAAATTTTGATTCTAAGAGTGATGAGGGTCTGTTTTTAGGCTATTCATCCAACAGTAGAGCTTTCAGAGTTTTCAATTTACGAACAAATTCTATGATGGAGTCCATAAATGTGAAAATAGATGATCATGATGCATCTATTGAAATGGCTGCAGATAAGGATGGATTGTTCCCACAATCTGATCCAAAAGAGGATAATTTGGTTAACGAAGAGTCCAAGTCAGGCAGTGATGAACTTACTGATGACTCAAAAATTGTTGAGTTTGATAAGTCAGAGAGCGAACAAAATGACAAAACCTTGAGTGACAGATCTGAAAAACCAAGATGGGTGAGGTGTAACCATGGTGAAGATGTAATTCTAGATTCTTTAGACCAGCCAGTTAGGACTAGAAAACAAATGGCCAATGAACTTGCTCATGTGTGCTATGTGTCCATTGTTGAACCTAAAAATGTCAAAGAAGCACTCAATCATGAAGAATGGGTAAGTGCAATGCATGAGGAATTGAACCAATTTGAGAGAAACCAAGTGTGGACTCTTGTAGAAAGACCAGCCAACACAAATGTTATTGGAACCAAATGGATCTTCAAAAATAAATCTGATGAATTTGGGAATGTAGTTAGAAACAAGGTTAGGCTTGTTGCTCAAAGGTACTCTCAATTAGAGGGTATTGATTTTGATGAGACTTTTGCACCCGTTGCTAGACTTGAGTCTGTTAGGTTACTTTGTGTCATTGCATGCCATCTTAAGTTCAAATTGTATCAAATGGATGTTAAAACGGCATTTTTAAATGGTTACTTGAATGAGGAAGTCTTTGTGGAACAACCAAAAGGTTTTGAGGATTCTCACATGAGAGATGGTGTTTATAAATTGAGGAAAGCCTTGTATGGGCTGAAGCAAGCTCCAAGAGCTTGGTATGAGAGACTCTCTCATCACTTGTTGCCCAATGGGTATCAAAGAGGGTCGGTTGACAAGACCCTATTTGTAAAAAGGTTAAAAAATGATGTCTTGATTGCTCAAGTTTATGTGGATGATATTGTCTTTGGTTCAACTTCAAATTTTCATGTTAAGAGATTCATTGATGTAATGTCTAGTGAATTTGAAATGAGTCTAGTTGGTGAAATAAATTTCTTTTTAGGGCTGCAAGTTAAGCAAGTAGATAGTGAGATATTTATCTCCCAATCTAAGTATGCTAGAAATTTGGTCAAAAAGTTTGGGCTTGAGTCTTCCAAAGTGGCTACTACTCCAATGAGTAAAAGCTCCAAACTTCATAGGGATCCAAGTGGTAAGCAAGCGGACCAAACCTTGTATAGAAGCATGATAGGAAGTCTCCTCTACCTCACAGCTAGTAGACTAGACATATCGTTTGCGGTAGGAGTGTGTGCTAGGTTCCAAAGTGATCCCAAAGAATCTCATTTGTTTGCAACAAAGAGGATCATCAAATATGTAAGTGGGACTCTTGACTATGGGTTGTGGTATACCCATGATACCAACACTAAATTGGTTGGATTTAGTGACTCTGATTGGGCTGGGTGTAGTGATGATTTGAAGAGCACCTCGGGTGGTGCTTTCTATGTTGGGAATAACTTAGTGTCTTGGCATAGCAAGAAGCAGAATTCTGTCTCTTTGTCGATTGCTGAAGCTGAATACATAGCAGCAGGGAGTTGTTGTACACAACTCATTTGGATGAGACAAATATTAGCCGATTATGGAATTGATGAGAAAACCTTTCTCATCTATTGTGATAACATGAGTGCTATAGATATCTCCAAGAACCCGGTGCAACATACTCGAACCAAGCATATTGACATAAGACATCATTTCATTCGAGATCTTGTGGAGAGTGGAATTCTTACTTTGACTTTTGTTCCTTCCGAACAGCAGCTTGCAGACATCTTTACAAAGGCTTTAGAGAATCCAAAGCACATTAGTCTTCGGAAGTCAATTGGCATTTGTACACATGCATGATTCTTTGTAGTTAAATGTGCTTCATTGTTTAAGTTTCCTTTCTTTGGTTTAAGTAGTTTCGTTTTTTTTTTTTTAATAACCATTTTGAAAGGTCTTAACATTACTTGTCACACTCTCTTTGATATTCAAAAAGATTCTTACATCACATGTGTCATGTCAATAAGCATAATCATTTCTTCTTGTCCAATGTTAGCTTTGAGATCTCTTTTTATTTAACAATTTGTCATGGTCAATCAAACTTATTAAATACTTTCCAAAGACAATTTGTTTGAGGATGCAATTTAGCCCTTCAATATAATTCCTTTTTTGTGACCCATCTTCAGCTAAACTTTCCTCATTTGAACAAATGTGCACCATACAAAAATAACAAAAAAAAAAAAAAGTGTGACCAAAGAAGTCACGGCCCTAGGGAGAAATAAGGTGTTTTTATGGTGTTCTAGGGTAAAGAGTCGCAAAATTGGACCAAATCATTGCACTTAACTTGGGATGTGCCTAAACAAAACAAATGAAAATAATTTTCTCATAGCCATTGTCATGAGTTGAAAAAAAAAAAAAAAAACTTTGTTTTCAAGATTTGTTCCCAAAGTAGAAATTCTCTTGAGTGGCCAAATTCTAATATCTTTTTGTGGATGAAACTTATTCAACCTCTTTGGTTGTCTTTGACAGTGTTTATCCATCTAGAACAAGTCTTGAATGCTAGCATTGACCTCCCTATATCCCAAATATGCTTATTTTCTTGCACAAAATTTGCAATCTTCATTTTCCATATCTATTAGAGTGTTGACATTGGTGGTTAATTCTTTTCAATTGTGTTTATTGTTTTGTCAATTTTTTTTTTTTTTGTCAAAAATAAAATCCCTAAAGCACATCTAACTCGTATATTTTTCTTGTGTGTCATTGCTTCCAACTCTTCCAAGATTCCTCTATCTTTTCGTCAAATTCCATGACTGTTTTATGTCCCAGTTCTGTTCTGTACAAACTTTGTCCATTTTGACTGGTCTGCAGTCGTCACATACAGTCATTTTAACACGACCATTCAGCTCTTTGGGTTACTGTTCATTAAAAGGCATTTCAGTCTTTTTTGCATGCCTTTTTTCTTCTCTAGCTGCCCCTCATATTATATGTCTATATTCTGCAAGCCCGGTATTGAGATGCTGCAGCTGCTGCAGATTATCAGCTTTAGGGAGAGTTAGCTTTTAGGGGGAGTTAGTCTTTAGGGGGAGTTCATCTTTAGGGGGAGTTCAAATTTCAGGGAAGTTATGACATTTACTTCAGTTTCTTTTTGATCATGTTGTCATTGATTTTTCTTGCACATTTTCCAACTCTATGCTCTCTTGCACTTCACTCTTCTTTTTTATGTATGTCCTTTTGTCTTTCCATGAAAAAAAGGGGGAGAATGTATTTGTTTAATCTACATTGCTTGCTATGTTTAAACTGTGTTGGTTGCTGTACTATCATATTTTGTGTTGTGCAAATACTTCTTCTTGCAGGTACATTATAACATAGTGTTGGGCTGAGTGTTGAGAGTCTTGTGAGGTGAATGGGTTGATGTTTTGTCAAGGAAAGCCAAAGGGGGAGATTGTTTTTTTCTAGGATTTGTTATATTGGCTATTTCCTTTGTCAAAACCATTGTATTTATTTTTATTTAATCACTCACAAGCTCTAGGCTAGATTAAGGACAAGTTCAGCTGTATTGAAGAAGTCAAGAATGAACAAGACTCAAGGTATACTGCACTTCATTCAATTCATGAAAATATCATTTTTGTGTCCATTTGACTAGTCATAAAGAACAATGTTTTTCACGTACAGTGGTTGATACAGTGACAGACACTGCAGTGGGGCCATTTCGGGTTTTTCTTTTAAAGCCCATTTCATTGAAAGCTCATTCTCTGTTTTTTACTAAACATACATGTGCATTGCACATGACTTGGTTCCCCCACTGTATCAATCAGATCTGATTGCATCTTAGTCGTTCACGCCACACACTTACACACACATCAGCACTATTCATCATCTTCTCCATTTTTGATTTTTGCAAAATAAAGCAATATTGGTTTTTACAGCTCCTCATTCCTATCCTTAGTAATACTAGAATACCCCTCTAGGACAAAAGGAATATGCCCCTCATTCGTCTCTTGTGGACAGCCATTGATTGGCTTCCACGTGGCTCGGGCAAACATGAAAATGGTGTGTGTGTGTACGGGTATATGATGTATTCCGTTCAGACTTTTCAGTGGGTGTCCATGAGCATTTTCAGTGGGTATTTTCGTGTGTTTATGCCTGGGTATTTTCGGGGTGAGTGCTCATCTTTATCAAGTTAGAAAATGTTCATTTAATTCTTAAAAATCAAAATGATTTTCTGAACTTGTTTGTTTCATCTAAAATTCTGAATGAGCTTGAGTGTTTAAATCTTTTTATATATTTTTCAAACACATTCATTCTAGATTTTAGTTGAAGGATTCAGTATCAACCTTTTCATGCCTCTAGCTTGAGAAGGTTGATTTTCTTTTTAAGAATCCAACATTGGCATATCATGTTCATACATTGATGAATCTACTGGGCTTAGTGTGAATTGGTGTCATGGGTTGATGAGCTTGGAGTTGGAGTTGCCTTCTTTATGAATGACCGATTGTCTTGCTTATGGAAGTTGCACAAAGGGGTAAGAAAGCTGCCACTTAGTCTATGACTTAGTGATTGAGCTTGTGTGCTGTATGCTCCCTTTGTATTGAACTTATTCTTAAGTGGATTGCTTGGTCAGCTGGAAAGACCCCCAGTTTTTAACCGTTAGTGGTTTTCTGGGTGAACAATCGTGTGTCTTGTTTGTGATTTGTTTCCTATGTGTTACTGATTATTGATTCGAAAATAACTTCACAAGATCACACACTTCACTTTAGCATGTTAACTTAGACCATGAATGCTAAATGAAAGTTTGTTAAATCTGTCCACACACCACTTTAGTTGTTGATAGCACTGGGATGCCTACATTGATGGATCCTTTGAGTGCATAGGGTGTCACTCAATTCCTTGGTGTGTTCTGACTTGTGGTATTTACTAAAGTTGGTTTGATTTAACAAGTAAATCTGGAGTTTCAGATTTTAGTTACTGCATCGTCAGAGTTGTGTCTGTTTAACTAGTTCCTGAATGATCATATAAAATAAAAATTGGGGTCCGATCACTGAAAGTAAATTTAATCAAGTTAATTGAGTGAATAGATCACCTAAATTAAACTTTCATTCTCATAAATTGAAAAAGGAACTCAGGAAGATGCCCAGCCTCACAAAGTTGTCTCGCTGTGGGAGAATCTGAGACATTCTTGCAACTTGACACTTTGAACCTAATTATATTTTCTGCAATTTGATGCATGAGCTACTCTTTTGTCTTGTGACCATTTTTATGGATGCGATTATTTCTCTCTGTCCAAACATGATAAATCATCCCTTTACAGTGCAATAGAAGTTTCTTTGTAGAACCAAAACTAAATGGTATTCCTGGTCTCCACAAGTGAGTTCAAGAAAACACAGTTTCAATTACCTCCAGATCCCCAACCGGATAGCTAGCTTGTCCCGAGTAGTCGGTCTTATATCTGATTGCATGCATGCCATGAAATGAAACTGTGTTTAGTATGGCCATGACATGCAACTGTGTTTAGAGAACCAGAACAAAACTAGAGGACTAGTCTCCCTTATAGCATTCCAGGTTGCCTTACAGTTCTAAGGCTTCCACACAACACTATCTTTGCAATCATCCTGTAATTTACTAGTTTACGCTCCTCTCTCTGCTTGAAATCAGGTGTGTGTGCTGTGTCAACCATTCAAATTGCTTTTACGCCAACCCAGAAGTTGGACTCAAATATTCATACTAGAACTTGTCAAAAGAAAACCACAACCACAACCACACCACCACGCATCACATAAGGCCAATCAGCTTTTGGTGCATTAAGATGGGATAACTTATCATAATCATAATATTAACCCCCGAAGCAAATTCACAACATGAACTAATACTTCTTGATGTTACTTCAAGAAAAAATGAAATGTACATAATGACCTTATGAGTTACTTATTCAAAGACTGTCATCTTGTTTGTTCAGTCCAAAGTACTTAAAATAAAGGAAAGACAAAAAATTTCAGCTAGACATATTTAATAAACTTTTGAATAATTCTACTTTATTAGCAGTGAATACATAGCAGAACAAAGTCAAAATTATGGAGTTCAGACCTTGCAAGTTACATTTACAATAAAAGAATTTAACTAAAAGAAACATATACGTGCAGAATCCAGTTGAAATGGACACAATCATGTAAAATAATTTGTTGATTTGGAAATTTTAAAATTACTTAAGGGAGCTGTCGAGAAACTTCGCCGGAGCCACAACTCATACATAACCATGTAAAAAGCATCATAATCAATAGGAGAAAGATGCCACTGGAAATGTTTGCGCACCTTCAACACATTGCTTTGTAACCACATATATTCATTGGAGCTGATCCCTTTAAGGATGTCCTTAAGCAATGGAATATCTAGAGTGGCAACAACGATTGAGATGCTCTTCCAGTTTATTATGTCTGCAAATGGTAGATCATAGTAGTTGGCAATTATCACTGGGACACAACCATAATATAATGAATCTGCAATACGAGCTGTGTTTACTTCAAAACCTTTCACGTGGAGGCAGAACTTGCTACCAAGCAGCTCATCAGCATAAGGTGTGGTAACCCGCCCAAAGTGCACAAAAATCTCGGAGTCGTTTCTCCAAACTTCAAGAAGCTTTTCCCGAACTGGGGAGTTTATTCCTCCGGCAAAGAATGCAAGTTTTGTTCTGCATTTTTGTTTTGATGAAAGGGAGAAAACTGAGTTCCAAATCATGTAGAGATCACAGCAACATATTGCCAAAACATTACTTATAGTTACAGATGTGTTCAATAAATGTTAAATTGACTTCTAATAACACTTCCTTTTTTAAGCAAAAGGAAATGAGATGAGCATACTGATTCTTAAACTCTTACCCAGAGAAGTTCAATGATCAAGAACTTCCATTTTCAGAATTATCAATGAAAACCTGGTCTGATGAATTTATCAGTAAACTTAACGCCTTTTCTTCCTATGTTGCTACTATATTCCAGTTAACTTGGTTTAGCATCAGTTATGATAACCATAAAAGTTCACAAGTGTGTATGCTCTAGGACTGCTACATTATGGAAAACCACAAAGGCTACATTCAAATGCCTCCTATACCCTCTACACCAGCTCATCACCATCATGTGCCTACAAGGTGAAGAAATAATGAAAGAGAGTATGTATAGGCTCAATCGGGAGAAAGGACATAAGAGAACATAGAGATATTTCACCTTTTGGTTCATGCCAAGTATCATTTTGCTTGGGGAAAGTGGGAACTGACATAGCAGTAGTTCCATTTATATGTGCAGCAAAAATGTTATTTCAGTTTATAAGATCTTTAATGAACTATAATTTAACAGCATATTTAAAAAAGGAAAAAGACAGTTTGATAAAAACTAGCAAAATAAAAATAAATTAATAAACTAGCATTGCATATTTGCATAAACAACTGGAAGATAAAAACAATTAAAGAATCTGAGAGAATTACCACCCACACAGAAGACTCAAATACATAGCAAGGAAAATCACATTTCTGATTGTCTTGACTCGCAATATTAAAATTGTCGACTGATCAAATTAAAAAGCATGATATTAAGAAACAATTAATCACTTGTTCATACTTGCTCTTCCAGAATGTTATATTATATATTTTTAAATTGGTTGTACCCATTATCTATTGTGACAAGTGAGAGCCTCTATAGAAAGGTAACTTAAAATTTCAATTTTACATGTCTATTGTTTTTTTTTTAAAAAGGAGAGAGAAATAGCTATTGAAGAAAGTATATCCACCTATTTGATGAAAGAAGGTTAGGGGGCTCTTCTTTTCTCGGCCAAATTTGTGGGAGACATGCATCCTTGTGAGCAATGTAACCAGATAGGAAGTAGCTTGAAGAGCACACAACTTGAATGGCATTAAATTTGACTTCATTTGCTTTTTCCATAGCTGATCGTCCAATGGAATGACATGCAACATAAAAATGATCCGCTCCACCCGTCCAGTTCCAATATTGGTACTTCTGACTAATATTGAAGATGTAATCTCTTATAAAATCTTGGATACCTTCCACACCAACTCTAGAGTCATGCCGCAACCTTGCAATTGAGAAAGGCAGAAAGAAAAGATCTGCCTTGGTTGGATCATTTGTGATGAAATGACTTTCTGTAAGGACCTTCTTGAAGTAACTTTCACTGGCATAATTACCCCCAGGTTCAACATCCACAGGCAAAAGTGCATTTGCAAACGGATCATTTCGCCTGTGAGGATAAACATATATCTTAAAGCTCCTTTTCATTTCTTTATAGTCTTCAAGAAAGATATGTCTATCATGGAACACCTCGTTGTTATTGACATAGTTTCCTGAACAATAAAAACCAACAGTTTCGAGATACTGAAATTAAGAAAATATAGGTTTACAAAAACTTCTTCCAACCTCTCACTCACTCACTCACCCACCCACGCCAAAAGTTTTTTTTTTTTTTTTTTGTTAATATATTCTGGCGAACACCTTTTAGGATTCATACATCCCACTAATCAATAGTTGGCAAAATATCTTTCAATGGACATCTTCACATTGATTCGATAAATTTTTGAAACCTAGGAATCAGGTTCAACTTATGATATGTAACCTGAGAGCCATGAAATGCATTACTAGATTGTGCTGGAATCACTGAGCATGCTGCATGATCTCTATTTTCCTTTTTTCAAAATTCACACCTCTAGATATACAGATGGGAACTTTCTCTTAACCTTTTTTCCCTAATTGAGCCAGCATCAAATCATTTTATACTAGTCCTTCTTCTAGGCCGTTTATGCTTTTTCAAGGATTTACATTTCACATTAGTTTCGAGGATTCAAATTTTATATTAGTTTCACCAACTTGCCATCACCTATATCGCCCGCCATTAACAGATCAAACCTTAAGCTTTTAAACACAAGCTTCTAATTAGCGTTACAATACAAGTTGCCAATACCACATAAGTAAACTTAAAGTTTTCTTGATTTTGTGCATAAGTCTGCATATGTATATAATAATAACCCATCAAACATCGCAATACAATTAGCATATTGAGTAAGACCCAGAAGCACAAAATTGAAGATTAACATACCATATGAGCCCAATTGAGGTCCTAGTGAGCGTTGACTCTCATGAATCTCAGTTGGTTGACCCCCATCCTCCTTCAAAGGAGCTTCAACGGGTCTTAAGGAAGTGTTGTAAGGTGGGATTGTGGAAGACCCAGATGTAGAATTGAGTTGAAGAGAGGTTCGGTGAGGGTGAAGATGTGTGAAGAGATTAGAGGTTGTGGAAATGTAAAAGAGAATGAGAAGGGAGGTTACGAGAGCTAAGCTTGTGGGTATGAAGAAAAAGCGTCTGAATGAGCCTGGAACACGCCGCTGAGACAAGTAGTACAACAGCAATGAAGTATTAGCCATGGACTCAGTACTCACTCAGACTGTCAGACACAGAAAGAAGACCGGTTTTAGAGTTTTCGCGTGTGCCCACTGCCCAGCACAAAAAGGAAAGGCTTATTCACATAAATGTCCTTGAAAATAATTTTTATTTTCAAGGCTTATTCACATAAAGTTTAATTTTTTTACTTTATTTCTTGAATTTTATAAACTCTTTCAGTTAGTCATATTCCGTCAAAAAGTTATATTATTGTTAAATTTTTAACAGAATTATTAATAAATTTGATGAAATATGGGGTTTATAAAGTTTAAAGAACAAAGTAAAATGATTATAATTTAAAAGGACAAAATGAGAATAAAATATATTTTCAAAAAGTATTTACACGAATAAGTCAAAAAAAAAAAATAAAGAACCCACAATAAAATATCAAATATGTTTTTACACTTATATATTAGTCATAAGTTTGGATCATACCTTACGCTTTCATTGTGATTAATGATAATGGTCGTCTAAACAAAACCAAAGTTTCACATATTCATAGAAACGACATCATTTAGCTTTTAACCTGCAAGTGCGGCTAGCATTTATGATATGAAACGATAATGTGATTTGAAAATGATACGAAATTAGAAAATTTCAATCTAGCAGTTGCTTGATACAAATATGATACAATTTGCAACAAAAACAAATAAGATTTAAAGTCAGCCTGACTCAACTTAGCTAGTCATTAAGTGGGCCGAGCAGACTCCGACTTGTACTTATGAGTCGGGTTAAATCAAAAAAATTTATTTCGTTGGGTCGGCTTGGCATGAGCCCATCTTAAGTTGGGCTGGCTCGTATATATTATTTTGGACTCGTACATGCATCTTTGGGGTCTCTCACAACTATAATGAAACCTCAAGATGTGTAGATAGACCAGTGTTATTCCGACCACCTTAAACTGCTGAGTTGACCACCTTATTTCAAAATTCTAATTTTACCCTTAAAACAAAAAATTTTAATTTTGTTCGTCAGGTCATTTGACAATTATCTACCGAAATATTTATAGTTATTCGACAGTTATCTGCTGAACATTGGTAGATTATTCGGTGGATAATCACCAAATGAAAATGAAAAAGGTATTCAACAGTTATCTGTCGAAATGTTTGTGTTTATTCAATACTTATTTGCCGAACATGGGTTAGATGTTTCGGTTAATAATCACCAAATGGATCTGGGTAATTTCATCATGTTTTTGTAATAAAGGGTAAAATTAAAAAAAAAAAGTTAGACAAAATATGTTAGAGTGGTCAACTTAGCAGCTGAAGGTGGTCTGCATAGCCTCACTCATGTAGATATTGCCACATGCACACCAAATTTATTTCAGTTCTCTACTGGAAAATTACTGATTGAAACCGGTTCCACCATTTAAAAGATGGAACTTGCTCTTGCATGGATAGACTACTGGTAAATTGATTATCTTCTCTTCCATTTGGAATTTTGCTTTTTTATTTTTCCCAGTATATTATCGGAAAGAACCATATAGTTTACAGAAAATTTTCATGAGCCATAAGCCAAGACAAAATTACAAATGCTATATAAGATGCTATCTCAGAGTAAAACAATTTTCAAGAAGATGAAACTGCTATTTATTCACTGGAGGGGAAGAATATAAGAGAAACAATTTTCAAGTTATCAGCTGACAGTGTTTTAGTTCAATACATGAACCGTTACTTTAAGCATGGTTTCATTTTATAAACAAGTAATGGGACTAAGCCTACAAGAATTGATTAGAATCACTCCATAATTATTCTTAAATAAAAAATAGCAACAAAGTAATGGCAGACTATCATATACAAGTGGCTGTTCTAATAACTCTAGTTCTTTGTTCTAAGGCTTAACCAGAAATTCAAATTAGGAGCATAGCAATGCCTAATGAATAAAATGGACATCAATCTCTTAGTAACATATTCCTCAAATTTTTTTTAAGGAGCCTACAGATAATTGAAATTAAAGAACAAGAAGATGGCATAGAAATCTCCAGAATAGTTTCAAGTAAATGGCTCTTACTGATTTTGGAACAAGCAACTTCTTTATTGCACAATTGTTCAAGGAAATTAAGGCAGATAAAAGACTAATTGAATTTGTTGGTGATAGGTATATTTCCTTAACCTAAAGACCAACAGAATTAATATCAATACAATTCCTCTTACAAATCACATTTTTCACCAAGTCTATAGACTGCTATAATTTATCACATAAAAGTAAGGAATACAAGCTTATTAAATATGAACTGAGGAAATGGATGAAGTAATTTCCTTGGTTCGTGGATCAGCACTCTCTAAGCTAACACCATGAGGATCTTCTCTAACTAACAAGGCCAATACATTGAATGAACTCCAAGATTTCGTCACATGGCTTCCGGAGTCCCCCAGGGTAACAGCAAATACTGCATCAAATCCACCTGCTCCAGGAACTCCAGCCAACAAAACTCCTTCCATATCCATAGTAGCATCCAAAAGCCTTGTTTGTGATTCTGGTTCTATCTGCAAATTTGTGAAGTCAAAGAATCAGAGGGGAAAGTAAGATTCCCTACCTAAACTCTATAAACACAATTTAAGATGAAAAGAGGAAGTATGACCATATCCTACCTGTGAACTTAAATTGCCAACAACGAAATTACAACTAATGAGGGGCTGTTGGACAGTGGGACTTCATTCTATTTAATAAAGTTGAACAATGTTCTCTTCTATTCTAAATTTCTTAATTGACCAGAAAGATTGTCATTATTAATTAATTTTTCCTCAGTAAGAAGGTTAATTGACTAAAAACAGTTCTTCAACTAGTTAACATTGAATTTGAAGTGTCAATTCCCCATAAAAGACAATCTTACGCTATGCTGTTTTTGCATTTTTTATAAGGAGGAAAGTCCATTTATTATAAACCTATAACTAGGGAATGGGTAACCTAACCCCAAATCAGTTTCGGCAGCTCCAAACCCAACACCCAAGTAGCTCTACGCCTCCATCCCAGATTTCATCAGCAGCTCCAAGCCTCCATTCCCCAGGTATCATCGACAGTTTCAACTTCCAAGTTCTCATTTGTTTTGTTTTGTTTTCTTTTTTCAGTTTTCTGAAATCCTTTATCCTATTTGCATAAGAAGGATTTAGGCAAAAATTTGGTAATCAATCACGAGTACAAAGGATTTTAGTTGTATATTTATATATACTTAAAAGGATTATCACACGAGACGCTTGTGCGGAGTTGTTGATGACTCTCTTCATATGACCGATGGTGTATGAAGAGAATGAGTAAAAGTAGGAAGTAATGGATAACTTTGGTGCACAGTAGTTGTGCATCAAATTCGTGAATGGCTACGATTTAAAATTAAAAGCTAACCCAATTTGTTACTGAATGACCCAGATGAAGTTAAAAACCGTTTTGTTCTAAAAAACAACAAGAAGAAAAAATACTCAGCTACCCATTCCTACTTTGTCAATATCCTCCAGAGAACCAAAATAGAAATTATTGTCTTCTCACCAGCAGAGAATAAACTCAAGCTCTCCCTTCCATCTTTCTCTCCACCGCACCTTCTCTCTGCATCTATCTACAAGTTGATCTTTTAATTTGTTGCCTCTCCTTTTGGCTGCAAGGACTGAGATATGAGGATCAATTTCTTGATAGCTTTGTTCTGGAGCCATGTATTAATTCTCCAGAGACTTGAAGTTTAATTTAAGTCTAAAACTCTTCTCTTACTCCTCCCCTTTTCTTGGAACAATGTAATCCTTTTGAGGCTTTTTTTTTTTTTTTTTTTCTTTTTTGTCTTGTTCTTTTTGTGGTTACTGTAAATGACTTCGTCCATTTTGGCTCATGAGCAAAGGAAAATTGTGATTGGTTTTATGGTTTATTAGGTATGGTTATGAGCAAAAGAAAATTGTTATAGGTTTATGATTGGGTCAAATCTGCAATTTGATTTACCACCTTATGGATTGATGGGGATTTTACCTAACTCATAAAGAGGTCTGCTGTACTTTTTTAATAATTAAAAGTTGTTCTTCATCTCCAACTACATAGAAATATGTCCAAAGTCATAAACTGCAAAGAGAGGGATGAGTTTTGATTTTTTTATGCAGAGAGAATGTGCGGAAATAAGTTGGAAGGTGCCTGTGATGAGAGGGAAAATTTTGTATTTTTCTTTGGGGATGGCTGACGAAGTGGGGGAGAGATGGATTTTTTTGTCTCAATAACAAAACGGGTTGATTTAAGTTTAAATCATAGCCATTCAGTACATCTACTGGTGCACAAACTCAATGCACAACCAATCCACACTTAGGTCATCGTGAACAGAGACAGGCTCAATTGATAATTACTATACTATCCTTAATTTTTAAATCTAACATTAATACGCTAAAATGGTATATTTCTTACTTCATATATGTTGGTTGATAAAGAAGGTTCTTTTTATAATAAGATAGATAAAATAGGGGCTTTTCACCTATATTTAAATATTTTAATTTATTATAATTTGAGTCCCAAAAGGCTTACACCTTGCATTCTGAGTACTGAAACGCCTTGCATTATAGCCAACTTTAAATTGGGTTTATCTGTCTCAATATTAAGTTTGCTTTAGGTCTTCATGATATTCTACATTATAGTGCATATCATTGCAGAAAGAAATCATGGTCTGTTAATAAAGTTCTATCAAGAGTTGACAAACTACAACACATTGTATATGTGAGTGAGTCATTATGCATAGAAAAGCACAACATGCATAGGCATACATGTTGTCATCTACTTTATTATTCTTTAAGCTACTCATAGATACATGAACATTGCTACCAGATTCTAAGTACTTTGAAATGCTTAGCATGAGAAAAGGCCAACCATAGGTATGGCAAACAAACAAGAATCCTGGTTAAACAAAGAACATACCGGAACACCTGCAGCCTCACCCATCTGATGCATATGATACCTGATCCCCAGCATAGCATCTCTTGCTCCTAATAATGCTTTAATGATTGCTTCCTGGCTTGGTGTAGTGACTTGCTCTATCCACTGTCCATATAATTGTCCCACATCAATGTTGGGAAATAAAAAGAAACAAAAAAGTATTAACAGCAATACAAAAAGGCAAAAACATTCAAATTTGATGATGGCATGATTAGGTATAAAACAGGCTGGGCTTGCATGAACACAGCACATGTAACATGGGCCCCACATGACATGATCTATGTTGTCGTGCCTGAAACAACATGATATGTCCAATAAATCCAAAATATACCCCAGGTTTAAATTTTGAATTTCATCATTATAACCCTTGCTCTTCTGAGAAAAGATGAGTCCAAGTTATACCTTCTCTGATTTGAGAATGCTGCAGCTGTTTATCAAGCTTTTATATTCATCCCAGTGTTTTTCTGCCAATTTTCTTAATGTACTGAGTTGTGTTTCAAGTTCCGAATTTGCCTCTGACAACTTTATACTTGTTTCTAGGGATTTCTGAGGGTCAGACTTCTGCCATTTTTTCACAGCACCCACCATTGATGGAGTGGATGATCCTCCAGTCCCTGGTTCTCCAAGTAACTGCAGAAAGCACTATAATCACTAAAAACAAAAAACAAGAGCTTGCATTCTATTAGAGAGGAAAAAAAAAAAACCCTTAACATGATTGCAATATTGTTTGTTGAATGATGCACAAAAAAAATGATAAGAGACAGGACTGAAGCATCAATTTTCTTTTTTCTTTTTAGTAAGTAACCAGCCTTCAGTTGTTTTGATTAAGTACCCAATAATTCTTACTCTGCTGAATTACCATGTCACTTCAACTTATAGATATTATGTCATGTCATGTATACTTCTAAATTGAAACTAAATACGGAAGCACAGGGCTCTATGAAGGAACCACTATACTGTTCACATTCTACCATGCGTAGGATGAATTGATGCAAAACATTTTACAGACTCTTTTTCAAGACAGGTTCATACTCTTTGGTGTTCATGGAATTTATTAGTGGTGAGAATAATTTAATCCTAGCAACATCAGATCACAAAGCCAGTGCAAGAAACAAGAACACATGGGTACTTTTATCCTTCATCTAAGTAAGGATGATCCCTTCATACATCATCCTTCAAATTTATTGCAACCAAAATAGTCAAAGGAAAAAAACATGCCCACAATAAAGTGGGACGAGTCTAATGCATGGCGGGAACTTAGACTTCCTAATACAAAGAATAAGAAAGAGCTTAACAAAAAGTAGGATGTTAAGAGAACAATGTCAAGATCATTCCCAAGTTTAAGAAATTCAAATAGAAAGATACAAAATAGTAGGAAAGCTAATCTGCAATGAGTCATATGACATGTGTCAATTCTGTTTAAGAAGACCCATTTAGAGGATTAAAAAGCAGTATGTAATTACCAGATCTAATTGGGCATATGAAACTCTTTAAAATGCACAACCATACTTACAAATGCATGCTTGTTTAAGCAATAATTAATAGATCTCAACATGCTTACAAGAGTCATCAATGGGGGCAAGCAGAACTTAGTCCTCTCATGGTCCCACTTTCCTTTTAGGATTTCAAGAATGACTTCTTGTAGTGGTGCTCCCTTCACTGCAACCTGAAATCATACAAAAAGAAAAGTTACAAGTTGATGTTTTCAAGAATGACTTATTACACATATTATACTGATAAAAAACAGACATAGGCGACCTGTCTATAAGTTCATTTAAAACTTATTTCAGGAAACAATACTCTAATTACAAGAGCCTTGGAGCTAAAAATCAGACAGGGCAACCAATATGAACCATTTAATACTATCTTTTCCCTTCTTTCTTCTTCCTTTGCTTTCTCTTTTTCTTGTCCTTCCTCTTCCTTTCCCTTTCCAAGAGTGCTTGAAGGAAGATGGGCAGGCAATATGATAATTTATTAAGATTTAAGAAAATGAGATTTCACTAGAACTCCTTTTAGGATATCACTTACTGCATCAGTTATGTGGCCATACAAAGAGCAAAAAAGATATTGAAATAGTTAAAATTTTTTAATAAAATCAACAAGACTGCAAAAAATGAGAGAGAGACCCTATCTCCAGGGAAAATACCAAATGATAAATTCTAACATGGACCATGAAGAGCACTTGCAGAAACTTAATCCTCAAATAAGTCTAGGATCTCCATATAAAAATCTTAACTACCTACTAGTGGACAAAAGCCTTTCTGTGTGGAGTGACTGTCAAGTAGTACATCTTACACATACCTCTAATGTTACCAGGTTAAATCTGGTTTCATTCTGTATCTGGAAGACTGACAAGGGCCGGAAAAACCAAGTCTTGTAGGAACCAGGACTTGGAAAAGAGAGATCAGTAAGTTAGGACTAAACCACAAGACAATCTTAGATCTAGAGTCATTGAGTTGATGTCCTTTTCACCTTCCCTCCAGATTTCAAGTATCTAACTACTTTCACGAGATGAGTTCCGTTCATGTCCACAGATTTTTTAATTTTAATCAATGAGAAGGGAAAAGAAATATTCAGGATCACAGACTAAAACATACTAGAATCTTTACGAAGAGATAAGAGTAATAATACTGAAATAAGGTAGGACATGTTGATTTATTTTGAAGTCAGACCAAGACCATGAAGGCATCTGTGATATTACTAAAATTATCAACGAATAAAATAAGATTTATATTAAACAAAAAAAAAATTTACATCATAAAGGTGTATGAGTTAGTTAGATTTTTAAAGGATGTCCGGACTGGAAAATGGTGTATGTCAGTATATCCTGGTGTGACAAAAAAATCAACATGTTGGAAGGTAATCTAATGAAGATTAGGTGACGAACTAAACCAATGTTAATATTTAGATTTTAGAGTGAACAATTTTGGGAGAGCAGAGCAGGTAGTAAACCACAGGGAACCATTTCCTAAGCTTTCATTTAGTCCAAACTAACACATACAAAACTGCATTTTGACAATTAGACAAATAGGAAAAACGGTGCATTCCTCTGGTGCACATTGCATGCACTAGCAAACAGAGAGAGAGATAGAGAGACCTGAGCAGAAGAAATCACTTCTGGTGAAAAGCGGACATAACGTTGACTTCCATAAACTGCAGAACTAACATCAAACCCACTTCCCACTTTTCCCTGGGCAATACAGTGAGCAGTTTGAGCTATGACATGCACCAAATCAAGATCTGCAGTGTCCTTTTGTTGGTGATGATCTTTAAACATGGAGGCAAGATCAACAGCTCCCAGGTAATGAAGCAAAGCAGCAACAACAGCAGTTGTCATTGCCGCAGACGAACCCAATCCAGTTTTTGCAACTTCAGGCTTACATTCACCATTTGATTCCTCAGCATTGAAGGTAATCGACGCAAAAGGAGGAAGTGCAGCCAATGCGTCTGGAGTCAAAGGCAGACCACGAGCTTCAATCTATGAAGAGCACAACTCAGCAACATATTGAATTAGGAATTTGGATTGAAATTAATAAACTAAAAAACCTTGAGTTTCAGCAGAAAATGATTCTGGGAAGGTGAATGCTTTAGAGTTTTTTCTAAAAAAAAAAAAAATTGCATTCTGTTTCAAAAAAAAAAATTGTGGGCTTTTGATCAAAATAATCTATGATACTATTATAGTATACCATATTCACAGATATGTATCAAATACAATGGATTTAGGTTGCAAAATATCTTAATTATAAGAAAGAAGAAGCAGAAAGATGCCAACAACACATTTTCCATCTAAAACAAAAACTTAAGGAAATAAAAAGAGGAAAGATACCTGATTCCGATAAGAATAAAAGTCATTGCTACCTAAAATCGTGATATCAAGACCTGCATGACTAACCCAGTTAAAACATTATATTATCGAATATCCAGAGTTTTTTTTTATATCAAAAAAGGATGGGGAAACATATGGAGAACCAAACATTACCTTGCAATAGTAGTTTTTCTAATGAATCCTTCTTGTCCTTGTCAAATGTTGCACGCGCAGCAGCAACACAGTATTGCACTGCTTGTTCCACAAAAGGATTCCCCGAGCCACTGAAATTCTAAAGAACTTTTGGTAAGCAACACCTAATCATTCATTTAAACCACATGACTATGATTTGCACTCAATCATCAAATAGAAATGAAAAAAGAGAGCACTCAAATTAAGCATCTTTCAAGCAGACAAATCTTTCTATATAACCCCAAAAGAAAAAAAGAAAAAAGAAAAAGACCCTTATAGCTGATTGATGGAAATTGTTCAAAAACTGATGATTATGAACTTGCCTTGAAGAAACATATTGAAGGGTTATATTTTTTAGTGAGAGTTTGTAGAGGCTTTCTCTGGAGAGCTGAGGAGACGTCAATTTCACATCCGTCCATCCCTGGAAGACGACGCAAAGAGATTAAATTTACCAAAACCGAAAATGACCCAAGATCAATCTCAGATTAAGAGAAAGGAAGGGATGAGAGAGGTTTACCCAAGCCCAGCTGTCAGGCTTGAGATGGTCGTAGAGAGGTTTAACAATGGCGAAGAAGCGAGCGTTGGTGCTGAGGATGAGCCCTGCATTGGGTCTCTCCAGAATTAGGTAGCCTCCAGTCAACAACACCTTCCCTGGAGCTGAAGCAACCACCTCTTCCCTGTGTTTGTTTCAACATTCACCAAAATCAATCAATCAATCACAAATTCTTACAACAAACAAAAGCTTGATTGATTGAGAATCCAAAACAAAACTTACTGTTTGGCCATGGTGAGGCAATCGAAGAAGGCGGGCTAGCTTCTTTGATCGAACTTGGAGTAAGCAAGCCAAGTTTGGAGAGTGCGAGGCGAGTGCAGTCCGTACACAAGCTTGCGCGCGGGGGACTGCTGGCGTGGCTTGTGAGTTTGGAGTCTTGGCTTGTTTCCTTTGAACCCAAGGGGAACTAAAGCCAACATTTGCATTGAATAAAAAAAGGGTTGGATGTTTCCCAAGTTGTTGATTCAAAACCAGCTAAGCTTATGAAAAGCTTGGGCGAGCTAGCATTCAAGAGAGTTGGGTATTTTGGATGGCCCCAAATAACTTGAGAAATTTAGAAAAGTAACCCTTATTAAAAGGCTTTATTACACTATACCCACTTAAATTTTGAACTTGATCTCACTTTACTACTTAAAAGAAAAGAAAATTGTGTTAATTTATCACTTGAATTAAAAATTTGTTACAATGTACCACTTTAGGCTCACTTCATTTAAACTTTCGTAGAAAATAAGGGTGTTTTAGTCTTTTCAAGTCATTTTTCTATTGTATCAAAGCGGATAAAGTGTAAAAAAACTCTTTTTTTAACAATGGGAACTTGAAAAAGACCAAAACACTCTTATTTTTAACAAAAATCTAGACAAAATGAGTCAAATTTGGTACATTACAACAAATTTTTATTTCATATGGTAAATTAGCACAATTATTTTTTTTAGGTGGTGAAATGAGATTAAGTTTAAAGTTCAAGTGGGTGAAATGTAAAAAAACCATTTTAAAATACAGACTTTTTTAACCCACTTTTGATAACTCTTTTAAAAGAGAAATTTGGAAAAATAACCCTTTTTAAAACACATTAAAGACTTCTAACCCACTTTAGATACCTCTTACAAAACTAACTAAAAATGGGTAGGAAAAATACCCAACTACCCTTAAAATTAAAAGACTTTCCAAAACCAAGAAACCTACACATGTATGTCTCTTCCTTACCCCTCACGTAAGTCACTACCAAAACCAAAAGACCTACACAGTGTGGAGTCTCTCGGTGTCTTCTGTCTTCCCTCCCTCACGTCTTTCCCCCTTTTCCCACTTCACTTCACTTCACCCTCCCTCATTTTAGTCTCTTCCTCCGTCACAAACGCATTCCTCAACCATCATTCACTCTCATCTGTAATAAATCAAGATAGCTTCAATTGTCATCATCAAAAGTTGGATTGTGAGAAATTATATAAGGTACAAGATTTGTCTTACAACTTTATTTTTACTTTTAATCACTAGATGTTTTTTTATAACATATTTATGTTTGGCGATTTTCAACCTTTGGGAGGCCCGTGTCAACACCTAAGTCTTTCTTTGGCTAGAATGCAAGGGCGTATCACCAAACGAGCCATAATCTAGCCGTCTTGGAATTGTGAGTTGATGGACAGTTGTTTTTGCGCTGTTGTTTGTCTTCCGATCAAGAGATTAGACGGCTAAACTAGGTGTCACACCCCAAAGTGGGGATTGTCACTCTTGAGCATGTGGCAGTGCCACATTGGCAATCAATCCTAAAATGTACTCATTAGAACCAAATGAGAACATTCTAAGACCAACAGTCAATGTAAGGCATTTAAATAGAACATTAACACTTCACAAAAGAGTGATAAAAACTTTTCCTTTTTATAAAACAAACCAAAGAATATGCAGCTATAGAAGATTTACTAAAATGGTGAGTTATCTAGGTTTTGTAGTTTTTTTTTGGAAGCTGCCAACAGGCAAGATTATGCATTAGAATTCATCCACGACAATACATCATGCTCCAAAATTGGCAATAGCCAACTTGGACTGTCCTCCAACCAATACATCAGATGAACAACATCTAAACCATTTCGTGCAAGAGTATAAGCAACAAAATTACATTTTCTAGGCACGTAATTAAAAGAAATAAATTGGAAAAAGGAAGCCAAAGCATGAACTTCATCAGCCAACTCCCCATCCATAGAAAGCAAAGAACCTTCCCCTTGAACAAGTGTAATGGCTTCAAGCAAATCACTCTCTACTTCAAGTTGATAGAAACCTACTTTGTAAGCCATACGAAGACCATGAAGGATGGCGAGCAACTCAATGGATGTTGAAGCAAGGCACCCAGGGAAAGAATGCATAGAAGCTGCCAATAAAGCATCCTCATCATCACAGACGACAGCTCCTACCCCATTACGACGCAAAACAATTTTAGAGGCGCTGTCAACATTAAGTTTGCAATGCCCAATATCAGGAGGCCTCCAACAAGGTTGAGTCACACCAGCCACCACAGGGGGTGAAGTAGCCGCTGCCCAAAACTCATCAAGCAGTGATATAGAAGTAGAGAAAATGACCTCTGGAGCACCACTACAAGAAAAGTGAGCAATGCTCATTATTCTTTAAACCAAATTTGCTGCAGGTTGCAATTGCTAAAAAATTTGGTCAATATACACTATTTTGACTTTGACCCCATATGGCACCCCATTTTTAGTTTGTTAAAACTAACTAATGTATGTGGGTATGGCTTATGCAGTGACTAATTATTCTAACCAACCATTATTGAAAACGGTACTTAGTGCAACTATTGAGCATCATCTTCTTAAACAATGGGAAATGAAATAAGAGGAATTTACACTGTATTGTGAAATTATAGATGACTAAGTTGCGAGGGCAAAATTGTAATTTCGCAAACTAGGGTTTTATTATAAACAGCCAGCTACAACATTACTATATCTTTTCCTCCTAAACAAAGCCACACCCTCCCTCTCTTTCTCTCTCCTCTCTCTCCTCTACCGAGAGTCTTCTCCGGCGATACCACCTCCGTTCAGCGGCCAATGATGACGAGACCATCACCAAAACACTCGTCTGCCTCTCCTCTTTCTTCTTCTGGTCTTCATCGACCCAAACACCCAGCCATCGAAATGATTCAAAGTTACACAAAAGGCTCTTTTCGCTGGCGATTTCACTATTCCAGCGATGGAGGTATATCAAACCACTCTCATCTTCACCTCATCTTTGCTCTAAGTTGATGGGTGCTTTCAAATCATCTCGACGACCACCCTAGCTGCGACCATTCTCTTCATTTTTCGGCGACATCAATTAGCCAAATTTACTCAACCCAATCCCAGAAACAAACAGGTTTCTTTGTTTTTTTTTTTTTTTTTTTTTTTAGAATTTCTCTATTTAGTTTTATCAGTTTTCATTCATATTTTTTATATAAAAGTTTTTATTTAGGCTGTGATTTGTGTGCTTTTTTCACTGTATATTACTTTCTCTATGGGAATTCTCATCTGGGTCGTTTTAGTACTAGGCTTTTGAGTATGGTATCAGAAGGTGACTTAATGGTATCAGAACTTTGTTTCCAAATATCTGGTTCAAAACCTTCAAATCTCATCCCCACTTATTATATTCACTTAATTCTTCATGCGTAGGATGGACCTACATGTGAGGGAATTCTGATAGTTTAAACTTTTGGGATCTAGTGGTTGCCTAATACCTGGTAGCCTGGTAGGTGGTACTTGGTAGGCAAGTGAAAGCCAACATGAAAGCATGGTGGATTACCATGTCCCAAATGTGCCTCATTTACAAAAAAAAAAAAATTAATAATATCTGGAATAGTATATGACATATATATGCATATGTCTAACATGAATATCTTTATTAATTGTAGTTGAATTGGCTAAACCAGCATCTTGAAAAGCTTTGGTCATACGTTGATGCAGTAATGCTTCTCTCCTCTATATTTATTTCTGTCAATCTTTTAGCTTCACCTCTTTAATAGTCAATACACTTCTGTTTTTAATTTTTTGCTTCTTGTTGGTGCCTTGTGATGGCATAGGCAGCATAGGAGCTGATAAAGAGGAGTGTGGAACCGATACTTGAACAATATAGGCCAGTTTTCTTGTCTTCACTCAAGTTCTCCAAATTGGCCCTTGGTACTGTGGCTCCACAGTTCACAGGTTGGTTTCATTGCTAAAAACTAGCACTGCTCTCTGTAGATGATACACTGAGGAGTTACATTTCTTTTGTTTTGCCTTTTTTCTTTAGTTACCCTTTTGAAATTGCATTCCTTGAGAAAACAAGATGCTATTGGTACTTATTGAAGTAATTCATATCCTTCAGGAATTTCCATTTTTAATAGTGAAAGCTCAAGTAAGGGAGTTACCATAGGGTTGGAGGTACAGTGGGATTGTAATATAAGCATTGTGCTTGATATTAAAACCAGAGTTGGTCTTGCACTACCTGTACAGGTAATGTTCAACTTATTGCTTATGCTTGATAGTAATTTTGCTTAGTCTCATTAATAGGCTTTCATGACATGTATGAAAGTTGTAGTAAGCCTTATCATCTTCCTTTTCCAATTGCTCTAGGTGAAAAATATTGGATTCAGTGGGGTTTTTAGATTAATCTTCAAACCACTAGTTGCTGAGTTTCCTTACTTTGGAGCTGTTGCTTATTCATTAAGAGAAAAGGTGTGTGATAAGTTATTGTCATCTTGTTGCTTTGTAGCATTTAGGAACAAAAGAAAATTTAATGAAGGTGGTATCAATTTACCTGCAAGTGCTTCTTTATGTGCATGTAGAGATGCAAATCTATAAACATGGTTTTATATGAAAATCATACATTAGTAATTTATACATTTGTTAACTCAGTGGTTGGGAGTATTATGGTGAGTTAGTGTTAAATAATCTCACACTATATAAGTAACCTATTTTTTTTTTATAAAGGTGTTTGTTATTAAACATCAAGAATGCCCTATTACATTGATTATTATTAAACTTCATGGAATATTTTATAAAGATTTCATTGTTTTTTATAAGTACCCCACTATATAAGTACCCCATTGTTTTTTTATAAAGATGTCATATGTGTTTACTAATGTTAACTTTCTTTAGTTTGGCACTTGGTGGACTTCTCCATTAGGAAGTATAATTCTAAATGACTTGAGAAATTATTTGCTTTAATTCATTGTTACCAGACCATAGCATATGTTTGTTATATTGAAATAAAATTTCTTCTAAATTTAGGAAGAGGATGTTCATAAAATAAGGCACTGGGGTGATTTGGATGAAAAGGATGAACATCATGAGGTAGAGAAAATAGTAAGTAAATCCAACCCTCTTCTCAACTTGGGATTGTGATGCCTAGAGCTTGATGACTATTTGGGTTTATGATGAATGAAAACCATGATTTGTTAATCCTTATCAATTTTCTTCGCTTAGAGATTTACTTTACTTTCCTTATCAATTCTCCAGGTGCTAATGCAACAACTTTAGTTTGATGTCTACACCAACAAGCCAGTGTTGTGAGCTATGAACTTGATATATACTATGGATGATTTTGCTTTTGTCAATGTGGGGGATGTCAATTTAGAATATGATGAAATCATCAGTTTATTCTATTTTTGCTGTATTATTTTGTAAAGCTAAGTGTTGGGAACACTTATGATGTAATGTAAAGGTTGAATTTTCATATATATAAGAAATTTATTTTGGTTGAATGTTTGAGTTACTAGTTGACACCACTTATGAGATTCAAGATTAGTTTCAAAAGCTAATTTAACCACTAAACTTGCAGCTATTATGTGGAATGGTGACAATTGATATATAAAGAGCAAAGATTAATTACAAATGAAATGAGACACTATAAGTATAAGTATAATGGTGGGTTAACAATTCAGAAACATTTATCAATGGTGATATGGATGTGTCAACATCACTGTCAGATTTCTGCAAACCGTAGCAACCTTGCTAAAATTAGTTGCAGATGACCATTTGCTACCCAACCCCTACAACCTACAGCTTAAAGGTTGCTGCATAGTTGCTATTGCAATAAGCTACTTATATTAGTTGCATTGTGGGCAATAGAGTGAGGAAAATATTAGCCTCCATAGTCCACTTTTCTTGTCGTGCACGGAGGGTACGCCCATGGTGAATTGTGTTTCGCTCAATCCAAATAGACCACACAATCATGCATAAAAGCTCAAGATACCCCCAAGTTCAGAATTGTGAGCCAATTCAAACAAGTCCATGAATGATGAAACAAACCAAAAATAGAGAAATTGACCAAACATACTTTTACCCCACACTTTATGTGCCTAAGGGCAACGCCATAGAACATGCAACACATCTTCTCCTTCCTTATTACAGCGAGACCAAATAAGATTGATAGGGATGTCACGCCGCTCTAGCACAACTGCACAAGGTAAAATATTCTTTAAACATCCACTACAACAATAAGGGTCAAAGGCAACCAATTATTTCCCACAGCTTAAGCTCCTTAATCAACCATTGTAGGTTGGTTTACTGCTTAGCCACTAAATATCCATTAATGTATGAATAGTTGTACAAATTGAGGTGGCTTAAGCTCAATACAAACTTATCCCAGAAATTGGTTGCTGCCTAATATGCTTGATGACATTGATGTAGACAAGGACATTAAGAACTAATGCTGCAGGCAGGTGCTTAACTAAGCAACCCTCTGCAGTTTAGTTTGTTAGTTGGTGGGTTTGATTATTCAATACTTCATTATGACAAACTCCTTATAAAACTAATGGGAAATCAGTCTATGGTATACTCACCAAATCAGAAGTAGTTTCTTAGTTTGCTCAAACTATAGAAATATAGTTTATTTTGGTGTCAATTGGTCACAATCTGCTACCATCATAAGCAACTAATATAATCTTCATTGACACTAGAATAAACTACAATACATTAGTGGCTTTTTCATATACTGTATTAAACTCACTAATGCCATGATTACAAATGGTTTGATAAAGTCCATTAAGTTCAACTACTAAGCAGTGTTACTTAAATTGCATTTAAATTATTATGCATTTTACAATTTAATATATATTTTGCTGATGTCCATGGTAGCTTCCTGGAGAACTTATGACAAATCACGAAATGATCAATAAATTGGTTAAACTTAAGCCAAGCACAAATATAGAGAAATGAAGTCGTACATAATAAGTGCCACAGGTGTTACAAGTGTTGCTGCTTCAGACTTTCAAAGCTTCAAGACAAATACATGATTCCTAAACCCTAGAAAGGTTGTACTTAAACACCTCTTCAAAAACTCAAGTCCTAATTAATACATGGATTGTCTGCTAAAGTTCATTTGTGACCAACCTCCAAAATATTTACTAACATCCAAAAGAGTTGAACTTGCTATTCTATATGAGGCCAACAACGTAATATATATTAGCAAGTTTAACTGTCCAAAATACCAACCTAAAACTAATACAGCAGCAAGTACATCCACAGTTCAACAACAAAAATCTCTATGGCAGCAGCAATTCCATTTCATTTCTTAGTTTGCAAGTTTTCAGCAGCCATACCTGAGAACTTGTCATGCTTCCTAGTTGCTTCATTCAGGGAGCACCTTGCATTCAACATTCCCTCATGTGTTGAAACCATACGATCAGGAGAAGGAGTTGAAACATTGCCTGAATGAATGACTGAATCAGATGAGGCATTCCTAAGTCTTGGCAGGGCAGACAAGAAGGTTGAAGGCACATAATTAGGTGAATCTTGTGTCATTGTACCATCAAATAAGACTTGCACTATGGGAGGTAGATATTCTTGTGTGCTTGGAAGTGACGCAGCTGCTGTCCTGAAGTAATTGTCAAGAGCACTTGACACTCGAGTCTTAAAAGTGTATTTCCATGTTCTGCTGCTGCCTTCGCAAATGCAAAATCTCCTCTTGGTGAATGCTTCGCACACGCTTCATCTCCCGATGATACTGATCCAGCATAATCCTTGCTCTATGAGTTTCCTCTTTTTGTTGTTTAGCTTCTCTAGCAGCTTCTTCATATTGTTGCTCGTAGGCAGCCCTTAAAGCATGTAGCTCAGCTGAGAGACCTCGTCTATCAATCACGAGTCCAGATATGTATGAAGGAGTTACCCCAATCCCATAATCCTTAACTCGGTTATCCTTCTTTGGGCCAAGCACAGTTGCAAATACCTCACTGCAAACCTGGGGTGTCAGTTCGACACTATTTGGCAACTCTTGGTATGCACGAATCCTATTGTCTAACTCAAACTACACGTAAAATTCAAAAAACATATATTTATTATAAGTGAAATGAATTATTTTTAACTCCATGTATCCTTAGGTAGCTATAAATGAGACTCCATTAATCTGTCAATTATAAATACTCTCCAAGACTAGTAAATTTAAAGTTAAATAAGCAATTAAAACTCACCATGATTTTTCCAGAGATTGCATCAATAGGCTCCCCATTTGGCTTATGGTGTATCAGCTTAAAAAATTCAATTCTATCAGACTCAACACCCTCATGCTCTTGTGTCTGCTAATTAGATAACAGTAGGTGTAAAACATGGTCAATAACATTTCAGAACATGTGCTATTACACTATTTCGAATGCCAAATCAAATGTCAAATCAGATTGTTGGAACTTACATATTCATCACGCACTTGTGCATATGATATAGTCCATGTACTATGCCCCATAGTTTGTTTGCCACGATTGATAATGTTAATGGCACGTCGACGCTGCATAAATACAAAACCAATTCCTTTTTTTCAAACTAAAACAATACATTATGTAAATCATGCTGCCACTTCAATTTAAGTGTAAAACAATACATTCCCCTTATCTGAATCCCAATGCGCAACTAGTAGGGACCATTGGCGAGGGCAGACATGCTGGTCACCACATAGAAATCTGGCTTCAGTGTTTTCATTGGGGTAGTATCAATCCTTACGCAGAATACACTTGTGATGCTTCCAGCGTTCATTCAGCTTCGTCTTCACCACGTAACGAATTCTATATGCCAAAGTCTTTGTCCTGCTATCACTCCAATCAACTATTCCCTATAATTGCAACAATTAATGTTTTAGAAAGTATCAAATACCAATAAATTGGTTAAATAGCAATGTAAAATTAAATGTGAAGATTGCAAACCTCAATCCTTGTCCAAGCTGTGTTTAGCACACGGCCACGAAATTGTCTCCAATCCACCACATTGATTGGGAAAAGTTTGCTATCAATGGCCAGTTGGTCAATGCAGCGAGAAAACCGTGCTACTGTCCTTGCAGGTGCAACTGCTTGTCCAAATGAGTTGAATCTCATGATCTCACGTTTCTCTATAGCCCAGTTTGGGTGGTTGCGTCCACAACGCTGCCTTATGTCTGAAATCGAAACAAAAGCAGGAGCTTCAACATTTTCATGAGTTTGAAGAACATCAAGTGCAGCCTCCATGGCATTGGCAACCTTCATGGACATTAAGTGGGCAATTAACATTTTTTCTTGCTTGAAGAATATCGAATGTTGACTGCAGTTCAGCATGATTTTCCATGTCTTGGGTCTCAGAGTCAGATTCCATAATATCGACTCCCTCATGTTGAGTCTCCAGTCCTACCACATCTTCAGTTCCCTCTGCCTGAAGGTCAGTCACCATCTGCTTGTCCCTGCTTATTTGACCAACAAAGAAAGGTACATGACTTGAATACTTTGTTTATAATGATCAGAAATACTAAGATCATGTAAAAACCATCATTATATGTGTAAACATGTACCTTGTTCCAGCTATTTTGACCAAATCCATCCAATGTCACACAACTCACTTGCACAAATTCTTAAGGTAAAATTTGTATGATCAGCTTTTTTAATTTTATTCATAAATAAGTAATGAATCATAGCACATTAATGTATTAATTACACTATTAACATATAAGATACAGTGAAGATGAATATTTAAATAATTTTTCATAGATATAGTATGTTATTTGCTGCTAAATACCATATCCTCCTTGCAGATCTCTCAAAAAGCATGTGGATTATAAAAGGTATATTCAAATAAACAATAAAAATTAATAAAACTTTCCTTCCACTCGTAGCCTACAAGCATAACAGTCCACATATAACTTGATTTTTTTACCAATATAAAGAACTTTCCTCCTAGCAAAGTTGATTTTTTTTTACCAATATATGATTCTCTTCCAATGGAAGGCTACAACCATAACAGTCCACATATAACACACTTCTTGTCTCGTTAAAAAATAAACATACAGTAAAATGGCTAAAATAGAATCATGCAAATGTCATTGTGTTTGTGCATTTGACAAATTTTTCCCTGTTACCAACATTCACATGTGAATCTATGGGGTTGCAGAACTTAAAAAAATAGGGTTTAGGCATTTTGGAACTATCAATCTACAATGTTTTGAGAAGTGGTGTAAGGGTACATGTTGACTAAAACTTTTGTCTTCGTTTGAAACCTGTTAGTGCTTTATCAAACATTCATTTGGTTTTTACTTCATTGAAGCTGATCAAATAATAACACACAGGCTTGCAAAAAACTAACACACACGCACACTAAATAAGCATAAACATTCATAATAGTCCACAATGGTTTGGTTTACCTGAGATAAAAGGCTGAATGAACTATCCCTTTCATTTTCCCTATTGAAGTTTCTCTTTTCTGCTGTAGAGTAGAAAGTAAGAAGCTTTTGATTTTATCTCACCAGCATGTCTGGGGTTTTATATTCTTTAGTCTATGATCATTGCTCTTATCACTTTGGGAAATGGTCCATCAGAATCTCATTAGAAGATTCAAGTACACTTTGTTGTATATAACAAATACTTTATTCCAATCAGAAAAAAAGTTTTGGCCCTTTTTGGGGTAAAAATAAACGTCATTCATAAAGCTGAGCAATTCATTCATATTGTTTCAACTTTATGGGTGAGTAAAATAGGCGGGAAATTAAAATATATTCCCTCTAACCATTATGAGTTGCTTCCTTTAGTTTCATCCCTCAAACAGTAATGTATATTTTTTCAATAGCTGTATTTCTATGTCTGGGGTTGGATGAAAGAAGATGATGAGTTTTTGTGCAGCATGTAGGTGTGGTTTCTCCTACATCAAACTACTAGGCAAAATATATAGGTTCTTCATAAAATATAATACATATACTACTTGTGCATTCTTAATAATACATCTAAATCAACCCAGTCATTGCTACTAATATGGTCACAAGTAGAAAACATATATTACATACATGGATATATGCATGATATAGGTAACACAATCAAGTCAGCAACTTTTTTGGGCAGTGGCGAGCTTCATGCTCTTGAGCTATTTTTTTGACTCCAATCCATAGGCCTTCCTAAAATATTCTTCGTAATCACTGTCAATATCATCTTCGGTTCCTGGCCGAATTATCCTCACCCTGTTTGCTCTTTTCTTCAGTCGAACCTTACGAGGTTCAGGATTTTGATTAACAGTTCCATCTTTATGTTGCTTGTGCTTCCTAATATGTAGTGGGAAACGACAATCTCATGTAAGTTGTGTGTGAGCTGTTAATTCCTTTTGACAACAAGTGAAGACAGCAAAAAGGAATGGAGAAAAGCTTTAATTAAGTTTCCACTTAATTGATCAATTAATAAACAAACATCCTTATGTGATAAAACATCCAAAATCATTTAAAACAACTCTTGGATCTTAAAGATCACTTTTTAAAACATATTAAAAGTTTGTCAGAAAGTGGAATCGTCACTAAAAGGTCTGGTCTTCAAGGGAGAGAACCGGTCCTCAAGCCAAGAAATTCAAGGTCACACTTACTGGAGGTCCGGTTCTCAAGTCCAGAAATTCAGAGTCATACTTACTGGAGGTCTAGTCCTCAAGGGAGAGGACTGGTCCTCTAGCCCAGAAATTCAGAGTCAAACCCTAAAAGTTTGTGCAGCATGTAGGTGTGGTTTCTCCTACATCAGACTACTAGGCAAAATATATAGGTTCTACATAAAATATAGGCTTATTCATACCATTGCCTCCTGTAAGATACACTTTTTTTCACTTTGCCTCTTGAAACTTAAATCCTCTCAGTTTGCCACCTGAACTTCAAACAGTTGTTGCAAAAAACCCTATGCCGTCAACTCTGTCAATTTTTCCGTTAAAAAAGATGACGTGACACCTATATGGCATAGGTGGGACCCTTTTCTAGTTATGTAACATCCATACAGACACTAAAAATTATAAAAAATTGACATTAAGCTCGAAATTTGCAACGTCCCCTACTCATATAATCATATTTTTTATAATTTTTAGTGTCTGCATGGATGTTACATAACTAGAAAAGGGTTCCACCCATGTCATATAGGTGCCACATCAGCTTTTTTAACAGAAAAATTGACAGAGTTAACGGTATAGGGTTTTTTGCAACAATTGTTTGAAGTTCAGGTGGCAAACTGAGAGAATTTAAGTTTCAGGGGGTAAAGTGAAAAAAAGTGTATCTTACAGGGGGCAATGGTATGAATAAGCCTAAAATATAATACATATACTATTTGTGCATTCTTAATAATACATCTAAATCAACCCAGTCATTGCTACTAATATGGTCACAAGTAGAAAACATATATTACATACATAGATATATGCATGATATAGGTAACACAGTCAAGTCAGCAACTTTTTTGGGCAGTGGCAAACTTCATGCTCTTGAGCTATTTTTCTGACTCCAATCCATAGGCCTTCCTAAAATATTCTTCGTAATCACTGTCAATATCATCTTCGATTCCTGGCCGAATTATCCTCACCCTGTTTGCTCTTTTCTTCAGTCGAACCTTACGAGGTTCAGGATTTGGATTAACAGTTCCATCTTCATGTTGCTTGTGCTTCCTAATATGCAGTGGGAAACGACAATCTCATGTAAGTTGTGTGTGAGCTGTTAATTCCTTTTGACAACAAGTGAAGATAGCAAAAAGGAATGGAGAAAAGCTTTAATTAAGTTTCCACTTAATTGATCAATTAATAAACAAACATCCTTATGTGATAAAACATCCAAAATCATTTAAAACAACTCTTGGATCTTAAAGATCACTTTTTAAAACATATTAAAAGTTTGTCAGAAAGTGGAATCGTCACTAAAAGGTCTGGTCTTCAAGGGAGAGAACCGGTCCTCAAGCCAAGAAATTCAAGGTCACACTTACTGGAGGTCCGGTTCTCAAGCCTAGAAATTCAGAGTCACACTTACTGGAGGTCCAGTCCTCAAGGGAGAGGACTGGTCCTCTAACCCAGAAATTCAGAGTCAAACTTACTGGAGGTCCGGTCCTCAAGCTACATTTTCCCTTTTTGGCTAGGAAAAGCCAAAGGCCTAATACAAGAAACAATAGGGATAAAATTCAAGTAAACGATCCTTTAGTTCGCTTATGGTCAAGTGGATGTCGTGCAGATCCCCAGTATACCGCTGCTGAAATGCATTCATGTGGTTATCAAAAGCATCCATGGGAGAGTTAACCGCTGAGAATATATCTAAGGTCAAGACGCTCCATGATGGAGACAAAGTCAGGTGCAACAAGAACTCCAGAAGAAGACGGCTCAGAGGGAGCAGTAGGAGCTGGAGGAAACTCATTAGGAACTTGAGTCACCATAGGCCAGGAATTAGCATCACTTTTGCGCAAAACCCATCCGTCAGTTGGACCATCCGGATCCCATAGTGGATCATTATCCATCACAAGAATCTTGGAACATTCGGCAAGACGAGTGATGAGACAGGGAAACGAAAATTGAGAATGCACATTTCTGACCATGCGACCACATTCCACAAGATGAGAGAAAATGATGTCCTCCAAAGGAACTGGAACATCAGGGGTATTCAAGGCAATCATCAACCTACATGCTTCATCAGAGATGCAAGATTTTTGACTCGTGGGATAAACATTGCATCAAACAAACATAAATAGCATACAAAATAGTTCTGTACAAAAACCAAAGATGACGCAATGATCAGTTTTTATACGAATGGTTTCAAACGAATAGTTTTTATACGAATAGTTTCAAAATTTTTATAATCAGTTTTTCCAGAGGAGGGTAGTTGACAAACAATACGAATGTCATCACTAGTGATCATACATTTGTGCTCTCAAAGAAACACATGTGAATCCTTGGTTACTTTGAAATCGACAGGAAAGTTGGCATAAAACTCACTAACAAGATTGGCATTGTACTGAGGGAAAGATTCGACAAATGGTCACAAACCACGTGCCGCTAAAATATTCACGAAGGCAACACTCATGTCTCGAATGACAATTGGACGCTCAGAGATAAAACCTCTTTGTTCTATCATGCCCCAACGGGCTTCACAGTCCTCATTGCAAAACCGTCTATACTGACTAGGGGAATCCCTAGGAAGAGGAGTCTCTTCTTGAGGTTCGGAAGAACTCGCTTGAGATTTTCATTTTTTAGCAATGGGTTGCTGAGAGGATGCTTTCTTAGGGGCCATTAGACTAGACACCACAAAAATACAAGCTATACCATTAAGCAAACAACAAGTAAGACCAACAACCCAAGGACAATTCAAAAATGCAAAAACACATTTAATCTCAACAATTTCAATATTCATAAGCCATAAATAATCTCAATAAATTACACAGGGGAACACATACCAGCAAACAAACACAATGTCACAAGCAAGTTTAGAGAAAACACAAATTGTATGTTTAGAGAAAGAGAACACATACCCGAAAGGACAAGCCATAACATCCATTTCAAACATTTTCAAGAAATAAGTGGAAACACGAAGAAACAAGCAACAAAGAAAACAAAGCAAGTTAGAAAACAGAAAAAAAAAAAATAAACAAGAAATTTAAGGAGAAGAAGAAATTGCAGAAAAATTAGAGAAATACCTTGGTCAAGAACACAAAAAATAACAACACAAATCAATGGGTAATCTTCCGAAGGGGCCAAAAATTGAGAGGTAAGAAGAAATTTTGAGATTAAATGTGATTTGATGAGGAATTGAGAAGAGGAAGAGAAAAGAAAATAAGAGAGAATAAAGAGAAGAGGAGCAACGCAGTGGAGAAGGAGGGGGCACGGGACACGGACACGGGGGAAAGAAAGAAAAAAAAATGATTTTTTTTTGTTAAAATAAGAGAATGACCTTTGGAGGTCCAATTCTCAGTCAAATTAGAAGCAAAGATGATAAAGCATTGCCCCTGGAGGTCCGGTTCTCAAAATGAAAGTCTGGTTCTCATTTGAAGTTGAAAAATTGGATCTTCTCTGGAGGACCGGTCCTCTCAAAAGAGGTCCAGTCCTTTTTTATTATTATTATTATTATTTTTTGTTAAATGAAATGTGTCCTCCAAAAGAAATCAACCACACTATAGAAATCAACCAACTAGTTATTGGTCTTCGATCTCTAGTGCTCGCATAACTCGATGTATTAGCAACCACGAAGATCCCATAATTTTGATTTTTTTTTCTTACATCAATTGATTTGATTCTGAAACGGAAACCATTAATAACAAAATTCTTGAGACGAACCGCTCACTGAGAAAGCCCGACAGATATTGCAGTTAAGCCTGGATGAACATCCTCCCCATTATCCAACATTGTTTCCACCTATATGACACAGAAATTTAATTAAGCTATGACAAAACCATTATTATAGAATGGAGGTTAAACCAAGTCCAAAACATGAAAGCTGAGAAGATCAACTTACAAGTTTTTTAAATGTATGAGGAAATGATTCAGTTGCTGCAGCTTTTTAGGTGTCATAAAATTAGGATATTGCATTTGTGGTGTCATAAAATTAAAGTTTCAGATGAAAATAAGAATGTTTCAAAGTTTTGACCCTTTATAACATAAGTTCCAATTGCAAATCATAATTATAGCACAACTACTAGTCACAAGACAATCAGGAATGCACATTCTTAGGATTAGATAAAATTCATCACTCAATGAGAAGCACAGGCTTCTCCAACCAAACAAACTACTGAAACAAATGTAAGATTTCATTTAAATAAAAAATAATAATGTTTGACTATCAAAATATTAGCAAAATGTACAGACTAGCTTACTGTTCAATATGAGCAGAAAACTGAGCAACTTTTTGCTTGCACTGGTTGGCAGAAGTTGTTACTTCTTCGTTTTCTAAATTTTTCTTGCACACCAAATACACATGATGAACAACTCATAAATAAACTCTCAAAATTATTTAGTTTAATTGGCAAGAAAATAATGGTTATTGGGACAGAATCTGAAGGGGGAAAATTTGAAATAATCGACCGTTGAACTTGAGCATCCACTAACTGATCCCTCTCTTTTGGGTAAGACCTAAAACCAAAGGATAGATCAACCCCAAACAATTAGTTGAAACTTATATCTAAGTACCTAGTTTAACAAACCATTTAAGTTGATTAATTAACAGTTATTAAGAAACCATACCTCAGCCTAAGTATGAATCCCTGAATCGTTACTATCCTTGCGGCGGCTGGTGATAGTTGGAAGCAAAAAACGCTATTCAGACTAACACAGGACTTCGTTGGTGTCTGGGTTGTTGTCGACCCATATATACTTTATGTGCAAGTTGGTTCCCAAATTATAGTTGTTGTCTAGGTTTACATACCAACCATTCTAAAACAATAGAATGCAAGTTAATAGGATTGTCAGAAAGTTGTTCACAACCATTACACCAAGTTGACTAAGTAACTGACCTTATCTTTAGTTGCAAATTTACTAAAGTGACCCAGGTACTAACTTGCACCAACCAAAGCTTAGTAGCAACCTCATGGTCAAGTGTTCTACAGTACAAGTTGACCAATTTTAGTGATCGATAATTGAAACTATCCAAATTATTGATAAATATAATCAGTCGGCATTGCCCCTTATTGTTTTAGTGATCACCAAATAAAAAATTTAACCTTGGGAAGAACATGCAAGCGCCAAAAGTAACGCCAAACCCCAAGAGGCACCAAAGAACTAGATGCACTACAAAATATTCCATTCATTTTAGTAGATGAAATCTGACGAGCAAGCCAATAGCCAGTTTTAACTGTATATCTACCACTTCAAGGTTTTGTAATTGAATATGAATTTTTAAAAAATGATAACGTACCCTTGTTTTGGAATACTCAAAGTAAAATAATTTTCATAAATAGGAATTCATCTTGAGGTTTTAAGAAAAACATGTTAAAGTACCAAAACCAAATTATGAAATCAATAGGTGAAAATAGTAAAAGTTAAATAATGAGCCATGCTAATCCTTAGTAGTTCCAACAATAGATTCTTCAAACACAAGGTAAAGTAAAATGAATGGTTACACACTCTTCCATGGAGGGATCCTCCTCCTTCTTACTCAAGTCCTTTGATGTAGGGGGTGTTAGGATGTCAATACTTGGTTTTCTATTTCACCAACTTCCTCTCTCCTCTTCACACATTTTATTATAGATAACTTTTTCTTTATTAAAGTTTTAGGAGCTTCTCTATTCATGTATGCCTTCCACGTTTCAAATATCCATATAAACGACTCTGTACTCTCACTGCTTAGCAATCCACAACCCAAGAACACAATTGTCTATGATGATTTAACCCAATAAAAGGAACAAATGATATATTTTATTTATTTGTCAAGCATGTTGTGTCAAAGGTGATAACATCTCCAAAATCCTTAAAAGCTCCTTTACTCCTTGCATCAGCCCAAAATATGTTTCTTAGTCGACTTTCTTTCAGTTTAGCCGAAAGAGCGAAGACTTGTTGAGATTCAAATCGGGTGAAGGATCAAAGCATGGCTTTATTTTTTGTTGGGCGAAAAGAAAGCTTTGGCGAATAAAAGGATTTATATATTCTCTTTTTCTCTTAAGACTGGGCGAAGAACTAATATCATTCGCTAAGTAAGGAAACATTAGTTCGCTTCATTAAATGCCTGTAGCAGCTTTTTGCAAGCCTTATGCCGAGAAGGACTTGCAAACATCTTACTCTCATTCCGTGCTGATCTCAAGAACTCATGTTCAGTCACCAGTTATGACACTTTTATTAAGCGCTACATGGGGACAAAGGGCCCAGTTTTTGACGAGGAACACTCTGCATTTCTCGCCTACTAGTTGAGTAAATTTGTTTTCTGCGCCAAGAGCAACAAAGTTTTCTCACCATTTTGTTTGCTTCCTTCACATCATTGGTCAAACTTTTGAGTAAGGCTACGAGCTCTGCCTGGTTCATTGCTTTCATGAATATTTTCGTCACCTCTGTTCATGGTTATTCAACTCTTTCGTTTGTATCTTCCCACAAAAGATGCCAATTGTTGGAATCAA
The DNA here is from genome assembly GCF_963921425.1 of Dryas octopetala. Lineage (NCBI taxonomy): Eukaryota > Viridiplantae > Streptophyta > Magnoliopsida > Rosales > Rosaceae > Dryas > Dryas octopetala. The sequence goes on from NC_141371.1 coordinate 17,864,415, forward strand.
AATTCTCATAAAGAATTAATTAGGCCACAATAAACGAAATGGTTGAATTACTTGACCAGAGGTTGATGAAAACACAAATGATGATTTCTTCTCGTCAAAGAAAGGTAGTGGTGGTCGTCACCTGCAAAAAATACTCTGATGTCTAAGTTAGTATTTTCTTGCTATTATGTTGTCAGTGATCTCCAAGAATTTGTCTACCTTTATTTTTACCCGTATCAATTATTTATAAGGTGTTCAGATCGGGTAACGGTCCCTTTATTATCATATTCTTGTTTCCACGTTCTGCATGAGATGAATGGTATTGAATGTTCTTTAAATCCTAATCACAACGTTCTTCTAATTTAATAATAAGAACATTGTACCTGTTTGCCGTTTTTGATATGGGATGAGTTCGGGCTTTGTATCCCTGTTTATCATGAGTTGATCTATGGGCCGTTTATCTTCTTAATATATGTTCAAGTGAGGTCTATTGCCCTGAACTTTCTCACTTCGGCCCAATCTCCGTAATCTCAACAATCCATGTGGTAAATTCGGGCCCTACACCAACTCACTCTTTAGTTAATTAATTCTCTATCATCCCACCATTGTCGAACTCCTCTTCACCTCTTTCACATTTCCCTCTCTATAAATAGCCAACCTTATGTCTTCAATAAACCATCTCGTGGAGCCCCTTTCCCCTTGATCAGAACTTATTTTGGGAGTTTCTGACCCTCTTAATATTTTAATTGTAATTAATTGTTAATGTTTAGATTTAGTGTAATAATTATAGCTTAAGATAAAGCTGTAGTCATGAACACTCTTTGTATGTATAAATGTTGAATTTTCACTTTGCACTTATGAAAAATTACTCTCTGTTTTAACTCGAAAATATGTTGGGAGGGGTTGTGACTCGCTAGTTCATTAATTCTTCCGAAGCAACAATTGAATAACAAACTAGCGTATTCAAGGGTTTAGGTTTCATAAATTACATAGGATAGATACCATGCTCCTATGGTTTATGTGATTTTCATATTCTCACAAATCGTCATGCCTAGCTCTTTAGGTTATGAAATTGTGAGATCATAGATCTTTTCAGCTCTTCGAAGCATAGTGAAAGTGAGATTGGAAATTTACTTGATGCTAGTACATACCCTACATTAGAGTGATGAATTTTCCCTTTAATCGTGAAGATTGGATTGGATATTTAAGTGACTGATTTTGTGACAAATCTTGAGGGTTGTTTTTCTTTTAAGTTCGTGATACATAATTACTATGGAGAATTGATTTGAGAGAATTTTCGGATCTTGTGAAGCAAAGCTACGGATTCATTAAGTTTGATGATGTATGTGGATGTGCTTCAAAAGTGGAAATGATTGAGAGAGATTATATTTACACTTTGAGGTTTTATTTGAGAATTAAGATGAGTTGTGATTGATAAGTTGAGATTGTAGCTATTAAGTGTCACCAATTTTCTGATCAGTTATTAAATAACACCAATCAAATTAGAAGGAACGAGATATTAGTGTTTATGGTGTTTAGGTGTTGTCTATTTTTGGATATATTTGGATTATGAAGTGCGAAAGTCATTTTGGATATAAGAAATTGGTGATCTTTTGTGTGGATTCAAGTAGGAGACAATAAGGTGTGAATTCTCAATTTGATCTCAAAGATTGAAACATTGCATGAAGATTTTAGACATGATTACAGTATCGTTTGTGAATCGAATAGTAACAATCGTTGCTTGATGATTTAGAAAATCTCAAGGAAGAGATTTCTTTTGAGGAGGGTGGATTGTGAGATCCTGGAAATTGATTTATAATTTATTTTGGAGTAATTGTGGTTTATTGATAATTATCTTGTTAATTTGAAGACAATAGAATTTATCTAAGAAATTTCGAGAGTAAATAAATGAATTTGAGGTTTTAGAAAAATAAGATTAATCGAGATGAGTTCATATTGTTAATCATAGACAAAATAAGATAATATGTGTCGTGTCATATCCCACTCTCTTGAATGATTTGTTAATTGTTTTTTTAGAACAAAATAAAAACATTTCATCCTAGTATACTCGCAAGTGCATGAATCGCATTAGTAGCAAAACAAACAAGTACAAGGTCGATCCCACAAAGAATAGGTAATACACAACAAACCAATTAAATCAATCAATTAAAATAACTAAGCAGGAGGTTATAATATTGGATAACATACACACACGCACACACTAAGATCGTCTTGCAATGCTAAGCTTTTAGTTTCCTATTTCAAACACGCACAATTCAACCATCCAAGGCTAATAGCAAATTAATTCAAACACAACAAATCAAAGTTTGACTATTAAAAAGGTTTGGCTAGTTACTTCCTCACAATTGTTTCCTTAAAACATAATTAAGAGCTTATCGAGCTTCCCTAATTAATTAACTCGCATGTTCCCTGGAATTAAACTAAGGCAGCTGTTACCCATATATACAATAATCATTAAGATCTATGAGAACGTCAAACATGGACAACATACAAGTTTTGTCTATTGTAGAGGTCCTACGAATCCATTATTAAGAATAATTTCTTATTCATTCGTTACTTGTGATTTAGTGTCTTTGGCTATTTCACAACTAAACCTAACAAATTTACTAAATGCAATTACCCTAAGGTAGTCAATCAAAGAGTGCATACGACCTAGCCTACGAGTTCTAGTAGATAAATAGATTTTGAAAAGTGCAAACATTAAATCAATTCACCAAGAGACGGATAAACGATTTGCTAAATCATGATGTATCTGAAAATTCAACTTACAACTCAACATGTAAGATAAACCAAACTAAAATATAATGAAAATAAAGAAACAAAATTGAATTATATAAGTAAATTCTCAATTCATATTGGTAAACAAATTAACTAAAATAAATAATTAAAGACAAGAATTCCAAACGAAAATATAAGCAACATAAACAAAGGGGGCTGCGGCACAAGAAAGGAGAAGAGAAAGACCTACCCAAGCTAGTAGGCTTACAACAAAAAAGTCTCGCACTCTCTCTAAAGTGGCGCCTCTCCCTCTCTCAAACACTCTTTGAAATTTTGCTGAAAATTAAACACACTAATTGTGAGAGAATGAGATATTTATAGAGATAAGAGAGTTTTCCTTGAGAGATAAGAGAAAGGGGATGCGGCAAGGCTAGGGTTTCATGCCTAGGGCTGCACGGCATGGGTTTGGCACATAGGCTTCACTCCTCACTTGCGTGTGTGCATGGGCTGTTACCTTCTCCTTTTGTAATTTTGACTTTACCTAAGTCCAAGGTCCAAGGCCCAAGTGATCTCATGATGTGGCATGGTTGACTTTTGACTTTGACCAACAGATTTTGCTTCGAGGTTTTTTACTCAGGGCATCAGCTACAACGTTTGATTTTCCTAAGTGGTACTGCAATGTAAAGGCATAGTCTTTAATGAGCTTCATCTATTGTCGTTGTTGCATGTTAAAATCTTTTTGGGAGAAGAGGTATTTAAGACTTTTATGATCGGAGAATAAATCGAATTGCTCGCCATACAGATAATGCCTCAAGATCTTCAAAGCGAAAATCACCGCTGCTAGTTCCAGGTCGTGTGTTGGATAATTCTTTTTATGCGTCTTCAGTTGACGAGATGCATAGGCTACACCCTTTCCATTTTGCATAAAGACACAACCAAATCTTTGATGTGATACATCAATATAGATGACAAAAGGAATACCACTTTTTGGAATGGTGAGAATAGGTGCTGATGTGAGTTTCTCCTTCAATTTTTGGAATGCTTATTTGCAATCGTCATCCCAGATGTACTTCACATTTTTCCGAGTCAACTTTGTCATTAGTAGAGTAACCTTTGAGAATTCTTCTATGAATCTTCTATAATACCTGAGTGGTAGGAGTTTTCCATTCCAAGACTGATTCGATTTTAATAGGATTTATTGCTATCCTTTATCGGGAAACTACATGGCCTAAAAATTTCACCTCTAGTTGCCAAAAATCATATTTCTCAAATTTTGTGTATAATTTGTGTTCTCTAAGGACTTATAGTGCAGTCTCCAAGTATTGTGCATGATCAGCTTCAGTTTTCGAATATATCAAAATATCATTAATAAAGACGATGACAAATTGATCCAAGAATGAGTTAAAAACTCGATTCATTGAGTCCATGAATATGGCTGGTACATTACTTAATCCAAAGGACATTACCAACAACTCATATTGTCCATAACAAGTGTTGAAAACAGTTTTCGCAATGTCTTACTTTTTCACCAAAAGTTTTTGGTACCCAAAATGTAAATCAATTTTTGAAAATATTTTAGCTCATCGCAATTGATCGAACAAATCATCTATTTTGGGAAGGGGATATTTATTCTTAATTGTCACCTTGTTCAATTGCCAATAATCAATGCATAGTAGTAAAGACTCATCCTTCTTTTTGACAAATAACACTGGCGCTCCCCAGCTTGAAGCATTAGGTCGGATAAATCCTAGATCCAATAGTTTCTTGATTTGTTATTGTAACTCCAATTCTTTTGGTGCCATTCTATATAGGATAATGGATATTGGTCTAGCTTCAGGTATTGACTCAATACTAAATTCAACCTCTCGCTTTAGGGGTAAATGGATGATTTTCTGAAAAACATCCCCAAAAAGATTAGCCATAGGAATTTTGTCTAATTTTGGCTCAGAGTTCTTTATCTTGACATGATTGAGAAATTTGGTAGACATGGATTCTTCTGACTGAGTATTTTGAATTTCTCGAATGGATTGGCTAGGAATTAAAAAAGTTATGATTCTTTTATGGCAATCTAAGATAGCATGATATTTGGTTAGCATATCTTTCCCTAAAATTATGTCAAACTGACCCATATTGTTGATGCAAAAATTCATCAAGTATTGCAACAACGTCAAAGGGATGAGCTGGATGATGATTAGGTTGTCGATTTGTGATAAACAAGGGTGATTGTGAGCCGATGTTACTGATGATCTCTAACACCAATAACCTACATGAATAATGATCAAAAGAAGTAGCACCGGTGTGGTACTAGCCAACTAAACTCCGATGATCAAATCAGTATAGAGTAAGAAGAAGGTGTATAAGTAAGAACCAGCAAAAACAAAGTGATAAACTTGCGAGAAATGAGAAGAATAATGTAAAATGTTATGGGTTTATCTCTTAAGAAGGTGTGTGTTTTCTTATGTTTTTGTGAACCTTTCCTTTGTGCATATAAGTGAGTTTATATAGGTAAAGAAGGAAGCAAAAGAGGTTTACCTACATGAGGATAAATGTTGGAAAATAGGTCACGTCTAGGGTTTAGAATAGTTTTGTGCACAACTACCAAGCACTCATGCATTGAATGCAAGTATGGTAAGTCATAGTGGACTATTCCAAAAGTCATGACTGGAGTCTAGGATGTCAGGCTTTGTAGCATGTCCTATCACAAACACTCAAGTGTGGCGATTCATCCTAACTTTGATTTTATAGCATAGCGGTGGAACAAGGGATTCGAGCCGAACTAAACATAGATTCTTTCCTAGGGGATTGTATGACCAAAAGATGAGTTCGGCAAAATCACAAGTAGTTCGAGCTGAACTGGATACTTGGAAATCAACCTCTTCAAATATGAAATGATCACCTTTGGAAGATTGGATCGGTAGAGTGGTATCGATGGTGCCGAGCCAGACTGATTACATTAGAGGATGATACTTCAAACAAAGATGGACAATCCTTAGAAAGGGAGTTCAGTTCGATTCAGTCTTAATATGATCTCTTGATCGGAGTCGATGTAGCAGTACAGGTCTTCATGTTAACCAAATCAAATGTTGAAAAGTCAACATACCAAGTAGGATTTGTCAGACCATGTGGAAGCTTATGATTGGTTGTTGAATCACAAACACATAAGTAAAATGATAAGATCTGCAAGAAACTCTGTATCTAGTACGTTTATAGAGCATGACTCACAAACTTTGGTTAAGATGACTGAATTTCCTAGTGGAGTGGAAACTACTATAAATTCATTTAGTGTCACTCGTATTAAATCCAAAGTTGTAACAAATGTAGAAGATATAAAAGAATTTAATGTTCCTGTATCAAATAGAATATGAGCATGACTACTAAATGCTAGTAGCGTACCTTCCATGACAGTGTTATCAAAAGCAACGACATTCAGTAAAACTGAGCGATGTGGTGGATTAATAGTCGGATAAGGTATCTTGCAATCCTTTGAAAAATGTCTCATCTTTCTACAGTTGTAACACGAGCCTAGAAGTCGTTTCGGCCTTGGACAAGAGTTGGGCATGTGCCTAGTGCCTCCATAATCATAACATCACATCGGTGGCCTTTCCACGTCCTTCCCTTTATTAATTGATGCAGTTGGATTTTGGAATGTACCTCTTCCTTTTTGAAGTTTTCGGGATTGATTACTTCTCTCGTTCCTTCTCCAAGCGGTATTTTTGGTTTTCTTCTTCTTAAGTCAAGGCTTTGTCCAATGCTTCTTCATAAATGATTCCACATTTAGCGACCATCCTTCGAATGTTGGAATTTAGTCCTCCGATGAACCATCTAGCTTTTCTATTCGAGGTATCCACCATGCGTAAGGCAAAACGTGAGAGTTTTACAAACTTAGCCTCGTACTCAGTTACGCTCATTTTTTCTTGAACAAGATGTATGAATTTAGTTTCTTTTTTGTCCTTTTCAACTTGAGAAAAATATTTTTCTAAAAATCTTTCTTTAAAGGCATTCCATATCATGACCTCTAGTGTGGCCGACGGAGTTGTACGTTTGACCATGTTCGACCAGAAACAAGCATCTCCCACGAAAAGACCGGTGGCTATTCTACAGTATTCAACTTGTGTGCCATCCACCATCTTAAAGTGAATTTCCAAATTGTAAATCCATTCCTCGACTTCGTGAGGTTTTCCTCCTACGAAATTCTAAGCTCCTTATGTGTGTCACAAATCTCTCTATCTTTTCATTGACTTGGTTTGCCTCCATCCTTCTTGCGAAGGCCTCGACAAAGTCCTCGGCATCGTCGAGTGGGTTTCTCCTATGTTCAGTCATAATCCTAATTAAAAAGAACGTACACGTTCTAGTGTGTCATAACTGATTACATATAGGTTATATCCTTATAATCTTACATTTTAGTCGTTGTATGTTAGCAATTTTAATATTTTAATTCTTATTTTACTTATCTAGTTATTTATTAAGTTGTATTAGTTTTTATATTATTTCCTAGATTTTATTAAGTTTTATTACTTTCATGAATTTTATGAGCTTTAATATAATTATTTTATTTTCATTTTGTAGGGCTTTAATTTTAAAAGCTCAAAAAGAATAAAAAAGAATATAAGAAATAAATGAAGTAGCCCAAAAGATGAAGACCAAAATGAGAAGAAGAAGAAGAGAGATCCGGCCCACTCGCTCCAACCCAGCCTGCCTAGTGGAAGCCTAACGGTCACAAGACTAGAGGAAGCTGCTGGGAAGCTTCCTCCGCCTCTCTCTCCTTCAGCGTGTCACCCATGTGCGCTTAGAAGCAAGCCGCCTGAAGCCAAGCCGCAAGCCACTTGTGTGATTAATCATTCTCCCAGCAAACTGCGCGTCGACACTTGGCATTCTCCAATATTTTACAGCCTACTGCCAGCCATCTTTCCTTGCGTTTTTCCCTCTCTCCTCTCAGCCACTCATTGTGCGACACCTGCCCCCTTGGTTGCCCTATTTTGCTGAATCTCACCTCTATATAAAGCTAACTTCACCATTCCTTTTGTATCTTTTATTCCTGCTATTTTCCTTTCTCTGTAGCCGCTCCTAAGTAGACTAAATAGGAAATTTTTAGCCTTTTGGGACTGGAATTATGAGAGAATGTGAGAGTTTTTAATTTTTTTATGCCTTTTATTTTCTTTATGTAGCATATTTTTTTAATGTTATATTTAGTTAGTTATGTTTATTCTCCTCGTCTCTTCTATTTAGTTTATTCTTATTTTCTTCTTGTCTTTTAATATTATGAGAATAGGTTATTTATTCTCTTACATTTCTAGTTTTAGTATTTTTTTTTCCTTGTTTTTATTTTCACCATGATTGTTCACGTGGCAAAAAGTGTCATTTTCGGGTTTAATGATTCAAATTGAGTCAAATCAGTTGGTACAAGTCCAAAATCAGTCTTACAATCTACCATAATGATTTCAAATCAAGTCTTTAAGTAAAACTAAATTCAAGTATGCAAACCTCAAGAATTTCCTTTGAAAAAACTATAGAAAATGGGCAGATTTTAAGCAAACTTTAAAAATGCATAACTCACTTAATATAAATGGGATTTGCATAATTCGTGGCTTGAATGAAAGGTGTGCATGTCTAATTTTTGGCACAAAAATAGTTTTTCAAGATTCTATCCCGATTGGTATAAAAATCGATTTTTGTGATGCATGGTCAGAAAATTCAAAAATAGCCAAACAAGGTTAGGTTAAGAGACTCTTGAATTTTTCTTTGGATGCACTTAACTCTAGCCATTCAACAAGGTAAAAGGGCATTGAAAATCAAACTTAGAGGGTAGGGTGAGGGTTCTTACCAATTCTTGCTGAGTTTCCCAAAGAACAATGCAAGTTGAATTTCTTCCTCCCTCTTCTCGGGTTGGCCTACCTCTTTGGCCTAGGGGTGGGCACGGTACGGTATGGTACGGTATGAGCCTCATACCGATACCATACCGAAATTTTTATTCGGTACGGTATCGGTACGGTATGGACATTTTTAAAACTTGTACCATACCATACCAGTGTTTTATGAATTCGGTATGGTTCGGTATGGTTTCGGTATATACCAACATTTTAAACTTCTTTTTTTTTTTGTCAAAAAACAATATTTAACAACAAAAAAGAAATACTTTTTTTCCAACCAAAAGATAAAACAAAACCCAACTTGTACGTTCCTTTCATTTCTGTTGTGAACTATGACCGATGGTATTGATCTTTAATTAACCATCAAACGACTAATTAAGCACATATATAATTCTAACACAATTCATCATCAACCAGTGTAAACACAGAATTAGAAAAGAAAGCAACTGATCATAAATCACACACCATTCTATATATATATATATCAATGCCAAAGAAACTACAACAATGACAAAAGGAAGAGTAAAACAGTAAAACACAACAGCAACTCAGACCCAAGTATATAAAGCATATGCTTTCTATTATAGTCTATAGACTTGCCCAAATAGCCACTAATATGGCAACACTTAATTAAAAAACTATTAAATAATTAAATTAAAAATATATCGGTACGGTACGGTATTTCACGGTATTGAAAGTTTCATACCTATACCATACCGATTTAGACTCGGTACGGTACGGTATCGGTACGGTATATAATCGGTATTGTTTTTCGGTATAACATTGACACGGTACGGTATGGTACGGGTTCGGTTTCGGTATTTCGGTAATAAATGCCCACCCCTACTTTGGCCTCTCTCTTCTTCTTCTCTTGTTCTCTCTCTTTCTCTAACTTTCTCCTTGTCTAAGAACTCAGAAATTTCGTGGGTTGTGTTTGGTATGAACAGAAGTTTGTTTTATAAAAGGGTTCTTATGTCTGTTGGAGGTAAAACTGAAGAGTCACTTCATTTCTAACGTGAAAAAGGTTTTTGACAAGGCTGTGAGCTGTTTGTTTGTTAGGGCTTTTGGTTTCCCAAGAGGCTTTTAATTGGTTGGCCAATTCCTTTAATCTTTTTTAATTGAGTGTTTAGTCTAAGACTCTAGACTAAACAGCCCAATAACCAATCAAAGGCTTTTACTTAACTCAAGTCAATTAATTAAAAATCATCATGACTTTTTATTGAATTTTCCTTCCTTATTACCGAAAATTCACTCCATCTCTAGCCATGCAATAGCCATCATTTTAATCTTTTGCCTAAGTAATCTAGGTTTCTAGCCCTAGTGGTCTAGGTTGGTAAAAAAAAAAAAGGTTTTAAAGTCAAATTGCAACCCTTGGTATTTCTAGTTGTCAAATCCTATTTCTAAACAAATTATAAGTCACAAACACAAGCAAAGGTGTGTGTGTGTGTGTGATCCGAAAATGGTCACCTAAGTAATTAAATAATTATTTAAAATCATGTTACTTAAAATAATTGTTTTAAAACAATTTTTGGATAAAATAAAAACATACAAGTTCTTTGTCATCCTTTTGGAATTCGAAATTACCAAATTAATGAACAAAGTTATGTTTATCATCCAATTAACCAACGTGTGAGTAATTAAGTCAATTTAGCCAAATATAAGTGTGCTTTTGCCGTAAATCTGAAATCACCATAAGTACATGAAAATAAATATGGTTCAAATAAGTGACATAATTTTAAATAAAATATTTAAATAAATGAAATTCCATAAACTTGTCTATGTGAAAATAAATCCACATTATGTTCAAAAGAAGCAACAATTAATTTCTAACTAATTTCAATTAGCCTAGTAACACCCATAACCCAAAATCAATAAAATTTGAGGTGTTACAAATAGGACCTGCCTGAAAGTCACATGGGTCATCTTAGTTGTAATTTGTCTCTCTTAAATTGAGCATGATGTCTGGTTGGCCCAAATTCAATGGGTACGAGTGAGCAAGGTGCCTATCAAGCCTCATTGCCTGCGCTCAAAGGAAAAGAAATAAGAGGAAGGATATGGCCTTACCGCCTATACTTTGGAGTATCTCCAAATTGATTACAAGTTCGTGGGCCCGTAAAGCAGAATTGGTCCAGCGAAATATAAGTGGGCAAAATTAAAGGGTGTCTCTTATAAATCAAAATGCGTAATTACACAAATTCAGTTGCCACTTAAATTGTCAATAATTGATTTGAGTCCAATAGTACAAAACTACCCAAATTCTTATCGCCTCTTCCCAAATTTAAATTCTCAAAACGGTATAAAGCCAATTATTTCAAATGGTACAAATTCATCCTTCTCTCAAATCTCAAATCAAATTCCTAAGTGGTACGAAACCATTTTTCTCAAATGGTACAAAACCACCTATTTCAATTGGTATAAAACCATCTCTTGGTCTAAATCCCAAACCCTAAAAGTTCAAAATTGATTCAAAACCATCTCTCAAATTGGCAAAAAGCCACCTCCCAAAATTTGGTACAAAACCACCCAAATAAAGTCTCCCAAACGATCTACTTCCTATTTAATCCCACAAAGGGTACGTAGGCAATGTGGATAAAATTCGCATGTGCAACCACGGTCAAATCAAATTTCTATTATCTCAAACTTCTTTGAAATTAATTCTCACACACAGTTACCGAATTAATTTCGCAATCTATCAAATTTCTTTTCAACGAATTACATTCGGTTTGATTCTATCAAGGGTATGTAGCTAGGCAACCCATTAAAATTAGGTACAATCGCAACCAAATCAAATCCCTTTAAAATTCTCCAGAAATTAGTTCTATACACAAAAGTCCTCGAATTATTTTCTCAAATCAAATCCAAGGGCTCTAAACCCTATCCAAATCACTAAAATCATTTAAATGAATAATTCACCCATTTAATTTCCAAAGGTTGGAACTACGTGTGGTTTGATCTGCAATGGGTACGTAGGCAACCTAAAATATGGGTGCAACCACAATTGTAAATATATTTCATAAACCCCAAACATTTATCTAAATACATTTCAACATTTCAATGAGTCTTTTATCTATTGAAAATTTAAATACTTATAAAGTGATCCGTTGGTTTCATTGTAATTGGAATCAAAATATTTTCCTTTGAGCCAAGAAATGTACTCTATTTTGAATGGGTCATACCCAAAATAATAAAACTCTTATTTCTTAAATGAATTTGAGTGAAATTATGTTGAATAATATTATTATTTATTTACAAATTTTGTTTAGTAGATATACATAATACATAATAAACATATTCAAGAATTTTCTTAGCAAAAAACCCGTCTTATTGGTCACAGTACGCAAAAGTATAGTAGGGAACCTGAGAGAAGCCCCCGAACCCCTCATTTAAAAACCTCCTCCAAAATACCAAACCCTCCTGTTTTCTTCAACTCTTCCCTCCCTTCCTCTCTCTCTCTCTCTCTCTCTCTCTCTCTCTCTCTCTCTCTCTCTCTTTATCTTTCGGAGGCACAAACACAAAACTCAAACTCAAACTCTCAAAAAGCCTCCGACCAAATCCCTTCTCGTACCCGCCGAACCCTAACTCGCTCCGATGGCCGCCGATCCAACTCAGCAGCAACTGGCCATAATTCTGGGCCCGGAGCCCGCCCACTTCGAAACCCTAATCTCCCATCTCATGTCCTCCAGCAACGAGCAACGATCCCAGGCCGAGGCCCTCTTCAACCTCTGCAAGCAGGCCCACCCGGACGGTCTCTTACTGAAGCTGGTCCACGTCTTACAGGCCTCGGCCCAACCCGAGGCCCGAACCATGTCCGTCATCCTCCTCCGCCGCCAGCTCACCCGCGACGACTCCTTCCTCTGGCCCCGCCTCACCGCTGCCACTCAGTCCACCCTCAAGTCCGTACTCCTCTCCTGTCTACAAACCGAATCCACCAAATCCATGTCCAAGAAGCTATGCGACACCGTTTCGGAACTTGCCTCGGGAATTCTACCCGATAACCAATGGCCGGAGCTGTTGCCCTTCATGTTCCAGTGCGTCACCTCCGATAATCCCAAGCTCCAAGAGTCCGCTCTTTTGATTTTCGCCCAATTGGCTCATTACATCGGCGAAACCCTAGTCCCGCACTTGACCACGCTCCACTCGGTGTTCTACCAGTGTTTGTCGAGCGCCGCCAAGAGCGCTGATGTGAGAATCGCGGCGCTAGGCGCCTCGGTTAATTTTATTCAGTGCTTGACGACCGCGTCTGATAGGGACAGGTTCCAGGACCTGTTGCCGCTGATGATGCAGACTTTGACCGAGGCCTTGAATTGCGGCCAGGAGGCGACGGCCCAAGAGGCTCTGGAGTTGCTCATCGAGTTGGCCGGGACTGAACCGAGGTTCTTGAGGCGGCAGTTGGTGGATGTGGTGGGGTCTATGCTTCAGATTGCTGAGGCCGAGTCCTTGGAGGAAGGGACGAGGCATTTGGCGATTGAGTTTGTGATTACTTTGGCCGAGGCGAGGGAGAGGGCGCCCGGGATGATGAGGAAGTTGCCGCAGTTCATTCAGAAGTTGTTTGCGATACTGATGAACATGTTGTTGGACATTGAGGATGATCCTATGTGGCACAGTGCGGATACTGAGCATGAGGATGCTGGCGAGACGAGCAATTACGGGTTCGGACAGGAGTGTTTGGATAGGTTGTCCATTTCGTTGGGTGGGAATACTATTGTCCCTGTTGCTTCTGAGCTTTTCCCCGCTTACTTGGCTGCTCCCGAATGGCAAAAGCACCACGCGGCTCACATTGCCCTTGCACAGATTGCCGAGGGTTGCTCCAAGGTATAAAACTTAACTTGGGTTGCCAATGTTGGAGTTTTATGATTCTATGCTTAATTTATTAGATGTCTATTGTTGAATTGTTACTGGGTAGATTATATAGGTTAGATTCATTTTTGCGGACATTAATCTTAATTTGAGCCATGGCCACACACAGACACTTGTCATTGTTTTTTTATTTTTCAGAATGGTTTGCCATTACTGTAGATGATTTTATGCGTTTTAAACACATTTTAATAATACATAACCTCTCTGTTCATGCTCCCATCTGCTGGTTATATTCTCTTTCAATTTTCCTGCTCTAACCTTTGTCTTTATTGATTCAGGTAATGATAAAAAACCTTGAACAGGTAGTGTCAATGGTACTGAATTCATTCCAAGATCCCCACCCACGTGTGCGATGGGCAGCAATTAATGCAGTTGGGCAATTGTCAACGGATTTAGGCCCAGAGTTACAAGTGCAGTATCACCAGCGAGTGCTGCCTGCATTAGCTGGAGCTATGGATGACTTCCAAAATCCCCGAGTACAGGTTTGTAACTCTGTTTTGTACTCAATACTAGGGCTTCCTTTGCACCCTCTTGTAAGGCTGCATGCTCCTTTAACCCAACCTCTCCTGCTTAATAAAAAAACTGTAATAATTGTTGTTTTCATTTTTTTTCCTTGGTAATGCTAATAATAAATTAGGCCACAATTATATTGAAAAATGGAGCATAATTGATGTCATTGAAATTTTGGTCCTGCAATATCATTTAATGCTGATTCTTAAATTACTGAATATGGTTGTATAAAATGTATTAAAGTGATTAAAAATTTGGTCCTGTACTTATACCTTGGACCTTCCGTCCTCCCCTCTCCTCAATACTTTACATTGTCTTGGCATTCATGCCATTCATGCTTCTCCTTTAGCTCTGCACCCTAATAAGATATTTAGTTATGTAATTTTTTGGCCCCTTAGTTTCTATTCCATCTTCTGATGAGAAATTTTTTTATTTAATGTCATTAAGAAGCATGGCACACCACTTGCATATAATTTATATTTTTGACCTCCTTTCTACTTCCAGAGTAACATCGTTGTCATGATATTCACGCGTCTCGTTTAGCTTTGCATCCTGATAAGATATTTAGTTTTATAATTTTCGGCTCCCTGGTGGTTCCTATTCATCTTCTGATGAGAAAGTGTTTATTTAATGTCATTAAGAAGCATGGCATGCCATTTTCATATAATTCATTCTTTTGATTTTCTTATTTACTTTCAGATTGGTATCATTGTGATGGCTTATCTGTATTTGTATGTTACAGGCCCATGCTGCTTCAGCAGTACTCAATTTTAGCGAAAATTGCACCCCAGATATCTTGACACCTTACCTGGATGGAATTGTGAGCAAGCTTCTTGTACTTCTGCAGGTACGTAATCTTCCTATTAAGCAATATCACATAGAGAATATGACATTTGTATGGCATATGCTGACAGAAGATGTTTATATTAAAAAGTGTTCAAAGGCTTAGTTCAAGGTCAGGTGTTTTCAAAATGCTTTGAGGCTTTAAGATCACAGTCTCTCTTTCACAATTTGACGGGAAAACCAGAGTCATAATGGTACTAGGAGCTATACAGTAGAAATATGTTGTACCAGATAAATATTGTGATTAATCATGGGATTATGGCTCTTTGTTTAGTCAGTTCCATAATTTGGCTCAGATAATTATGGAGTTGAGTCAGTAAATGGCTGTTCAAAATTTGACTTTAGGTCTTATAATAAAAGCAATTTAACTTTACTATTATCAGAGGAGACACAAAATAAACACCCTCATTTATTAAATTGAACATAGAGAAGGAACAAAGAGTACCGGGAAGAAACCATGGATAATAAGCTGATTGAGGATAGAAATAAAAGACTGTTTTGATAGTAGAGTCAGGTTGGAAGTTGCAGAGAAAATAGAAGAGTAAGTTTTATGGGGTATAACCAAGTCCCGGAATTCTCTTGAAGTATCAAAGCACAATGCCACCTTTGGAGTTCAATTCTCACTCTCTCTTAGCATTTTGCATCTCTGAGTTGAAATTGGAGCCATTGAATTAAAAATGTAAAGAATTATTACCTTGTGGCAGTGATGAAGTTGTCTAATGCTATTGTCTTAGTGTGGAGAGAAACTTTTTCTTTTCTTGGTGTAAATGGCATATTTGTTTCTGAATTTATATGTTTTTTTGTTTTTGTTCCCAGAATGGGAAGCAGATGGTGCAGGAGGGAGCTTTAACAGCCTTGGCATCAGTTGCTGATTCGTCACAGGTACTTAAATATGTTAGAACCCATATTCAGGCTGCCAATTTCAGTTTATTTTAGATTGCATTGATTGTTGGGTTTGACATTTGCATTTATATTTATATTAACAGGAGCAATTCCAGAAATATTATGATGCTGTAATGCCTTACTTGAAAGCTATTTTGGTTAATGCAAATGACAAATCTAATCGCATGCTACGTGCCAAATCCATGGAGTGTATTAGTTTGGTCGGAATGGCTGTTGGAAAGGAAAAGTTCAGGGATGACGCTAAGCAGGTTATTATAAATAACATGTTATACCTTCTGATTTCCTTTGTGGTTAATATTTATGCTGGTCCATCTGTTTCTATCTATTTCTTTAGTTGATATTCTGGTTGGTTATGGAAGAAATGGTGGTCCTATTGTTTTGTTTGGTTTTTTTTTCAAGGTTATGGAAGTCTTGATGTCATTGCAAGTTTCTCAAATGGAGGCAGATGATCCTACAACAAGCTACATGTTACAAGTACGTTCTTCCAACTTTAAGAAACAACATGGAAAATTCTAATCTTGTTATTCAGTAACTATTTATAAGTGAAGGTGGATGTGCAAACTGAATAAACTAACTGCTTAATTATGTTGCAGGCATGGGCCCGACTTTGCAAATGCCTTGGGCAGGATTTTCTCCCCTACATGAATGTTGTCATGCCCTCTTTGCTTCAGTCTGCTCAGCTTAAACCTGATGTAACTATTACTTCTGCAGATTCAGATGCAGATATTGATGAAGATGATGATAGGTTGGTTAAAGTTTATTCTTAGAAAACTCATAATTTTTTTTCCTGGTAGTCTTCATGTATTGGGTGCGCTCTTGTTTGTGGTTTTGTTCATGCCTAAAAACAGCACTTTTTAGATCTTACACATTTGGCTGAAAATACATGAAGTTGAAAAGTATCTATGTAACTTCAGTAGTTGACGGTTTTTGTGTTCTTAATACAGCATTGAAATGATTACTGTTGGGGATAAAAGGATAGGGATCAGGACTAGTGTCCTGGAGGAAAAAGCTACAGCTTGTAACATGCTATGTTGCTATGCTGATGAGTTGAAGGAAGGATTTTTCCCATGGATTGATCAGGTTGATGATGATTCACATTTTTTTCGGGGATTATTTTACCATGCTTTTATCAAGTTCAATAAGTAGATAATGACTGCTTAAGTTAATGTAGGTTGCTCCAACGTTGGTTCCTCTTCTCAAATTTTATTTCCATGAAGAAGTTAGAAAGGCAGCTGTTTCAGGTATTAGTTAGACCTGCCTTTAATTTAATAATTTTTTTTTGTTTTTGTATCAGATTTTTTTGGAGCTCTACTGAAATTCTTCTTATTATTTATCTATTTTGTCTTTAGCGATGCCGGAGTTGTTGCGTTCAGCCAAATTAGCTGTAGAGAAGGGACAGTCTCAAGGTCATAATGAGTCCTATATAAAGCAGTTGTCTGATTACATAGTACCAGCGCTGGTTGAGGCATTACACAAGGTCTTAGTTTCTTTGGTTCATTTGGTCTTTAATGCTGATCAATCATATACTATAAGTGATCGTGCGTTTGATGCCTTTGAACTGCATTTGGTGTGCAGGAACCGGAGGTAGAAATTTGTGCAAGCATATTAGATGCATTGAACGAGTGTGTGCAGGTTTGTGGCATCCGTTACTTTCTTCTCAAAAAAAAAAAAAGAGCAAATTACAATTTAGTACCTCAACTTTACATATTGTTTCAACTTAGTACCCCAACTTTCAAAACTTGCAAAAAAGTACCTCAACTTTCATTTTGTGTCAAAATAGTACCTCCGTTAGTTTTTCCGTCAAATAAACCGTTATCTGCTGACGTTAGGGGTATTTTCGTCATTTTCTCTAAATTTAAAAAAATTAATAAAAAAATAATTAAAATTTCTTAATTTCAAAAAAAAAAAAAAAAAACAACAACAAATCCCAGCCATCCCCCCCTCCCTTCCCCGCCCATCCCTACCCTCCTCCTCCTCCTCCCCGCCCCCACATAGCCAGCCCCCCACTCCCCCCACCCATCCCCTCCCTCCTCCTCCTCTCCGCCCCCACCCAGCTAGCCCCCAGCCATCCTCCCCCTCCCCCCCGTCCTCACACATCTCCTCAGCCAAAGTCCTGCGCGATGTTGACCTCGCACTCGCGGAGCAGGCGTCGATAACCTCGAGTCGGTGGGAGGACGGGTCGATCAGGCCGCAGTTTGCCAGTGCCTTCAGGAGGGTGTGGCTGGCAAGCCCCACCACCTCGCGCTTCCGGCCGTCGACGTCGATCGCGAACAGCTTCACGATGCGGTCCGCGACTTTGGCTGAAGAGATGTGTGAGGACGGGGGGGAGGGGGAGGATGGCTGGGGGCTAGCTGGGTGGGGGCGGAGAGGAGGAGGAGGGAGGGGATGGGTGGGGGGCTGGCTATGTGGGGGCGGGGAGGAGGAGGAGGAGGGTAGGGATGGGCGGGGGGCGGGGAAGGGAGGGGGGGATGGCTGGGAATTGTTGTTGTTGTTTTTTTTTTTTTTTTATGAAATTAAGAAATTATAATTATTTTTAAATATTATTATTTTTTTAAATTTAGAGAAAATGACGAAAATACCCCTGCCACGTCAGCAGATAACGGTTTATTTGACGGAAAAACTAACGGAGGTACTATTTTGACACAAAATGAAAGTTGAGGTACTTTTTTGCAAGTTTTGAAAGTTGGGGTACTAAGTTGAAACAACATGTAAAGTTGAGGTACTAAATTGTAATTTGCTCAAAAAAAAAATACTGATTTGTACTTAGCACAACTAAATATCTGATCAATTTTATTATAGAATGGCATTGAAATTGTTGTAGTGATTTGTGCCTTAATAAGAAAATATTGTGCTGCTAGATAATAATGTAAGTCTGCTACTTCAATCCTAACATTTAAACTTAATGGTGTTTTCTTAAAAAATAGAACAAGGTTGTAAATTATGTCATTGTTTGTATTTCCAAATTCATGATTCTCTAAGATGCACACCTAAGTCTCCCTGCAAACATAGCTTTCTTTGCCCTTATAAGTTTCATTCTCCACTAAGCTTATGAATTTAATGAAAAAAATACAGTAAAAAGAAATTATTAATGAAGACATGGTTCACCATTGATAAGCCTCTTTTAGTAACAAAAAGGAGTCAAGTGTTTGGATATTTTTTCTGTTTGCTTAACATGTTATCTATTTATGCCTATGTAAGGGTGTGGCCTCAATAGTGGACTTCTGTCATGTGAAACAAATTTAATTCTCTTTGTTTTAATTTGTGTCAATCTTGGCTCCTTCAATAGCACAAGTTGTACTTCACAAGCTTCTCTATATTACTATCCCCAAGTCCATTCTTCCTTTCCTAGATTTTATGGTTTCTTGACGTTTTTAGCCTTGTATACTTCTTATGTCCCTTGTTTGCCTCTCTTTTTTTATTTGATTTACGCATAATAAAAATGAAATTTGTCAGATTCTATGCCAGAAGGATATTCAAAAATTAATCTTTTCCAAAATATACTTTTCTGAATTTCTTTCTTTTATCAATATATGCTAAGCAGTCTAGTATGTATTTCTAATCTTCCAACTACAAGGTTTGCCATTTCCTGGAGTATTGCTTCTGTACTTGATGAAGTTGGACCTATTTAAATGTAGCATTTCTTTCTTCAGATTTCTGGACAACTTCTTGATGAAAACCAAGTTAGGTGCATTGTGGATGAGATCAAGCAGGTGGTTACAGCTAGCTCATCCAGAAAACAAGAGCGATCAGAAAGGGCCAAAGCAGAGGACTTCGATGCCGAAGAAGGGGAACTGCTTAAGGAAGAAAATGAACAAGAAGAAGAACTTTTTGATCTAGTATGTTTTCTGGTTGTGGTTATTTTTAATATTTTATATTCTAATAAATGATCACTGAGATCTTCTCTATGTTCAATTTTTTTCCCTTGTGAAGGTTGGCGATTGCTTGGGAACTTTGATTAAGACATTCAAGGCGTCTTTCTTGCCTTTCTTCGATGAGCTTTCATCTTACATAACTCCTATGTTGGTAAGTATTTTCTTGCATCCTCTCCCCCCCCCCCCCCCCCCCCCCCATCTCTCCTGTTTTTGTTTGTCTTGTATGCTGACCTCTTTTAAAGCTATGGTAATTTTTCTTTTTTATTTTAAACTAGCACATGGACATATGAGTTTCATGTGACACATAGATTTTATTGTGTATAAAATAGTTTAGAAAGTACTTATTATTGCTATTATGAGATTTTACTATTGAGATTCTTGTATGAGGTGATTTTTATGACAATCTGTGGATTATTTGATTTTACTTTTAAGTAATTAATTTCTTTAATTATTTGATTTATGAAACACAATGTGTGTTTAAATGTGAGAATTAAAAAGTGGTGTGTTTTAGTTATTGGGAGTTGACAAGAAAACTGGGTGTTAAAAGGCTTATAAACTGTTTGGGTGAGTGAAATCACCCCTACTCCCTAGGGGCATTTTTTTATTTCCTTACCTGTTCGAGTGTATGATTTGAAGTTAAAGATATTAGCTGATTAAGTTTATTGATCGAGCAGGGCAAGGATAAAACTGCAGAGGAGAGGAGAATTGCCGTCTGTATATTTGATGATATAGCAGAGCATTGCCGTGAAGCAGCTCTTAAGTAAGACTTTTTACTGTATTATATTGGAATATTGATACGCGTTTTCTCCTCATGTAACCTTATACATATTGGTGAAACAGATATTATGACACCTATGTTCCTTTCCTTTTGGAAGCTTGCAATGATGAAAGTTCAGATGTTCGTCAGGTTTGTACACTTAGTAACTGTGTCATAGTGCATATTCAGTTTTCATAATAACAATTATTAACAAAACCAACTACTTCAGGCAGCTGTTTACGGGGTTGGTATTTGTGCCGAGTATGGTGGATCTGTGTTTAAACCTCTTGTTGGAGGTAAGTATCTTTGCTCTTGGTTTCCTTTTCCATTTGAAATTGTTTGCTTTGTATGTTTGTGGATTGATGTTATTTTTCGATTTTTGCCTCTGCAGAAGCTCTTTCTAGGTTGGATATAGTAATCAGGCATCCTAATGCACAACATACTGACAACGTGATGGCATATGATAATGCTGTTTCAGCTCTTGGGAAAATATGCCAGTTCCATCGTGATAGTATAGATGCAACACAGGTAGATGATATTCTATTGCTTCAAATTTTCTGTGTTTTTTCAACTACTTCTGTGCTAATATAAGTGGGATTTTCATTTCATCATCTCTCCAAGATGATTGTCTTCATTTTGACACTTCGCGTTTGCTTGCTGGGTTTCAATTTCTGTCAGTGAGTCTATTTGGGGTCATGACTAACTTTGACGTGTTTGTTTGAGTGCATTTCATTGTAGTGTTGCTCATAAATTTGAACAAATTTGTCTATCTTCAACCCAAGGAATTTGTATTCTGGGTTTTGATCAGAGGAATTCCAAAATACCCAATCTATGTTGTTGTCTATGAAGCTTGACCCAATCAAACTTCATGGAAGGGCTGCATGTTCCATGCATAAGCATGGCTTATTGGCAGGCGAAGGCTGTTGGTGTAAAAAAAGCTAGATGCATCTGATTAACCCGCTGAGGCTCCATTCAAAGTGTCTAGGCCATTTGCTTTGCTAATTGACTGTTGTCTTTAAAAGTTAACTGAATGGTCAAATTATTACTGTTGGGGGGTTTCAATTCTTTGATGAAGGCAAAGGCCTATGTACCAGAAGTTGTGTTATGTGCTACTGTTCACTTCCTTTTAGCGCCTTCGCATTTTCTGTCCTGCCTTTACTCATAACGGCCTTTTCTATTCATTTTCAAGTCCCGTAGTGGATACTTAACATTGGCCCTTCTGTTGTTTCTTATATCTATTTTGTTTGGCAGCTCATCCCTGCTTGGTTAAGCTGTTTGCCTATAAAAGGTGATTTGATTGAGGCCAAGGTTGTTCATGACCAGTTATGTTCAATGGTTGAAAGGTAATACTCTGAAAATCTTGAACATGTTGAATTGTTAATAGAGAAAAATGTTTGCATGATTTGGAGTTCAATGTTTTGTATTCTTCATTGCCTTTTTCAATTTTGTATATATAATGAAAAACAATTGTTTTCAGGTCTGATAGAGAGCTTTTAGGGCCCAATAATCAGTATCTTCCCAAAATAGTTGCGGTGTTTGCTGAGGTATAGTGTTTATGTGCTTATTTATCTTGTGAAATATTGGGTCTAGCTCTCTCTCTCTCTCTCTCTCTCTCTCTCTCTCTCTCTCTCTCTCTCTCTCTCAATCAATCAATCAATCAATTAAAACAATTTGGTGTAGGTTTTATGCGCTGGTAAAGAATTGGCAACAGAGCAAACTACTAGTCGGATGATTAATCTATTAAGGCAGCTTCAGCAAACTTTACCACCCTCTACCCTAGCATCAACCTGGTCATCCTTGCAGCCCCAGCAACAGCTTGCGTTGCAATTTATACTCTCATCATAATTCTTTTGCATTGGCATTGCTTTTTGTTTGTGGGAACTGCTGCTTCTGGTCATTATATTTCCCTTTGCATTGGTGGATATGTGGTTTCATTCCCCGGGAAAGCTCCTGCATCTTCATTGGTTGGCATATGATTGCTTGGAGAAGCAGCTGTCTGGTCTGTGTTTTGATAGTGCATTCTTTCCATATTGTGTTCCATAACGTGTTCCATAATTTATTTGGTGTGGTTTGGCACCAATGCATGGTTGCATTGTTTAGTTGGTTGAGGATGAAAGAAGTTAGGGATAGTGAAAGTTTTGCGATACAGTGTGTATATTATAGAGTGCTATTCATGTTCCAGTACTTCAAAGCTACAAAAAATTGAAGCAACAAAAGGATTGTCCATTGGTGACTTTTAGTTTTGTATGTTGAAGGTCAAGGGGTGTCATTAAAACATCTTGTAGCAATTTTGGTGGTTTATGGTTTGGTAATGAAAAAGTGAACGTAGTTCGATTATCTGTCTTCATTTTCAACACATATATGTCCACTCTTATTCCTTTTTATTCCCCCTCCTATAACATTTTTGAGGATTTTCGGGACGCTTGTATTCTTTTTTCAATTTGTGGATGAATGCTTCTTGTATGCTGAAGAAGCTGGTCGGACCCTGAAGCAATTCTTTTGTGGAACCTGCTGCTTCATCCAGTATATTTAAAGCTTACAAGCGTGCCTTCGCCGGAAGAATTGAATATTTGATTTTTCTTATAATCGAGGCAAATGATTTTCCTGTGCCTTTACTATGAAGGCTAGCTGCATACTGGAAATGCAAACTTGCAATCTCTTGTACTATAGAGGTGAACCAACAGTGTAGTCAGTCTATAGGGGTGAAACTAGTGTATTATGTTGTAAAAGAGCGAGTCACCGGAATGTAATTTATTTTCTTTTATATGGTGAATATTGTTGGGAATTTGTAAATAGAAGGGTTACTAGAATTTATAAAAAGAAGGTTCAGGAACCATAGCGCAAAGCATAAATGTCCATGTTTACTAAATAGGGTTGGAATTTGGTTAAGTACTTTTAATATCCATCTTTACTTACCCCTTATCAAGAATTCATACGTTGTGTTGGTAATTGGTATGTTATGTTTTCGAAAACACAAGTGGTCATATTGAGTTATGTGTATGATATAAAGTCGATTCTATATAGAGTTCCAAGACTGCCAATTACTCTCGGACCATGTGCCATCATATTCAAAGATACTAGAATGACATTCATGTATTTAGAAGCATTTTCAACGGATAAAAACATGAAGTTCGATTAGAATTGTATGCATTGTTGTGCATCAATGGTTGAAAAACTATTAAGGTTTTAAATAGTTAGTCTTCAACATTGTTATGGAGAGTTTCCAGAGCATTATATCCATCACATTATCATTACCATAGTATCAATTATTTGCGGAGTTGAAGGTATCTATTGTGGACACTTGAACAAGAATTTGGTGAGGAGATGCTTGTTTTGACGTAGTTTGAAGAGGGTGGTGGCCAGTGGCGGAGCCTTAGACAGTGCAAGTTTTTTTGTTTTTTTAGCAATTAAAGTTAATTTTTATGTTGTTACATTAAGTCTTAATATATTCTTCACATTCTTTAATTTTTTTACTTATATGAGCAAAATATTAACCAAGGAGAATAATAATGTGTGATAGGAATTAGCATGAGAATAAGAGAGGGAGAAACAAAAAATCAGAGTGGAAAAGGGAGATGCTTGGAAAATTTGAGAACAAATTTGTAATTTGCATCGTAAAACATAACGCTCGGTTGCAAAAAATCGGTATCTAGCCGATCCTCTGGCATCAGTCGGGGGAGGCAGCGAGAGAGAGCATGTAGGGGGAGGGGGAGGGCAGCGGTCAAGGCTGGGGGATTGGGTTTCGGGGCTGAGAGAAAGAGGAGAGGCAGAGATATATGAGAGAGAGTGAGACAGAGAGAGGAGAGATAAATTGAGGGGGAAGTTAGTCTGAGGGAGAGAGGTCCCGCGTGAGGAAGAAGAGAAAGAGAAGGGAGAAAGAAAGAAGAGAAAGAGAGACATGGAGAGGAGAGAGAAATGAGAGAAAAGAGAAGAAAAACTTGGGAGAAGATAAAGGTAGGGGTGCCGTTATTTGGACCCAACTTTTTAATTAGTAGTCCCAATATTATCTTTACACCCATCTTTATTTTAAAAAATATTAAAACTTATTAGTATACCCAACATGTTTTCCTAAACTATCTTTATTGAAACCCAATAATTAAACCCAACAATTCTACTAAATAAACCCAACAAACACATACCCAATTGGCAAAAAAAAAAAAAAAAAAAAACAAACAAAAAATACACTCATCCAAGACACCAACGACACCCCATCTTCACACCACCTCCCAAACTCAACATCCTCACCCTCAAGCATTCTAACAGCCCTCCCCTGAAGCCGCCGCCCCTGCATCGACCACCTGCAGTCGCTGCCCATCATCCCCACCGTCCACCACTACCACCCAGCTAAGGTATTTTGCATTCTAGGTTTTCTAATTTTTGTTTATATTATTTAAATATTAGATTTAGGGCTTTGTTTTAAGTTAGTTGGTACATTTCCGTGCATAATCTTAAATTATTTGGGATATTTTTGTGATTATTGTCGAATTTGAAAGGAATAAGAAGGTTTTGGAGTGAAAATTTTCGAGTATTGTTCGGCACTGGTTTACTGAACAACCTAGAGAATGTTTAGTGCGATGCAACCGAACACTACATTGTAGGTTCGGCGATATACCACCGAACAAAGAAATTTTTTATAAATGTCATGCACTTGTTCGGCCGTCGATAACCTAACACTACTTGAATTGTTCGGTATAAAATGGCCGAACACCTATAAGTGTGGCAAGGTACAACCGAACAAACTCAAACTTGTTCTGCTAAGTAATCGAACACAGTTTCTTGTGTTTTATTTTTTATATTTGTTTAATATTTTTGCATTGCATTTGTAGATATGGATGCAGGTCCTTCTCGAGTGCACACCAAGGCCTCAAATAGGAGGAAAAACAACCGTACTCATAGGAATGAAGATGTGGTTAAGGATGAGATAGAGCATGAGGCAAGGCATGAGGGTGGTTCTGAGGAAGAGATTGCCCCCGAGCCATTTGGTGGTGGCGATGAGGAACTCAATGAGCCATTTCCTGGTGGTCCTCAAGATCTGTCTATTCTAAAAAGTTTTAAAAATCATGTAGAGGCTTCTATTTGGTTTAACAAGGTATCAATTTATAATAACTTATATTAAGTTGTCTAATATGGACTCAAGTGTCATGTCGTATTCATCTTAATTTTGCATATTTACATTTGCAGGAGCGTGAACCCCTCAAATTGCAAAATCATACAAGTAAACTTGCTGATGGCAGTTTGATTCAAGAGTTCCAAACCAAGTGTTCTGGAATTATATTAGGCAGTTTGGGTTGATGCCATTAGTTAACTGTTCATACAGAACTGCAAATAAGGTTATTGTGTCAGCCTTTTGTGAGAGATGGAAACCTGAGACCAATACCTTTCACTTTCATTCGGTGAGATGACGATCACGTTGGATGACATCTCAAACATTTTAGGTATTCCTGTGGTTGGTAGGTCTATATATATACCTGAATTGTCGAAGCGGCTTTTTAGTTCGATCATTAGGAGTTACCACTGACGAAGCATTTGCAGAGTTGTCACGTAACCGTGGGAATGAGGTTACATTTAAGTGGTTGAGGCATAATTTTCAGGGTGTATCTGATGCTTCTACTCTACAGTTTATAGTGTATGCAACTAGAGCATATCGTTATATATATTAAGTTGCACGCTATTTGTGGACAAGATTGGCAATAGGGTTAATGTCATATACCTTAGTCTTCTATCCAATATCAGCATAGTTGGAGAGTATGCATGGGGAGCTGAAGGGTTGACATATCTATATCGATAGTTAGGAGTTGCCTCGAGGGCTGGGTGTAGGCAGATTGCTGGCTATATGACATTACTTGAGGCATGAATATATGAGCAGTTTAAGAGTATTGTTTCTCCTCATTTGGTGATAGGTTATTCAGAGGAGCAGCCACATGTTTATCGTTGAGAACCACGAAAGGATGCAGGTTTATCATTAGATCACGTGCAGGCTATGCGACAAATGCTTGATCAATTGGAGGTACATGAGGTATGTTATTGTTGAGAATTTATCAATTTTGTCTATTTATCTATGTTGTCTAATATTAATAAGTCTTACAGATATAACATGTTGTTGTTTTTTTTTTTGTTTTTTTTGTGGCTATAGGTTATATGGGATCCATACCATGGCCATAGAGTTCATCATCCCTTACTAGAGATAACATTTTATTCAGGGATACTCAAATGTGTGGATATTGTTGAGCCTGATTATCCTGATAGAGTTCTAAGGCAGTTTCATCGCTTACAGACTATTCCCCATGAGTCTTATACTCCTTCTCGAGTTAGACGGAGTGTCGATTCTAAATCATATAAGGTCATGTATGATTATGTTGATGGCTTTTGGGCGAGGTGGCGATATCACGTGTTGTCCGGAGATAGTCGTAATGCACTAGTTACGTTTCCATTAGATTGCGTTTCAGGGTATATGGTGTGGTACCATAATATCACTCACCCGTACATCCACCACCCCGAACGTAGGTCTTTCACAGTGGACTCTAGTGCAAGGTTGAATCCAAAATAGGTAATTATTTCAATTACTATTATTTTGTATATGTTGGTTTCCAATTCATTTAAATAATGATTTATTGTTCATTTTCAATAAAGTGCATAGCTAGTGCCTTGGGCATCACCCAACCTATAGTCAAATGCTGGTCGCGATGAATTTGTGAGACATTTGACAGGGTTTTATAAGGCAGTGGAGACCATCCAACATATTTTGGAGGGTACCCGTGTGTCGACCACACGTGGGTATCAGCGTAGGAGATTTTGTCATCCCACGAATCACGGAGCATAACTAGATGCTTATTTGTTGTTTTATTTGTATTTGGTTATTTAGTTATTTAGGATTATGACTTTATTATATATTCTATTATATGTTAATTATTAATTTCTATTGTTTATGGATGAATTATAATATGTAATTTTCATTATTTAACTTATTTTTAAGTACGTTGACAAAAAAAAAAAAAAACTTGTTTTTAAGTAAATAAATTAAAGGAATTAATAAATAAATATTAATGAAGAAAGTAATTCACTAGTCAATTAATCTGTAACTTAACAAATAAATGTAATGTTTTCACACCATAGTACATATCAATTTAATATAATATTTTCGCTAGCTATTAGAGTTATCGTCACCATTAAGCTGTCTAAACTGAAGAATACGCTCAATGTAGTCTGTGCTGTATCATAATTTTGCATGTGGGTGGCGAAAAGTGTTCCAATGACTATTAACTATTAACATATGGTGGTTTGGCTGCATATAAACCTATATGGAAACAAATAAATTTCTGAACATATATTGCAAGGATAACATAACAAAAAACTCATAACAACGACAATCAATGACATTGATTGATATGTAATACCTGCACAAAATGGTTACCATTGAAGTGTCCAATGACAATCTCACGACGATCAATCGATGGTAATTGATGACTATTCATAGAAAGAAAAGTAAGACATTGTCCACCAGTAATATGCATCAATACAACATTGTAACAAGACGCAATGATATGTCACATTTATGTCATAATCATCCACTTATCTTTTGGTGCATAACTTATATCAAAATGATTCAACCTGTACTCAACATTCTTAACGAGTTTCTTGCAATTGCAAAATATTAATTGATATTCATCCACATTTTTTCACAACTCATTCAATAAATCATGATGCACTTTACGCCATTCATTTTCCCCAAAGCCTAGTAGTCTAGCTATTGATCTAAAGCCACAATTACCATCAGATTCGACATCCTTCACCCCTAAAACAAATGGTCTAATGGACTCCCGAAACTGCTTGTTATACACTTGCGTCAATTGGGATAGATCAATGTTTTCATACCTATACACTTGTATAATGTAGTAACATAAGAATTTATGAACATTACGTGTGTAATGATAAATAATTTACACATAATACTCTAAATACATACCGGTAACTTCAATGTTTTCTTAGTATTTATAGTTGGTGTAGGAAGATGACTATTTTTGGACACTTGCATTATAAAACCAACATAAGTAAAATATGCAAATAATAACTTGAATATTCAAATATCACAAAAGTAAGTAAGTACATACCGAAATTTTAGGAAACTTGGAAGGTTGAGCTTTTGGCTTAAATGGTCTTTTCTTACCAATTGATCCAGTCGTGCCTGTTGGAAAATGACTATCTTGAGTGGATTGGACAATCTCAAAACTAGACAGCCTACGACGAGTCGAAGTATCAAATTTACTTAGACGACCTTTGGTCTTCATCTTTATTGGGGGTACTGTAAGTGCTGTAAATGCAGGATTGAAGAGCTCTTCTAACTTCATACTTAAATGTCTTTTCATCTTTTCATCGCATTCATTATACAACTTCAGGAATCTATCTACTTGTGCTTGTATTGGAGGAATCAGGGGATCACTATTTTGCCGGACATGAACCAAATCTAATTTCCTCCTATAAGGATTAATAGAATCGAGCGGAATTGGGCGGCAAACCTCTTTGTACTCTACCATGTCATGAGCACATAGCAATCCATGTGTTCGTCGAATGGTGCAACCACAAGCTATACTATTAGTCTCAATGTATTCCATCCTCATGGACTTGCACACAATTGTTTTGAGAGCATTTTGTGACACGAAACCTATCAACTGCCTTAATTCCTCCTTCCTGAAGTCATGTTGCACAAATGTTCAACTTCTCTCAAATGTTGCTTTTATTTCAGTGTGTTGCAACACTAATAAGACATGAATTTTGGTCTACAATGTTTGAAAACTGTAAAGACTTGTGCTAAGTTGTTTCTTTAGCCTTTCATGCGTACTCTTCGCCCTATTCATAACAACCAAAAGAGAAAAATTAATTAATATTAATAAACAAAACTATATATGTAGTTGCCATAAAGAAATAATAATAACATTTACCTGTTTTTTATTGTGTTACCAAAATGCATACAAGTATCGGTCCACGCAGCCACAAACATCTCCTTATACGCATCCAACCAAGTGTTTTTCACATAAGAAAGTACATCATTATATACGCTGAAGTCTCTATTCAGCTCACATAGACGTTTTTCTTACTCAGCTTTCATATCTGATAAAACCAATATATTCCATGACGATAGAAACGTTTCCCACTTGTCTTTATGATCAAACAAATTTCTGCACTTCTCCAACACTTTCTTGCCTATATTCCATCTGCACAATAAATGTCGAGCGCTAGGAAAAATAATATGAATGACATTCATAAGTGCTAACTCTCTATCAGTGACAATCACACTTGGAAGACAATTCTCATTCATCACACTCTTCAATTTACTTAAGGCCTATGTGTAATTGCCTTCTTTCTCACCAACAAAATAAACAAATGCAACAGAGAATGTTAAATCTGTGGATGTCACTCCTATAATCTCTAAGAGTGGCAACCAAAACCTGTTTGTCTTACATGTACAATCCATTATCAAAACATGAGAAAATACATGTAATAGATCGAACTAACAAGGTTAGCCCAAAACAAATAAGTGATAATATTATCGATGCTAGTCTACATATTTGTGTTCAGATAACTTACTCAATCACTCTTTGTCGTTGTCTTGCATTGTAGACTGTTCTTATGGTTCTGACATTGAGTTCATCTCTTTGCTTAAGAGTAAATAATATGTCCCTCGGGGCAACCATAGTCTTGGACATATCAACCAACAAGGTGTTCTATTCTTTGGTTAACCACCTTGCATAAAAATGTCCTTCATTATGATATGCAGTAGGATGGTTGTGCACCCCACATATCACCTTAAGCTTCCACTCATCCCTAGGATCAATGTTCACACCTTTCAATAGAAATGGGCAATCACACTTCTTCGTGCTTGAGGGCCTTGAACGCTTTTTTTTCCTGACCATCGGACTTCTCATAACACATCTTTGTTTCAATTGGATTGTTATCTGATCTTACAATAATTTTTTTTCTTTACAGGTTGACCTCTTCTTTCACAAACAAATTTAATTATGCCTCTCTTCAATCTACCAACTCCCCCGACATCAGATTTCTTAATAATGATTACAATACCATTCCTTTGTACTTGTGCACGAGTCCACTTGACCAATGCATCTTGACTTTTGAACGCCTATGTATACACATTTATTATTTTGTTAAAGCAATGTAAATAATTCATAGCTAACAATTTAAAACAGAAGTTTATTTACCTCGTTGGTTATGAAGTCATTACTATAGTCCAAACCACATTTTGTCCCAACACCGCTGCATCAGATGGACAAATCTTGTTGCTGATGAATAAAAAGCATGAATATGTTAGTAACAACAGTGTTCGATCGCTGAATGTCGAACATGTAACGTATTGTTCAGTTGTCATTAACAGAACATACAAGTTACTGTTCGGTTCTATACTGCCGAACACCTGTAGTGGTGTTCGGTTAGTTGATACAGAACAAATATATTCGAATAAAAAAAAAAATGTTCTGATGAATCATTTCGAACATGCCTACTATTGTTTGGCTCTTTAGTGCCGAACATTCTTTTAATTGTTCGGCACTTATGTGCCGAATATGATGCAATTTCAATTTCTAAATATACGAAATTTTTGGGAAAAAAACACGAAAAAGTTACGATAATACCTCGTTTGAAGACTCCAAAATCGCGATTTGAGTATCCATTGATCAATATTTTGCTTGTTTGCCCTGATATAAAGAATGTTAGTGTGGTAGGGCTTAGAGTTTTGATAAAAATGAGACGTGTGTACAAATGTTGGAGAAATGAGTGAAGATGTTGTGTATACTTTACGTTAATTGTTTTTTCAATTTTAAAAGTAAATGTTTGTTCTTAATAGTCAATTACATTAGGATAAAATTGTAAAATAATAATTTATTAAGTTGTTAGGGCTACTAATTAAAAAGTTGGGTCCGAATAACAGCACCCTAAAGGTAGTCATGTGAGAGAAGAGAAAGGTAGTAATTATTTAAATTGAAAAAATCATCTATTAATTTTTATTGTTTGGCAGTAGCAATCATTGTTACTGTGACAATTTTCTTAGTTTTTTTTTTAAAAAAAATCCATAAAAAAAAAAAAACATAACATGGACTTAGGCCCCATTTGGGATTGTGGTGGAGGACCCAAAAGCTGCTGTGGATGACAATTCTCAATCACCTACAACAATTTTGGTGTTTGGTAAAAAAATAAAAAACTGTTTTTCCTCACAATTCTCAACTCCCCACAGTAATAATGAATATTTTATTTTACCCATAATACCATCATTGATTTCTATAATTTTTATTTGTTTATTTTAAATTAAAAAATATGTCTATTGTTAGTTATATTTTATATTTTGATAATTAATTATAATATTTTATTTATACGATTAAAATTATAATATACCTAAAAAAATAATATGCATACTTATTTAATAATGTTGTTCTTAGAAAAATTAATCCTGATAAAAATTTGTAGTAAAAAATTTTAAAAACAAGTAAAAAAACATTTTATTTTTACCAAACAAATAAGTGAAATGCACTTTCAGCATCATGTCCATTTTAGTAATTATACACATTTACAACATTTTTATATTAACATTTACCAAATACTTTGATACTGTTTTTTGCACTCACATCACTTTTGAAAACATAGTTTACCAAACACTCAACTGCTTTACTTTACAGCTGACTTTATTTCACAGCTGTTTTTTCTCACAGCAATACCAAACTGACCCTTATTTGTACCGAATGTGGACTTTATTTATACAAAGTGAACATATTTATCATTCTAACTTTTTAGGTGAGTTTTTTTTATGCAAAGGGTTCTAAAATGGACTTTTTAGTAATTTACTTAAAACATAAAGATATCTATTTTAAAAGTTTGTAAGAAAAAAAAATCAAAAAATGTGAGAGGGGCTTGCGTCCCCACGGGTCCTTATGTGGCACGCCACTAGTGGTGGTCAACGAAGTGAGGGTGGTGGTGATAGTAATGCCAGTAGCAAGATGGCAAAAATGTTGTTGAAGGTGGTGGTGATCCTGATGGGTGTCTTGTTTCTTAATTATGAACATCAAATTTGATATTTTTCTTTTCACAAAAAATTTCAAAATTTTCTTATTAGTGATGTTAAACAAGAAAATTAAAAATTATAATTTCTCAAATCTCAATGTTTCTCTAAATATCGAGTTTAATTTTTCCATCTAAATACATTGACAAAGTTTGTCCTATTGGACATTACCCTAAGGATATGCTTATGAGTAGATTAAAGGGTACACACTCAAAAGGCCTCCATGTGTAAGGCTCAATTGGGTTCAGTTGTTGTGTGCCTCTAAACATGAGGTTTAGAACGTTAACCAATGTTTGCTTTTAATGTGTGCTTCGATTATACTATTGGATCTTTCTTAATATATAGAAGCACATAGCACATACTTAGATATTTTTAAAAAGCACTACGATCCCTATTGTTTTTCAACTAAACATTCTTAGTTAAATGAACTTATTGGATAGTTGGTGACGATGATGATAATGATTATTGTACCTATATAAACACATTATATATAAGGGAAAATGTTTAAAAAATGACTTAAACTTTAATTCATGATGCGTATTATGGATTGTATCAATGTACTCATTTAACTTTAATTTTAAAGTCAATTTGCCCCTTATGTTAATTCAGATACATTTTTCATCCAAAAAATAGCCACATGAGTGAAGTGCTTTGATTTCTATGGACTTATATTACAAGTAGAAAGACGAATTTACCCTAAAAAAAGTGATCACGTATGTGACATGGGATAACTTTTGGACAAAATTTGCAATTGAGTTGATGGAAGTGGCATATTGGCATTCAAAGTAAAGTTAAGGAGGCAGATTGATACAACTCATAATTCATGTCCTAAATTGACACATGAACAAAGTTTAAGTCATTTTTTTTTTAATTTTCACCATATATAAATAACAAAGAATATACTAATAATATATGAGAAAACAACTAGTTTTGTCCGGTGATGTAAAGGAGTGCAACAAACGCAGCACCCATAATAAGATATTATATGTGCACTTGTCAATGAGCATGGACTAGGTCTCTCACCTCAATTTGAGGATCCATATATGGTTTAACCCTTTTGTTTTTGTGCTTTCTCTAGAACATCATTCTGGTGCCTCCAAGTGGCAGCCCGTCGTGCCTTCACGACTTTTGTGTCAAATTTTGACTTAGAGAGAGAGGGAGAGAAAAGACAAGGTCCAAGTCTCCAAAACCTCTACCCCTACACAACCTTAAACGGTAACCCTTCTATTTTTGTGTTAATACCTTTAATGTCCCTCCACAAGTAAGGTTGTAAACTTGTACATATGGAAAAAGTACAAGTCTCTTCTGATAGAAAATGTTTCTACAATAACAGTAGATTAATATATATCATAAGATAACAAACAGAAAAGACAGCTCTAAATGTTCCAATTGCTTATAGAAAACTCAGAAAACCCTTCAATATATAAATCCCCATCAGCAAGCAAACAAGGAGATGAAGACAAGCTCTCCACTACCATTGAGAGCTAAACTAATACAGACTTAATTCCTTTTTCCAATTCAATTTGTCAAGTCCCCTTCATTAAATCATACCCCATCTCTCTCTCATTGTCTCTCTCTATCTCTCTCCCAAGTCGCAACCAACTTAATTTCCTTGTACAAGTAATTTCCAATGGAGTTTCAATTCCAACAGCAGAAACACTTTCCATTTCCACCAGCTAACAAATCTGCAGCAGCAGGCATTCCAATAAGCAAAGTTGGTGGTAATAAGCTGAAGGGGAGAAACAGAAGCAACAACAACACAAACAAGTTTGTTGGGGTGAGACAAAGGCCTTCTGGGAGATGGGTAGCTGAGATCAAAGACACAACACAAAAGATAAGGATGTGGCTTGGAACCTTTGAGACTGCTGAAGAGGCTGCTCGAGCTTATGATGAAGCCGCTTGCCTTCTTCGTGGCTCAAACACTCGCACCAACTTCATTACACATGTCTCTCTGGATTCACCTCTTGCTTCTCGCATCCGTAATCTTCTTAACACAAAAAAATTAGGAGGCAATAAACAACAGCATAATAGTAGTACTGCTGCTCATGCCTCTGCCCCCATATCAAACACTAGCATTAGCATTACTAGTACTAGTTCCTCCACTAGCAGTGGTGATCATGGTACTTCCCTTCCTAGTCATCATGAGGTATTTCATCAAGATTCTCAGTTTTTTGATGATGTGTACAAGCCAGACTTGATAAACTGCAATGAGGAATTTGAGCTGAGTAGTACTTCTTCTCAATCTCAATCCAATCTCTCATGGAGCTATAATGAAACCGGTATGATTGACCAGTTCTCATTTGCTCAACAAGTGTTTGATTTGCCAAAAGAGGCAGCTGCCTTGTCCACGGAGACAGCTGAAGCTGATTCGGGGTTGTTTGAATTCGAAAGGATGAAAGTTGAAAGACAGATATCAGCTTCACTATATGCAATGAATGGGGTGCAGGAGTATATGGAAACAGTTCATGATCCGAATGAAGCTCTGTGGGATCTTCCACCATTATGCTCTTTATTCTGCTAAATATGAAGGTTTTAACAGCTACCAAGCCTTGGAATCTTCATCTCCATTTCACTTTCAGTAATTCTTGTCAACTTTTTTCTTTCACTATAAACTCTTAAGGGTTTATGGTATAGGACCAGATTATAATAACAGAGAAACTGTTAAGAGATAAAGATGGATATTTTTATTTGTATTATTAACTTATTCTTGCTGATTTTAATGTCTGCAGAAACATATATACATGGAGAAGTACTACTAATGTTTTTTAAAAGGTTTCCTCAATCATATCTCTATCTAAGCAATTATGTTGATTTGAATATACATATGTCCCCCATTGTTTAAATCAACTTTCTTTGGACAAATGTAAATCTGACATGTCACAATTTCACATTCATAGATCTAGTAGGAAAATTGAAACAGTAGGAAAATTAAATATGGGGATTTATGATTTTGTTTCAAAAATTAATTTTCCAACTTGTTAGTCCTGCACTGCACCAAACATAGGACATGACTATTTTCATTATCCAGGTTGTTAGTCCTGCACTACACCAAACATAAAGGCAGTTCTTAGCTAGCTTAGTCCATACCAAGCTAGTCCATGCCAGTCCCAATAGCTAGTCCATGCCAAGACAGTCCTGTGAAACAAACGAGGCCTAATGGCATTCAAAATTGTAAAACTAGATTTGGTGGGATGTGCCAGGTTGCTGCTGTAGTGCAGCACAATGCCATATTGGCCACATGTGATGTGAGAGGGCCTAGCATTGAGCTACTCTAATGAGCTCTCACGACCTCACCATACAAGATAATGAACTTAACAATGTCATGCAAGTCAGAACAATATATAATCCTTCTGTCATATTCAGCTATCTCTGTGCTCCTTTGCTAAATAATAAGACTTGAATTCGAAGATTTTAAGATTAATTTACTCATTTGAGATTTAAATACATAATTTGTAAAGCCTGTATGGTTTGGGATCCAAGATCCTGGATATGTGGTTTGACATTCGGGATTCAGAGTTCAAGATCCTGGATATGTAGCTTTTTAATTAAAGAATTTAAGTTGGTTTAATTAAATTGGATAATTGAATTGCTACCAATTGAGGCATAAAGTTGGTATTATAGGTTAATAAATATAATAATGAACTAAGGCCACCCCAGTGATTGCGCATAACATGATGTCGAGGTTAGTGCTTGAGTATTGCTAAGGGTAACAGGGCTAGAGCTCCCACACAACTCACTTGCCCTGACATGATCATGTTAAAAGTGCTCAATTGGCCAACCTCCAAACATAGTTAAGTTAAAATTTGAACTTAAGTAGAAACCATAGGAAAACTCAGAAAGTACAGAGACTTTATCAACTTAGACTGATTTCTAGAATTTTATAGGGAGATATGACCAAAAGAAAAGGTCATGTCGAAACTTTGCTAAAATTGACTTTTGACTAAAGTTGTTATTATGAGCTAGTGTTGAACTTCTGAATCTGTTAAACCCAACCTTGAACAGACAAGGTCATCGGTTTACGAGAAAACGGTTTTAACACCAATTGTTGTCAAACTAGAGACTCCAATTACCCAAAGGTGTTCAAAGCAGATGTTGGAAAAACTGTAAGTTGGATTTTAAAATGTGATCAATGTGGTAGGCTTGAATTTTTCACCCTACCTTAATTTTAGTTACTTTAATTTTCGGCATTTTATTTTGAGGAATTTAGGATTTCCTTAATTTATTTTTGGCAAAATAGGAACGTTAATTGTGGTTCAAGAATTTTTCTTGGACCAAGAGAGAGACCATGGTTGGAAGGTACTCATCTCAATAAACGTTTAGTTGAGTAGAATGAAATTTTAGAGGAAGGAATGTGATTTATCCAATGTTTGGTGATTATTTAAAATTATTTTGAATTTCTATAAATTAGTTTGGAAAGTGGTAATTTTCATAATTTTTTTGGATGTCAAAATATTGTTTTGATGCTTTAGATAAAAACTACTTATAAAGACGAATCCGTAGGATTTTTCAGGGAATTATTTGGAGTCTCATGCTACTATTTTTAGTGAATTTTCATAGTTTGTAGAATTTTAGAAATTAAAATAATTAGAAACAAAAACCTCAAATATATATATGTATATATATATATCTTTGTGTGTGTGTGTACGGATGGAAAGCAGAAAAAAAAAAAAAAAAAAAAAAAAAAAAGTTTCCGAGACATCCTTAAATTTCATTTCAGGGAATGAAGTTGATTACTTCTAAACCGTACTCTCAAAACCATCATAAGAACAGAACCAGAACAAAATGTAGATGTCACTCAAAGGAAAATGCACAGCTAGAGAAACAAAAACTTCATTTCAGGGAATGAAGTTGATTACTTCTAAACCGTACTCTCAAAACCATCATAAGAACAGAACCAGAACAGAATGTAGATGTCACTCAAAGGAAAATGCACAGCTAGAGAAACAAAATCATGCACAGAGACGTGGAGGGATAGACAGATAGCTACTGAAGCTGAAAGGTATAAGGTTTTAGCAATCTTCTTCCCCTTCACCCTCCACATCGGCGTCTTCTGCCCCAACTTCCTCGTAGTCTTTTTCAAGAGCAGCAAGATCCTCACGGGCTTCGGAGAATTCACCTTCCTCCATCCCCTCACCTACATACCAATGGACAAATGCTCGTTTGGAATACATTAGGTCAAATTTATGGTCAATTCGGGAGAAAACCTCAGCCACAGCAGTGTTGTTGCTTATCATACAAACTGCCCGTTTCACCTTAGCAAGATCACCACCTGGCACCACCGTTGGGGCTTGGTAGTTAATGCCACATTTGAAACCAGTAGGGCACCTGAAAGTATCAATTTGGAACAATAAATCAGAACAAAACAAAAGACAGCAAAACATATCTTTAAAACTTAATAATCTCCCTCTCAGTATCTGATAATACTCAACTTTTTTGCCTTGAAATGAACCTGTAGCATCATCTTGATCTGAACCACCAGGATAAATGATCTAAATTGTTTATTTTTTTTTTCTTTTAAACAAGAAGATGAAAACAGAGGAGTTTTCTGCCACTATTATTGCTACCATTTGAACAAAAAAAATAAATTAAAGTATGCAGTGACTAGGAATATGAGAGCATTTTTAACCCACAAAAAGTTCTAGAGAAATACTAAGAGAAATTGGCAGCACCAATACAACCATAGTTTAACATTTATAACAGTCAATAAATACCAGTGCCTGAACTTAAGAACCAAAATAATGGAAACAATGATAAAGAAAGGCTAATCTCATCCATTTTGGTGCAAGTACTATTTAGGCTTATATTCTAATGAAATTAGACACATGGGAGGTCTACTCACCAGTCAACAAATTGAACTGTCCGCTTTGTCTTAATGGTAGCTACTGCACCATTTACATCCTTTGGAACAACATCACCACGGTACATTAAGCAGCATGCCATGTACTTCCCATGCCTTGGATCACACTTGGCCATCATACTAGAGGGCTCAAATACAGCACTTGTGATCTCAGGAACTGAATGTTGCTCATGGTAAGCCTTTGCAGCGGAGATTACAGGGGCATAAGATGAGAGCATAAAATGGATACGAGGATATGGCACAAGGTTAGTTTGAAACTCTGTAATGTCCACATTAATGGCACCATCAAATCGCAACGAAGTGGTCAAGGAAGAAATGATTTGGGATATTAAGCGATTCAAGTTGGTGTAGGTTGGCCTTTCAATGTCTAGAGATCTCCTACATATGTCATAAATGGCTTCATTGTCTAGAAGCACAGCCACGTCTGTATGTTCAAGGAGAGAATGTGTGGAGAGTACACTATTGTAAGGTTCTACAACAGCAGTAGAGACCTGCACGTTTAAGATAAATTGCTGTAGAGAGTTGCACATGCATAGTTCAGCAATATTAAGAAAACCATTGAGTAGAAGCAGATGACACAAAATGATGTGGCATTAAATAAATTAAAGCCTATAAAAATTGTCGAAATTCTCAAAAAGTAATCTTTCCTATGTTTCTGCCTACAACTTCTGTTGTCTCTCCAGATGAGAATAAACCTGAAGTACAATCTTTCTATTTTCAGACTACGAATGCATTGTTCAACAACATAAACAAAACCATTTAGTAGAAGCAGATGACAAAAAGAGACGTGAACATTAACAAAATGAAAGCCTATAAATGTCATTCTCAAAGAAGTCATCTTTCCTAATTTTATGCCACCACTTATGTTGTCTCTCCAGGTGAGAATAAACCTGAAGCATGATCATTCTAATTTCAGACTTGGCTTTTTCTTAATGCCCATGAATTTTATACAGATTAAGTTCATTGCAATAAAACCACAAACTGGTACACAAGACAAAATTTAGATAAAAAAGATGAGTTGATAAGTGTTCAGTAGTATGTACCTGAGGAGAAGGAAAAATGGTGAAACCAAGTTTTGACTTCTTCCCATAATCTACAGACAGTCGTTCAAGAAGTAATGAGCCCAAACCAGAACCGGTGCCACCACCAACGGCATTAAATACCAAGAACCCTTGCAAACCAGTGCAATTATCAGCTAATTTTCTCACCCTGTCAAGGCATAGGTCCACAATTTCCCTCCCCACTGCAGCATTCAACAGAGAAAACCAGTTATTAGTGAAATAATAGAAGGAACTGCCACTTTAACAGTGCATAGAAATTCATATACCTGTGTAATGTCCCCTGGCATAATTGTTAGCAGCATCTTCTTTCCCAGACATAAGTTGCTCAGGATGGAAAAGTTGTCTGTAAGTCCCAGTCCTGACTTCATCAATGACTGTGGGTTCCAGATCAACAAATATAGCTCTGGGCACATGCTGGCCAGAACCGGTTTCGCTGAAGAAGGTGTTAAAAGCATCATGTGCAGCATCAACAGAGGTGTCACTGCATTCACATATAAACCTTCTTAGGACCAGAAGAGTGGACATAAGAAAAAAGGAACAAAAAGGATCAGCTTGCAAAAATCCCATAGTGAATTTTTTAAATCACTGAGATGCTTTGTAAAAGTATTATCCATGTATATTAAATAATATAGCCTATACTTGCAAGTAAGGACTTGAAAGATGAATTTATATAAACTAACCAATGAACTAGTCCACATACACACAGGAAAAAGAAAACAGAGAGTTGTTCAAAGAGTTCAAAACAATATTAATATTCAAGAGCCCACCAACAAGCCAGTTATTTCAAATAGATGGCAAACAATATCTTGAAAAAACAAGTTGTTACAAGTGCAGTGAAAGAATAGAAATAACTTGCAAAAACCGACCACTTACGAACTACTATGGGTCACAGGCAAACTCATAAACAGGCATTCACTAATCAATGTTTTGGGGACACCAAGGCAACAGAAAAATGAATGCTCTTTCACTACCTGGATATTTAATTTGGGTACATGAACTCTATCAATTTCAGCACATTAAATATTATGATTCCTTATATGAAAATTGCATGAGAAAGTTATCAATACAATCAGATAATTCAAGATTATACAAATTAAGGATCTTAAGCATATGTCGCACCTTATGATAAGTTTATTTTAGTCTACCATTGCATAGTTTGCATTACAATTCACGAGATCACAACTTTTATGTTATCTATGGATTTTAACTTATGGTAATTGTAGATTACCAACTGGAAAGGGTGCTTGAGTTTCAATCAAGGAAGGAAAAGAGTAATATGATCCATAAAAACTGACAATTGTATGGAAATAGTAAATTGAATGACAAAATCTCAACAAACCACCACAATTACTAATTTAATTTTAGTATATGCAATAATAATAATTAGCACAAACTAAGACATATTCTGAGTCAAATTCCAGGAAAAAAAATATATAACATTCCCAAATCTAGACAGGAAACTGAAAAGGAATTTAAATGAGTAGGCACAAGTTAAGAGCAGAAGGCGACTTTCCTCAATTAACTTCAAAATTCATTCAAGATTTCTCCAAATTAGTAATAAATCAAGAATAAGGACCAACAAAGTTAAGAGAATTGGTTTAAGCCCCTTGATCAAAATCACAAATTATGATTTCATAATAAAATTCTCCCCAGAAATATTCCTAAGGGAAAAATTTTGGGCACCTGTGAGAGACCGTGGACAATCACTGTTGGATTAAATGTTTAATCTCTTAAATAGATAACTCATTGACTTGTTGTATTTAATCCAACCACTGAGTGTAGTAAATGCTCACAGTTGCTCAAAATTTGTCCCTAAGGAGAATGGGACTGAAATTCTCCCCATTTCCGCTTTCATAACTGAATAAGAAAAAAACCAAAAACATGAATAACTTCGATTCAACTCATGTTTATTTCCTTTCTTTTATTTAAAAAGGGAAACAACTAAAGAAAAACGCAAAGGTGAATTTCGGTTAATCCATCATTTCGTATTTGGAACCTCCAAGTGAGATCTGCTATTTTGTTGCACATAATTGGTAGGAAACTTGGCTCAATATAACCCAATTCCCAATAATATTAACAATCTCAAACCTTAGAGAAATGGAATCCCAGAAGCCAATTCATTAAAAACAGAAGGATTATGGTACAAAGATGAAAATTAAAACACCCAGTCAATGAAAGGTGTAAATGAATTTGAGACAGATGGGTTCATAGCATATAATATATAAAAGGTGTAAATGAGTTTGAGACAGATGGGTACCTGGGCATTGTACCATCAGGTTGAATTCCATGCTCAAGGCAGTAGAGCTCCCAACAGGCATTCCCAACTTGGATCCCTGCTTGTCCAATGTGTAGGCTTATTATCTCCCTCATTTCTCTATACAAACACAAATGCCAATGCAAGAAAGAAACAATCAAGAAATACAAGCAACAATGTTTTTTGTTGATAAATGGCAATTAGCAACCAAAAGTACTCGATCAACGAACCCCAAAAGAAAAAACTAAGGCCAAGAACGATTTATCACTTTACTTTTGTCAGTGATTTAGAAATTGTATGGATTATCAGATTCAGAACACAAAATCTAAAGAGGGAGAAACTATAAACTTGGTCTAAATTTCAATCGGTGGATAGAATACTTGCTAATTAAACCTTTAAGGGAGGCAGTTTTTTTTTTGATAGATTTAAGGACGGCAGTTACTTCTTTTAAGTTTTAACTTGCCAAGTGTCATTTTTTCTTTTGCTGTTTCGTTTTGGCCCTTTACTAAGAAAAATTATAGCCTGCACTCCTACGAGCTACCACCAATAAATTTAAAAATATGAGAGTAGTTTTGCTCGGCTCTTTTAACTGAGGTGTATATGTACGGATGTACCTCTTATCTAAAATGTTTTGTATGTGTTTAAAAAATTAATCATGAATTAATCTATTATATTTAATTATTTCTGATGTTATAATGATGAGAGAGATAAATAATTTGATAACTCTTTTCTATTTTTATTCTTATTTTTTATTACTCAACTTTTTTCTACTTTTTTATTACCTATTAATTTCTTTTTTATCTTTTATTTAATTATTTCTAATAATTATTTATTCTTTTGTTTTTTTGCTCTTCTCCAGTACGCCTCTAGTATCCAAAAAATCACATCCATTTAATAATTTTTGCTTCTTTTCTTTTTTTTTGCCCTTCTCCAGTATGCCTCCAGTACCCAAAAAATCACATCCATTTTTTTTTGGT
Organism: Dryas octopetala; assembly: GCF_963921425.1. NCBI lineage: Eukaryota > Viridiplantae > Streptophyta > Magnoliopsida > Rosales > Rosaceae > Dryas > Dryas octopetala. The sequence goes on from NC_141371.1 coordinate 17,906,949, forward strand.
CTTCTCCTGTATGCATCTTTTATCTACTTTTTTAATTAATTAAAAAAATATTCCAACAACACATTTTTTTTGGGCCTAAGAATTTTTCTCTCTTGTCTCATACATGACCTTTTTAGATCAAACAAATTCTTAGGCCAATCCAAGGTGTTGTAGCATTTGAAGAGAGAAGAATAGTTGCAACAACATAATTTTTATTTTTAATTTTTTTTTGAACTCATGTAACTTTTTATTGGATTTTCTATGTATGCAAATGAGCTGTTTTAGATTTTTGTTTGGCCAACATTTTAGATTAAACTTTGCAAATGAGTTTTTTGTTCGAATTGCATATGTATTGTTGGAATATTTTATTTTTTCATTAATTAAAAAAATAGATAAAGGTGTATTGAGAAGACCCAAAAAAAAAATGAATGTGATTTTTTGAGCACTGGAGACATACTAGAGAAGAGCAAAAAAACAAAAGAAGCAAAAATTATTAGAAATAATTAAATAAAAGAGAAAAGAGAAATTAACGGGTGATAAAAAAAGTTGAGTAATAAAAGATAAAGGTAAAAGTAAAAAAGAGTTGTCAAATTATTTTTCTCTCTCATCATTCTAACATTATAAATAATTAAATACAATAGATTAACTCATAGTTAGTTTTTTAAATACATGGTAGCATTTTAGATAGGAGGTGAGCATACACTTGAGTTAAAGGAGGTGAGCAAAAAATATATAAAACAAAAAGTTAAAAACAAATGTCACAAGTAAATTTCTTCTCGTAGCTGTGCAATATTTTGAAGTATTTTTTTTTTCTACTTAAAATTAGAGTTTAGTCATTTTTATATTTTTTATTTGGATAAAAACCTTATGCCTTTATTATTGATACCCCTTTGAAAAATTTCACGCGTTAATTAGAACACCAATCACAAGCTGCCACGTGGCTACTCAAGTCAACAAAAAGTCAACACCTCAGTTCCTTTAGGCCCAACTTATGTCTCCGGCCAAAAGATGATTTAGGCCGAGAAAAAGGGAAATGCTTAAGACATGCATACCTTGACTCTGTTAACACGTTAGCAGATAAGGGCAAATAATTCAAGATATGGTTGGGTTATCTACCTACTCACCAAGGGCATATGTCAGCAATAAGATATTTTGTGACATCTTGGATCATAGTTCTACACGTGTACATTTAGAATGAAAAACCTAACGTGATTCAAGGCTATAAAAGGTAATCAAGGCTATAGTGTTCCAGGTCCTCGCCTCCACACAAAAATCCAGACTTCTTTTCCAATTTCTTGTTTCCTTTACAGCACATGTACTATTCATCATCGATTTGTACTGTTTATGAGTTTTTAATTGTCATTATAAACTATAAATTGTTCTTTTTAATAGTCATCAGGTACTCTTGTGTACTTTGGTATTGTTTTCAACTTTATTTATTGTATTCCCTTGTCCTTTCTCTATCAATGTGAGTTTTTTTTCTCTGACTATTGATTTCCTTAAAAAGTGCTCTGTCTATCATGGTTTATGGGTCCAGATCCCGATATTCCCATTATTGAGCATTTATTTTTTGTTTATGCGAGTATTTTTTCCTTTTTAAGTCTTTATGTTTCAGGTTATGTCATTTTCTTTTTACTTTCTTCAAGATTAAGTCTATTTCTAATATTTGGTCAAAAAAAAAAAAAAAAGTCTATTTCTAATATTTATCATGCATAGATCTACTATTCACAGTTACTTCTTTTCTCCCTTTCTTCATATCTTGATTACATCTTTCTAGATCTAGTTTCATAGTTATCTTTAATTCATTTTTGTTTACCAAACACTTTTACTTTCAATTTTCACCACACAATCATAGTGAAGTCCTAGATTGTCCTAGGCATAAAAAGAACTTAGATAAAGTTTTCCCGTTCCTTCTTTATTGCACAATCTTTTGAATATAAGTCAAATTTATATTTTATCGTCTAGAATTATTTATTTCCAATTTTAGTTTAAATTTCTTTTCGGCTACGTTAGGCCGAAAAGTGGCACGCCCTTCACGTCGGAAGCCTCATTGGTTACTCTTGGTGAGGTGTTTTGGCTTCAATCATGGCCCTCCACGTGGCCATTGTGTTTTTGTGTTAAAACATATATTTTTTCTAAATAAAGTCATTTTTAACCATTATCTTGTCAAAGAAATATGTCATTATTTTTTTATTTTTTGAGGGTATCGGGTACGGGTTCACCTTATACCTTCCTAGAGTATAGAATGAGGTGTGTGGAGGCTGCATGTTAGGTTTTAACTTTAAGATTTTGAGATTTTGAGATTTTGAGATTTTGGGCCGAACCCAAAATTTCAGAGTTAAAATTTAATATAAAGTCCACAAACTAGGGTTTGAGGAAGAAGTAAAAATGCACTGACGAACACTCGAAAATAGCCACCGAGCACTCGGCGCTTGGTATGTGTGAAAAAAAAAAAATAAACTTATATACTAATATTATGTAATATGGAATGGTTACAATATTATTGAATTTTCGTTAGAATTTTAAAAGTCATAAGACTTTAGTCAATAAATTATATAATTAAATGAGCTAAATGAAAGTCTCCCTATATAATACACAATGATGCACACGTAAAAAAACTGTTGTTATATGAACATTCGTTCCATTCTCACTGCACACCCATTTTGTATTACACACCCATATCATTTTAATGTTTAAACAACTTCTCACTACACACCCCAAACATTCAAAATTACCCACACAAGTCACAACACAAAAAAATAAATAGTAAAAATGGAAAGAAAAAAAAAATTGAGCGACATCCCCAGACCCGATCCCAAGGTCCTAACCCTCTCTCTCTCTCTCTCTCTCTCTCTCTCTCTCTGCCTCTCCTTCCTTCTCCCTTTCTCTTCACACCCTCCCACTCAGACGAAAAGTAGCCACCAACCTTGCTAGCCTTCTAGATCGGAGGTCTCTAACTTAAAGGACATAGGGTGAATTTCATCTTGATGATAGTGTTCACATAATCATGCACATTAGTCTAACGAATTGTATTGGTATATTGAACTCAATGCCCCATTAATGGTTCTAATAGGCTAAGTATGGGATATGTGTCTATGTCTCCTCTAAGGATTAAGAGCTTACTATCCTCAATAATTGTTAAGTTGTATTGTAGTAGACTATGATTTAAGTCAAAACACAGTTCACAATCCACTAGTGCATCATAGATGCACTAGCTTCATCAATCTAGAGTCATCTACTCTAACTGTTTGAGATTCACCGTTATCTAATTAGAGATTGATTAAGCTACAATATACTCATATCAAGCATGCCAATAAACTTGATAAGATTGTGATAGTCTTCATAGTTTATAATACATACCCATTAAGTATATGTATTCCTTATGTGTAGGACTTTCACATAAATACTTAATGATCCTTTAAACTTAGGGAATAACCATGATTCAATATTTATGCTCATGAATAAATCATGCTTATCCATGTATTAGATTTGAAATAAATAATTCAATTAATAAATATTGAAATTGCTCTTGAGGGCAATATTTCCAATAGTCTCTCTATAAAGTAAAACATTAAAAATGGTGAATTCTCTCTATTTTTAGACCACAAGAACCATAACTCTGTTTTAAATTTAGATGCTTTGAATGTTGATTTCTTTATGTATTCTTATTCCCTTTATTTTTAACTAGCTAGTTGTGACATAACATGTTTAGGGCTTATATGATGGTATGAATTTGTGGAGCTTGAATTTCATTTAGGTGATGGATGAAAACCAAGAACAAAATGGTGGATTATGCCATTTTTCAATTCCAACTAAAGATATGGAAGGATTAAAAACAAAATATGTGGGAATGTTTTTTGAGACAATGGAAGAAGCAAGAACGTATTATGAAGATATATATGGTCGACAAAGAGGTTTTTGCTCTCATGATCAAACTTAGATGATGAGAAGAAGGGGCTCAAATGATGTTCCTAGTATACTATTTGCTTAGTCACATCAAGGGAAGCACATTGGTAGGATTAATTAAAGTAGATAATGCTATGGAGGGGACTAATGAGAAAGAGATTGAGAAGAAAGGTAGAAGTTGTACATTCTACTATTAAATGTGCTTGCAAAGCTTATTTGCAGGTTATACTAGACAAATGGAGTGGCAAATGGAAAGTTATAATGGGACACTCACAATCACAAAATTATTAGTCGAAGTAAGAGAATAAAATTGAAATGAAATCAACACATGCCCATAGTAGTGAAGGATTTGATTGAAGCATTTTCAAAGAGAAAACTTAGAGATTGATAAAGATCCTTAAATATTTGGTGGCGAATACATTTGCTTTGGTAATAGTGATAATTATAACAAGGAATGTCAGACATAAAGACTAGATGGTGGAGATGCGCAATCAGTGCTTACATACTTTTGGAAAAAGCAAGATGAGAATCCCCAATTTTTTTTATGCAAATTCCATGTGATGAAAATCTCGTATGATGTAACAATACTTTTGGGATGTAGTCACATTTGACACAATAGTCGTTTGGTTACTCTACTGCAGTGGCCTCAATCTGTTTTTAAGTTGATTAATTAACAGACAAGTTCCACTATATATAACATGCAAGCAAAGTAATTATAAATAAATACAACTTAATTTATTTGCATGCTACCTAGTAAATCTACATTTTTTAGTTTGTAGCAATTTTATTACTCAATTTGTCATGCATAATTAGTTAATTTAATTAATCCAACTTATTAAAGTAATCATCCATTTGATTAAATTAACCATAATTAATTATTAATTGTGTCTAACTTATTTAATTAATTATGCTTAATAGTCCTTAAAGAGTGAGTAAGGATTAAATATCTGCTTGTAGATCTCCTTAGCTTAATCACCAACAAGTGGAATGGCTAAAACACAAGATTAAAGCCTAATGACTTTACCGAGTTCAAGTTTCTCAAGTCTAACGGAAATACCTTAATTACTTTATGGGCTAGTTGAAAAACCGGCAGAGTTTCCCTACGATAGCCTAATGTTCAGTAATGCTATACTTACCACATTTTTATACCACAATTTCATATCATCTTACATGACATTCATACATTGGACATTACAAATTAAAAAATAAAACCTAAAAAAGAAAAAGGAAATATCTGTAACGACCCGACCCAAATTTTCACTAGAAATTTAAATTTTTTTTATTTAATTATGGTTTTAAGAGGTTTTAAAGGATGTTAAATTATATTTTAAAGATTTTGTGATTTATTTGAAAAAACAATAATAATAATAAAAAAAAAGGGTTTTGATTTAAATTTTTATTTTTGGAGCTTGACCTAAAGTTGACTTTTAAAATAAATCGGCTTTCGATTTTGAACTTGGGTCCGTTGGATAGATTTCGAGTCCACGAGTTTATAGATAGGTAGCACGCATCATTTCGAGTACGATTTGAGAGATATGGACGTTTGAAGCGAGGGGTAATTTCGTAAAATTGACAACTTGGGTTTTAAAAATTCAAAATCAGATTTTTTAAGAGAATCTCTCTCTCTCTCTAGAATTTTCTACACACTCTCTCTCCCTTTATTTCTCTCTCCCCGCACCCTCTCCCCTGCGCCATTACCCAGCCACCACCCCCACTCACCATCGCCGGCCACCTTGCCGGCCTCTGGCTCCAGCAAGCTTCCCTCCAGGCGCCGACCACCCCCCAGCCTACTCTCTCTCCTCATTCTCTCTCTCTTCGAGTTCTCTCTCTCCTCCCTCTTCTATGCGCGCAGTCACCATCCACCAGCATCGATCACCTCCCGCCGACCTCAACCACCGGCGACCTTCCCCCTCTGGCCGGACGTCACCTTCCAGTCGTCCTCCTTGTCGAGCTCTCCCCCCTGCACGCGAAAACTTGCCAGAAAAACCACCTCGCGCCGCCCCTTCACTTCGTCGGTTCCGACCATCTTTGGCCTCAATTCAACGTGTTTTCAGGTGGGTTTTTCTCCACTCTTGATAGGCCTTCTTTCCCCTAGACTTATGTTGATTTATTTCAGTAATTAGGAAATTGAAAATCTGAGACCCTATTGATGATTAATTGAAATTGAAATTGTGGTTAATTTGGACTAATTTCTTCCCTAGGAGACCCTATTGATGACTAAGTTTGAGAAATTAAATGGGTTCTATTGAAGTCTATTGTTTTTGGCTAAATTAGTCTTGGAAACAACAAAGCTGGGCGGCATCAGTGGTGGTCTCGTCCCTCATTGTCATTATTGGAAATTAGATTTGTTTTTTTTAGAGCGATTTCTAAGTTGGTTACTGATTTGGAGCAGGTGGAAGTCTTATGAATTTGAGGAAAACCTCAATTTGGATTGTATTCAGATACTTTTCTGTATCGAATCGATTCACAGACGAGTCCTGGTTGAGGTATGGCACGCATAAAGTTTAATTGGATATATTTGGTGGATTAAATGTTTGGGTGTAGTTGGATTTTGAGCCGGGAAGGAATTAGAAGAGATTTGGGTAATCAGACCTTAAGAAAGGTAATAAATCATCTTTGAAAAAATATAGAAGGGTTGAGCGGAACGTTTAGGCTTCACACGTACACTGTAATCGTCGTTGAGCCGAGCCTAATTTCATATTTCATTTCTTTAACTGTAGGCGACAACCCTAAAATCCGAGACGACGCAGTAGAGGATGGAAGCTAGGGCTATCTCTGTGAGTGGACTCTTATTTTTTTAAATGATTTATGAAATTCGTTATCTATTTTTTATATGTAAATTTTTAGTTGAGAAATGGAAGTTTAAAATAGACTTTTGGTTTTTCTAAGAGTTTATGAAAATATCACCAATTAATTTATATTTAACTTTTTGAAGTTGATTTTGGGATTTGATTAATGGTATTAAATTTTGGATTACAAATGCTACCGCAAATAAATTTCTTCTTGTTGGATGTTGAAACTAGTTTCTTATTTTTACACGTATGAGTTATTTCATATTTTAGTATATGGACGAAAGATTTGATTTGTTTTATGTCTTAAAATGTGATTTATTGAGGACTGTTTTACTAGTTGTGTTTATGCATTTGTTTTGAGGATTTAAAGTTTTGGAAATGTTATAAAAATGTTCTTTATTGGTGGAAAAAAAAAAGACATTATGTTTGGTTATGGGAAAAATAGTTTTAAATCGCCTTTCAGTACCCTCCAGGTTATCAGATTGAATAGGTCTTTGGGACCCATTGCAGCACACACATAGGATTTGGGCCGTGTGTCGTGATGCTTGACCCTTTGGGGGTTGGCTCTGCGTGCACGTAAGACAGAATTTATGGCTCTGCATGCGTATCACAGATTCTCGGCTGTGCGCATGTATGACAGATTCTCCGGGTAACTGACTTGGTGTGTTGTATTATATATGTATTATACGGTTTCATTGCGATCGTTTATTTTAAATTCGTAAACTAGTTAGAATTTAAAATGTTTAAATTTTATTTGATAAATGATTTATGCTTCTGTTTAGTTTATTAAATTATGAAAACAAATTTGAACGTGTTCTGAAAATGTTTTAAAACTGGGGGTTTTTCAAAGAGCGACGTGAGGTCTTGAGTTAAATGTGGTTATGAAGGATTTTCTTAAAACAGAAAGTTTACTTTTGTTTTCATTTTCATTAAACTGTTCACTCACTGAGTTATCTCATAGTTTTTCTTGTTTTTGTCTTAAATTTTTTCCCCCAGGTAGTAGCTTTGGTGGAGGTCGTGCCATTCGCGTCGAGGCAAATAGCATCCATTTTCCATTCCCGGATCTTGTAGGCATCACTTTCATTTTTGTGAAAGTTATTTTTCTTTAATTGAAAAAAAATTTCTGTAATAGGAGTAGTGGCTCTGATTACCATACTTAAATTATAAGGTTATTTTATATTGTTGGGTCTGAGACCCTTTTTGGTTGTGGTAGAGGTGGTTGTTGTCTTAGAAGTGCTTTTTAAAAGATTTTGAAATTTCTGGGTTAGTCCATTTTCAGGGGAGGTTATGCCGAATTTTTGATAGGATTTTCCTTGATTTTGGATTCTCGCAGGACCTCTCCGGGTTTCAAGGTAGAAATCCGAGGGCGGTTCTGCCAATACCCTTCCAGTAAAGTAATGACACATCAGGTGGGATATAAATGTGGGAAAAAAATGTGGGACAACTAGCATTATTGCCTAATGTTTGATCATTATGTTCATAATGTAAAAACCTTAATGGGCATTACTTAGACAACCTGATCAAAAATTAAACTAGGAACTACTTCAAAATAAAGTTTGTTCCAAGAAGGAAAGGAAACAAATTTAACTATGAAAGCCCTCATACATGGTTTCTTCCTAATTATGAAATCACCCTTTAGAGAGGAAGGGAGAATTTAAGAGAAGCTCTCAAATTCAAGAAGGGTGGCTAAAATAGGTAGAAATAGCTTCTATTTATAGGCATTCCAAGTGGGTACACTTGGCAAAAGTGATGGGTGTGAAAATCAAGTGAACAAGTGTAATGAGCAATCAGCAAAAATGGTGGCAACCTACATGTCCTTTTGCCATGTGTCGTTTCCTCCAAGTGTCTAGACTTTTTATGGATGCATCCCTAGTATTGGTTCAAGGTTGATGGATGGCTAGGATTGTTCCACATTAGCGATCCATGTTTTTTTTTTTCTTTATTAGTTTCTTTTGATTCAAGTGTGTTTTATCTTCGTCCTTTGGAAATTCACCAGAAATACTCTTATTGTTCAATGAAAAATCTGTTGACACATGAACTTTTGTGTCATTCGATACTATTTTTGTACGATCTTGGTTTTCTTAACGATTTACACGTCTCAAATAACCGAAAACATCTGCAAAGTAGTATTGAGATAATTGCAAGAGTACAATATCGCTCAAGTAATATAGTAATAAGTAAAGTATCGTTTCGACATGAATCTAGTTAATCTATTCAATACCAGCGTGATTTATTACCAATTAAACAAGGCAATAATTATGATGATTTAAAACTAACTTATGCACTAAATTAAAAGCAAGATAACAATGTAATAGATGTAAGCAAAGATGATAAAATACCAGGACATTGATTTCACCTAGCTAATCCTATCCAAATCCTTTTAGCTTGTTAATCCTAAATTACCTAACATGTTGATAATCGTTTTCCCTTACCTTACCAATACTCCCTTCCAAGTTTATTAGTTGTGCTCCATACCGTCAACCCACTCTATTCCTAGTTATGGACTTAGATGGCTAAGAACTAATTAAGATTTATGGAAAATACTTGAGACTACACAAACCATAACCTAATCTTCCGAGTCGGCTATGTAATTTATGGTACTTGTTACAAGAAGCTATCAATTAGGTATCTCCTTCTAGTCTTAACCTCACTCTTCAAATCAAACAATTAACGGCCAGTTAATTGAAAGCATTAAGAATAGAAATAAGCACTCAAACATGAATAGATAACAAAAACAAACAACATCAAAGAATTTCAGTATTCATAGCCCAAAAGTAGAACACCTAGGAAACACCTAAGACTTCCTATATATATCATATATGCTACTCTTAACTCCTTCTCTTGTTGGGAGATGACCCACGGTCAAAGAAGACCAACTTAACTTTAAATTGAAGTATAATAATAGGTAAAATATGAATATATCAAGTAGCAAATATTTTGCTTTTTTTTTTCTTTTCTTTTTTTCTTTAAATTGAAATTCCTCAACAAGCTTTAAAAATTCACGGTTCAAAAAACATATATGACTTCGTTCAAAAAAATTCTAATTAGTTCTAAACTTGTGACGTCAAGTACTTTCTAACAGTGGTTCCTTGTTAGTCATCCAAGTCCTAATTTTAAGAAATATCCTAGGAAAACTGAAATAAGAAATTATATTTTCTTATAAATAAATTCTAGAAAATCTTAATAATTCAAAATTAATACTAGAAAAATATTATAAGCTCAAAATAAATTACGAAAAAATTCTAGGGTGTCACACATCTCCTTGCACTTGAAATAGTCAACCCTACCTATCCATTCATTTTAATTAGTTCTCACATCCCTTCAAATGCATTCACCTACCATTCACGTTGCATCAATTTTAGTTTTAATATTTGTAGTAGCATCAATACATGGTAAACAAAATTAATATTTTCATGTGAGACCCTGTTAAAGGGGGCCATACTTTTAATTTTCACAAAGGGCCCTAAAATCTCAAGCACAACCCTACCCTACAAGAAAGAGAAAGTAATATAATGTAAGGTTTGTTGACTTTAATTAGGTACCAAATTGTAATGTTTTTTCATTTCAACTACCAAAACGTTTATGTCATTTCACTTTAGATATTAAATTACAGTTTAGGTACCAATTTTAAAAAACATGGTTATACCGAGCTCTGACTGTCTAACAGTCATAACTTTTTTATTGATTTGTTATTTTTTCAATATTTGCAAGGCTTAAACTTTGTTTATTCTCTGGGCTATAGGACTTCATCTCCCAAGCCTAAATCAAAAGCATTAAACCCTTATAAATTTTGAATTTTTATGAATTTGAAATAGTCACAACTGTATATATAGCAAACTAATTTGTGACCTAATCCAAAATGTATTGTTCTAGGTTAGTACCTAAACTAAAAAAAGTTAGTGTTTTGCTGCTTGTTGAAAAACTATTGATATTTGGTATTTAATCATAATTTTCTATATAATGTATACTTACTGTCTAAAAAATACAATTTCTTTTTATTGTAAAATAGAATTTGAAAGTATTATGCATATAATACGCATGGGCGAATATGATAAAGTCCATTTACAAATAAATTAATAAAACTTTTTAAAATTAAAAAATTTTCAATGCACTTTTTCATAATTTCATTTTAGTTACCGATCAAAATGAAAAAGATAAATTACAATAGATCAATAAACAATATTACCATGCATATTTAGATTTTTATTAAGTTTGTGTTTGATTGCTTACTGTCACACCCCAAAATGGGGTCGACCACTTTGGGCATGTGGCAACGCCACATTGGTCTCCAATCTCAACATACTCTTTCTAAACCTTAGTAAGAACATGCATATATCGAAGATGAATGTAGGGCTTTTAACAAAGACAAACTAGTTCCAAATGATTTTTTCATTTTTAATAGCAAATAATCAGAGTGTAACCGAAATGAAAACTTTGTAAAAATGGTAAGCTTTTAGTTATTCGTTTTAAAAGATAAATCAATTTCCAAGTATAGAGACAGACCCTTTGTTTTGAAATCATTTAGCAAAACATCAAATAAGAAATCGAAATCCATTTGAAAGTGAAAACTTTATTGTAAATTCTATTTTTGGTGTAAACATAACAATATTTCAAGGTATCAAATAATAGGTAAGTAATTGAGCAATTATAATCCTTAAACAATTAATTCTACAGATTTCTCAACTAAAACATAAAAGGATAGATATAGTAAAGGAGTAGTAACAAACTCGTCCATAATTGAATCCTCTTTCTCATCACTTGAGTATTCAGATATGGGTTGTGGGATCCAAAATAATCACATGGGCCAAACACCACAAATTAGGCTAGTATAAATCGAAATAAACCATTTTAGGCCATAAAAGGCTATGCTAAACCAGTTGGGCTGGACAAAGGATGAAGTAAGTCAAGCCTAAAACTATAGACCACTTAAATTGACACATGGCTATTTTCTAATGGTGATAGAACGTAGAAATCCCACTACAACAGCCACATCCCACTAAAATCTCCACTAAGGCCATGATTAAAGGGCAAGGGAAGTGGAGAGACGTGGAGTGGGATGGAGGAAAAATAAGGCATGATGAAGCCTATAAATACCAACATGATGAACAATCAAAGAGGGGCTAAAGAAGTTTTTTTAACTTAAGCATTAGAGTGTTTTTGGCAAGTACACCTCCCATCGGATTTTGCGGACGACGATCAAAGATGAAATTCGGGCTTCTCAAAATCATCAAGAAATATTATTGTTGGAAAATTATCTAGGAGAAATTATGCTCCAACATGGGTGGTGTTGGTAAGCTATTCTTTAGTGAATTCTCTCTACTTCCAAATCTTCATTCTTTACTATTCGAAATTTCTATGAAGATGACCATACTTTTTTCCTAGAGGTTTCCTGCAACTTAACAAACTGTGTAGGGGTGAGCATCCCCAAAGCAGCTGATCACACACTCAACTAGTCCAACAAAAACTCAATCATTTCAATACAACCAATATATTAACAAGTAAGATATATCATTGGCTTAAGCCTTTGCCTAAATGGCCTAAGTACATTCAAGTAATTTAATAAATGGTTGGAAGCCTATTTAAAACTTTTAAAAGGAAAACCAAATCATTCTTACTTTGAAATATAAGCACACTGAATTTCAAATATCAAAATCACAATTACACAAACATGAGTTATATTTTTTTATCTCATAAATAAACATATGCTTTATCGGGTAGAACATGGTAAAACAATCATACAACTACACTTGTTATATCCAATCATGAATAATTTCATGAAATGAAAATGCATGTTTATTTAAATAACAAAGCAAGCGTACATTTTTCTTCATGACATTGTAAACCTGTCAAAGTTTATAAACAGTGGACTTATCCCCTGATTTGTAAATTGAATTACCTCTATCCCTCATATCTTACTAAAAAGTAAGATCTAGATAGTAAGGTGTCCTTTCATTGAAGTAAATAAAAACCATCTACTTCCCCTCTAACATATTCTTAATTTTTATAACCAACTCTAGATGAAACTTGTATGCATACCATTTAGGAAATTGAACTCAAGGATAGAGTAAGACTGTACCCCTTCATCTTTAATTAGGAAGTCCAAACACTTAAACCACATTAGTGTAAATAATCTTGATTCAATATTTATGAATGCTAATGTATACTTTGGCAGCCCCCACGAAGGGTGTGGCTGCCCTCAATGCCCCACATGTACATATGATGCTATATAATCATGAAACGACAATTCAATTATATACTCAATTCATTCCTTACACTAGTCATATAACATGTTCTATAACTCAAACAAGTATAAAATAATAAGAGCAATTAAATAAACAACCAAGTTTATGTTTAAATCTCGAATCCGAAACCATTTTGCAAGACTAAATGAACATACATTTCTTATTGGTTCCAACCCTCTTTTACACATTTAAACTAGTTCTTAAACCTTAGAACTTTCAATTTTTACAACATGGTAGAAGTTCACTCCTTAATAACTTTCGGGTATCACAAATTATGAAGGCGTTATTAGTTTAAATCTAGATGATCTAGTACCTTTTTATTAAACTAATATGTGTCACTTTGTCAAAATAGGTAAATCTAA